>NC_133824.1:45910160-46214933 GCF_047830755.1 Zonotrichia albicollis
GGATGTCCCCGGAGCTAAGCGCCGGTCCCGGGCACATTTCGGCAGAAGCCGCCGCACTGGAGTGCACTGTGACCGGCACAATCGCCTTTGCGCGAAGAAGCCGCTTCTTCGCCTCCGCGAGCCGGAGAGAGCGGCTGCTTCCAAAAGGTGAGAATGAAGCTGCACAACACTGGGATAGTGTGCGCAGCTTGCAAACTGATAGAAAACAGTACCTTACCACTCTCCTACCTTTTCCAAACACATGAACATTCTATTGGAAGGAGTTTTGGACAATTTCTTTTGTCTTCCTGGAAAACACTCTGCAAACCTCTCTGCAACATGTAAAACACGATGGGAGGTGTTTTCTCTGCAGGCACAGTTTCTCCTTGCCTAACATAGTGAAAAACCTTTCTGCAATGATGTAGACCACAAAAGACGCTAAAGACAAAATACGGAGTTCCCAGGAGCTAAGCGCCGGTCCCGGGCACATTTGGGCAGAAGCCGCCGCACTGGAGTGCACTGTGACCGGCACAATCGCCTTTGCGCGAAGAAGCCGCTTCTTCGCCTCCGCGAGCCGGAGAGAGCAGCTGCTTCCTAAAGGTGAAATATGAAGCTGCACAACACGGGGATAGTGTGCGCAGCTTGCAAACTGATAGAAAACAGTACCTTACCACTTTCATACCTTTTCCAAACAGATGAACATTCGATTGGAAGGTGTTTTGGACAACTTTCTTTTTCTTCTTGCAAAACACTCTGCAACTTCTCTGCAACAGTTAAAACACGATGGGAGGTGTTTTCTCTGCAGGCACAGTTTCTCCTTGCCTAACATAGTGAAAAACCTCTCTGCAATGATGTAGACCACAAAAGACGCTAAAGACGAAGGATAAGGATGTCCCCGGAGCTAAGCGCCGGTCCCGGGCACATTTCGTCAGAAGCCTCCGCACTGGAGTGCACTGTGACCGGCACAATCGCCTTTGCGCGAAGAAGCCGCTTCTTCGCCTCCGCGAGCCGGAGAGAGCAGCTGCTTCCTAAAGGTGAAATATGAAGCTGCACAACACGGGGATAATGTGCGCAGTGTGCAAACTGATAGAAAACAGTACCTTACCATTTTCATACCTTTTCCAAACAGATGAACATTCGATTGGAAGGTGTTTTGGACAATTTTTTTTTTCTTCTTGGAAAACACTCTGCAGAGCTCTCTGCAACATGTAAAACAAGATGGGAGATGTTTTCTGGGCTGGCACAGTTTCTCCTTGCCAGACATAGTGGAAAAGTTTTTTGCAATGATGTAGACCGCAAAAGTCCCGAAAGAGAAAGGTACGTATGTCCAAGGAGCTAAGCGCCGGTACCGGGCACATTTGGGCAGAAGCCTCCGCACTGGAGTGCACTGTGACCGGCACAATCGCCTTTGCGCGAAGAAGCCGCTTCTTCGCCTCCGCGAGCCGGAGAGAGCAGCTGCTTCGGAAAGGTGAATAATCATCTGCACAACACTGGGATAATGTGCGCAGCTTGCAAACTGATAGAAAACAGTACCTTACCGCTCTCCTACCTTTTCCAAACACATGAACATTCTATTGGAAGGAGTTTTGGACAATTTCTTTTGTCTTCCTGGAAAACACTCTGCAAACCTCTCTGCAACATGTAAAACACGATGGGAGGTGTTTTCTGTGCAGGCACAGTTTCTCCTTGCCTAACATAGTGAAAAACCTTTCTGCAATGATGTAGACCACAAAAGACGCTAATGACAAAATACGGAGTTCCCAGGAGCTAATCGCCGGTCCGGGGCACATTTCGGCAGAAGCCTCCGCACTGGAGTGCACTGTGACCGGCACAATCGCCTTTGCGCGAAGAAGCCGCTTCTTCGCCTCCGCGAGCCGGAGAGAGCGGCTTCTTCCGAAAGGTGATTAATCAAGCTCACAACACTGGGATAGTGTGCGCAGCTTGCAAACTGATAGAAAAGAGGACCTTACCACTCTCCTACCTTTTCCAAACAGATGAACATTCTATTGGAAGGTGTTTTGGACAACTTTCTTTTTCTTCTTGCAAAACACTCTGCAACTTCTCTGCAACATGTAAAACACGATGGGAGGTGTTTTCTCTGCAGGCACAGTTTCTCCTTGCCTAACATAGTGAAAAACCTCTCTGCAATGATGTAGACCACAAAAGACGCTAAAGACGATAGATAAGGATGTCCCCGGAGCTAAGCGCCGGTCCCGGGCACATTTCGGCAGAAGCCGCCGCACTGGAGTGCACTGTGACCGGCACAATCGCCTTTGCGCGAAGAAGCCGCTTCTTCGTCTCCGCGAGCCGGAGAGAGCGGCTGCTTCCAAAAGGTGAGAATGAAGCTGCACAACACTGGGATAGTGTGCGCAGCTTGCAAACTGATAGAAAACAGTACCTTACCACTCTCCTACCTTTTCCAAACACATGAACATTCGATTGGAAGGTGTTTTGGACAACTTTTTTTTTCTTCTTGCAAAACACTCTGCAGAGCTCTCTGCAACATGTAAAACACGATGGGAGGTGTTTTCTGGGCTGGCACAGTTTCTCCTTGCCAGACATACTGGAAAAGTTTTTGTAATGATGTAGACCACAAAAGTCCCGAAAGAAGAAGGTACGGATGTCCCCGGAGCTAAGCTCTGGTACCGGGCACATTTGGGCAGAAGCCGCCGCACTGGAGTGCACTGTGACCGGCACAATCTCCTTTGCTCGTAGAAGCCGCTTCTTCCCCTCCGGCAGCTGTAAAGTGCGGCTGCTTCGGAAAGGTGAGAATTAAGCTGCACATCACTAGGATTGTGTGCGCTGCTTGCAAACAGATTGAAAACAGTACCTTACCGCTCTCCTACCTTTTCCAAACAGATGAACATTCGATTGGAAGGTGTTTTGGACAATTTCTTTGTCTTCCTGGAAAACACTCTGCAGAGCTCTCTGCAACATGTAAAACACGATGGGAGATGTTTTCTGGGCTGGCACAGTTTCTCCTTGCCTAACATAGTGAAAAACCTTTCTGCAATGATGTAGACCACAAAAGACGCTAAAGACGAAGGATAAGGAGCTCCCCGGAGCCAAGCGCCGGTCCCGGGCACATTTCGTCAGAAGCCGCCGCACTGGAGTGCACTGTGACCGGCACAATCGCCTTTGCGCGAAGAAGCCGCTTCTTCGCCTCCGCGAGCCGGAGAGAGCAGCTGCTTCCTAAAGGTGAAATATGAAGCTGCACAACACGGGGATAATGTGCGCAGTTTGCAAACTGATAGAAAACAGTACCTTACCACTTTCATACCTTTTCCAAACAGATGAACATTCGATTGGAAGGTGTTTTGGACAATTTTTTTTTTCTTCTTGGAAAACACTCTGCAGAGCTCTCTGCAACATGTAAAACAAGATGGGAGATGTTTTCTGGGCTGGCACAGTTTCTCCTTGCCAGACATAGTGGAAAAGTTTTTTGCAATGATGTAGACCGCAAAAGTCCCGAAAGAAGAAGGTACGTATGTCCCCGGAGCTAAGCGCCGGTACCGGGCACATTTGGGCAGAAGCCTCCGCACTGGAGTGCACTGTGACCGGCACAATCGCCTTGGCGCGAAGAAGCCGCTCCTTCGCCGCCGCGAGCCGGAGAGAGCAGCTGCTTCGGAAAGGTGAATAATCATCTGCACAACACTGGGATAATGTGCGCAGCTTGCAAACTGATAGAAAACAGTACCTTACCACTCTCTTACCTTTTCCAAACAGATGAACATTCTATTGGATGGAGTTTTGGACAATTTCTTTTGTCTTCCTGGAAAACACTCTGCAAACCTCTCTGCAACATGTAAAACACGATGGGAGGTGTTTTCTCTGCAGGCACAGTTTCTCCTTGCCTAACATAGTGAAAAACCTTTCTGCAATGATGTAGACCACAAAAGACGCTAAAGACAAAATACGGAGTTCCCAGGAGCTAATCGCCGGTCCGGGGCACATTTCGGCAGAAGCCTCCGCACTGGAGTGCACTGTGACCGGCACAATCGCCTTTGCGCGAAGAAGCCGCTTCTTCGCCTCCGCAAGCCGGAGAGAGCGGCTTCTTCTGAAAGGTGATTAATCAAGCTCACAACACTGGGATAGTGTGCGCAGCTTGCAAACTGATAGAAAAGAGGACCTTACCACTCTCCTACCTTTTCCAAACAGATGAACATTCGATTGGAAGGTGTTTTGGACAACTTTCTTTTTCTTCTTGCAAAACACTCTGCAACTTCTCTGCAACATGTAAAACACGATGGGAGGTGTTTTCTCTGCAGGCACAGTTTCTCCTTGCCTAACATAGTGAAAAACCTCTCTGCAATGATGTAGACCACAAAAGACGCTAAAGACGAAGGATAAGGATGTCCCCGGAGCTAAGCGCCGGTCCCGGGCACATTTCGTCAGAAGCCTCCGCACTGGAGTGCACTGTGACCGGCACAATCGCCTTTGCGCGAAGAAGCCGCTTCTTCGTCTCCGCGAGCCGGAGAGAGCGGCTGCTTCCAAAAGGTGAGAATGAAGCTGCACAACACTGGGATAGTGTGCGCAGCTTGCAAACTGATAGAAAACAGTACCTTACCACTCTCCTACCTTTTCCAAACACATGAACATTCGATTGGAAGGTGTTTTGGACAACTTTATTTTTCTTCTTGCAAAACACTCTGCAGAGCTCTCTGCAACATGTAAAACACGATGGGAGATGTTTTCTGGGCTGGCACAGTTTCTCCTTGCCAGACATACTGGAAAAGTTTTTGTAATGATGTAGACCACAAAAGTCCCGAAAGAAGAAGGTACGGATGTCCCCGGAGCTAAGCTCTGGTACCGGGCACATTTCGTCAGAAGCCGCCGCACTGGAGTGCACTGTGACCGGCACAATCTCCTTTGCTCGTAGAAGCCGCTTCTTCCCCTCCGGCAGCTGTAAAGTGCGGCTGCTTCGGAAAGGTGAGAATTAAGCTGCACATCACTAGGATTGTGTGCGCTGCTTGCAAACAGATTGAAAACAGTACCTTACCGCTCTCCTACCTTTTCCAAACAGATGAACATTCGATTGGAAGGTGTTTTGGACAATTTCTTTGTCTTCCTGGAAAACACTCTGCAGAGCTCTCTGCAACATGTAAAACACGATGGGAGATGTTTTCTGGGCTGGCACAGTTTCTCCTTGCCTAACATAGTGAAAAACCTTTCTGCAATGATGTAGACCACAAAAGACGCTAAAGACGAAGGATAAGGAGCTCCCCGGAGCCAAGCGCCGGTCCCGGGCACATTTCGTCAGAAGCCTCCGCACTGGAGTGCACTGTGACCGGAACAATCGCCTTTGCGCGAAGAAGCCGCTTCTTCGCCTCCGCTAGCCGGAGAGAGCAGCTGCTTCCTAAAGGTGAAATATGAAGCTGCACAACACGGGGATAATGTGCGCAGCTTGCAAACTGATAGAAAACAGTACCTTACCACTCTCCTACCTTTTCCAAACAGATGAACATTCTATTGGAAGGAGTTTTGGACAATTTCTTTTGTCTTCCTGGAAAACACTCTGCAAACCTCTCTGCAACATGTAAAACACGATGGGAGGTGTTTTCTGTGCAGGCACAGTTTCTCCTTGCCTAACATAGTGAAAAACCTTTCTGCAATGATGTAGACCACAAAAGACGCTAAAGACAAAATACGGAGTTCCCAGGAGCTAATCGCCGGTCCGGGGCACATTTCGGCAGAAGCCTCCGCACTGGAGTGCACTGTGACCGGCACAATCGCCTTTGCGCGAAGAAGCCGCTTCTTCGCCTCCGCAAGCCGGAGAGAGCGGCTTCTTCTGAAAGGTGATTAATCAAGCTCACAACACTGGGATAGTGTGCGCAGCTTGCAAACTGATAGAAAAGAGGACCTTACCACTCTCCTACCTTTTCCAAACAGATGAACATTCGATTGGAAGGTGTTTTGGACAACTTTCTTTTTCTTCTTGCAAAACACTCTGCAACTTCTCTGCAACATGTAAAACACGATGGGAGGTGTTTTCTCTGCAGGCACAGTTTCTCCTTGCCTAACATAGTGAAAAACCTCTCTGCAATGATGTAGACCACAAAAGACGCTAAAGACGATAGATAAGGATGTCCCCGGAGCTAAGCGCCGGTCCCGGGCACATTTCGTCAGAAGCCTCCGCACTGGAGTGCACTGTGACCGGCACAATCGCCTTTGCGCGAAGAAGCCGCTTCTTCGTCTCCGCGAGCCGGAGAGAGCGGCTGCTTCCAAAAGGTGAGAATGAAGCTGCACAACACTGGGATAGTGTGCGCAGCTTGCAAACTGATAGAAAACAGTACCTTACCACTCTCCTACCTTTTCCAAACACATGAACATTCTATTGGAAGGAGTTTTGGACAATTTCTTTTGTCTTCCTGGAAAACACTCTGCAAACCTCTCTGCAACATGTAAAACACGATGGGAGGTGTTTTCTCTGCAGGCACAGTTTCTCCTTGCCTAACATAGTGAAAAACCTTTCTGCAATGATGTAGACCACAAAAGACGCTAAAGACAAAATACGGAGTTCCCAGGAGCTAAGCGCCGGTCCCGGGCACATTTGGGCAGAAGCCGCCGCACTGGAGTGCACTGTGACCGGCACAATCGCCTTTGCGCGAAGAAGCCGCTTCTTCGTCTCCGCGAGCCGGAGAGAGCGGCTGCTTCCAAAAGGTGAGAATGAAGCTGCACAACACTGGGATAGTGTGCGCAGCTTGCAAACTGATAGAAAACAGTACCTTACCACTCTCCTACCTTTTCCAAACACATGAACATTCGATTGGAAGGTGTTTTGGACAACTTTATTTTTCCTCTTGCAAAACACTCTGCAGAGCTCTCTGCAACATGTAAAACACGATGGGAGATGTTTTCTGGGCTGGCACAGTTTCTCCTTGCCAGACATAGTGGAAAAGTTTTTTGCAATGATGTAGACCGCAAAAGTCCCGAAAGAGAAAGGTACGTATGTCCAAGGAGCTAAGCGCCGGTACCGGGCATATTTGGGCAGAAGCCTCCGCACTGGAGTGCACTGTGACCGGCACAATCGCCTTTGCGCGAAGAAGCCGCTTCTTCGCCTCCGCGAGCCGGAGAGAGCGGCTGCTTCGGATAGGTGAGAATTAAGCTGCACATCACTCGGATTGTGTGCGCAGCTTGCAAACTGATAGAAAACAGTTCCTTACCACTCTCCTACCTTTTCCAAACACATGAACAATCGATTGGAAGGTGTTTTGGACACCTTTTTGTTTGCCGGGAAATACGGCCGTGGTTTTCACTCGGAGGTCTGCGGCTGGCAGTGGTGGGCTGGGTCCTGAAAATCCACGCTGCGCAGGATGGCTCCCAGACCCAAGGCGGCACCTGTGCCGAGTCGGGTTGGTTTGGTAGAGCCAAGTGGCTCCTCCAATCTGCCAGCCAGAAGCGGGGCAGGTGAGTTTTGTTTGCCAGGAAGAAAGGGCCCTGGTTTGTGTTCGGGGCCCTGTGTCTGGGAGTGGCCGGCTGGCTCCTGAAAATCCACAGCAGGCAGGATAGTAACAAGACCCAAGGTGGCACCAGTGCCGAGTCGGGCTTGTTTGATAGTACCAAGTGGCTCCTGATATCTGCCATCCAGAAGCAGGGTAGGTAAATTTTGTTTGCCAGGGAAAAGGGCCCTGGTTTGTGCTCGGGGGCCTGTGGCTGGAAGTGGCCGTCTGGCTCCTGAAAATCCCCGCCGCGCAGGATGGTTCCCAGACCCAAGGTGGAACCTGTGCCGAGTCGGGCTGGTTTGATAGAGCCAAGTGGCTCCTGCAATCTGCCACCCAGAAACGGGCAGGTGAGTTTTGTTTGCCGGAAAAACGGCCGTGGTTTACGTTCGGGGGCCTGTGGCTGGGAGTGGCCGGCTGGCTCCTGAAAATCCACGCTGTGCAGGATGGTTCCCAGATGCACTGGGGCACCATTGCCGAGTCGGGCTTGTTTGAAAGTACCAAGTGGCTCCTGCAATCTGCTATCCAAAAGCGGAGCAGGCGAATTTGGTTTTCTAGGAAAAAGGGCCGTGGTTTGTGTTTGGGGGCCAGTGGCTGGGAGTGGCTGGCTGGTTCCTGAAAATCCACAATAGGCAGGATAGTTACAAGACCCAAGGTGTCACCAGTGCTAAATCAGGCTGGTTTGAGAGAACCAAGTGGCTCCTGCAATCTGCCACCCAGAAGCGGAGTTGGTGAGTTTTGTTTCCTAGGAACATGGCCGTTGTGTATGTTCGGGGGACTGTGGCTGGGAGTGGCCGGCTTGCTCCTAAAAATCCACGCCGCGCAGGATGGTTCCCAGACCCAAGGTGGCACCAGTGCCGAGACGGGCTGGTTTGATAGAGCCAAGTGGCTCCTGCAATCTGCAGGCCAGAAGTGGGGCAGGTGAGTTTTGTTTGCCAGGGAAAAAGGGCCGTGGTTTCCGTTCGGGACCCTGTGGCTGGGAGTGGCTGGCTGGCTCCTGAAAATCCCCGCGGCCCAGGATGGTTCCCAGACCCAAGGGGGCACCAGTGCCGAGTCGGGCTGGTTGGATAGAGCCAAGTGGCTCCTGCAATCTGCAGCCCAGAAGCAGGGCAGGTGAGTTTTGTTTGCCAGGGAAAAGGGCTGTGATTTGTGTTTGGGGGCCTGTGGCTGGGAGTGGCCGGCTGGCTCCTGAATATCCCCGCCACGCAGGATGGTTCCCAGACCCAAGGTGGCACCTGTGCCGAGTCGGGCTGGTTTGATAGAGCCAAGGGGCTCCTGCAACCTGGTATCCAAAAGCGGAGCAGGCGAATTTGGTTTGCTAGGAAAATGGGCCGTGGTTTGTGTTTGGGGGCCGGTGGCTGGGAGTGGCTGGCTGGCTCCTGAAAATCCACAGTAGGGAGTATAGTTACAAGACCCAAGGTGTCACCAGTTCTAAATCAGGCTGGTTTGATAGAACCAAGTGGCTCCAGCAATCTGCCACCCAGAAGCGGAGTAGGTGAGTTTTGTTTGTTAGGGAAAAGGGCCGTGGTTTGCCTTCAGGGGCCTATGGCTGGGAGTGGCCGGCTGGCTCCTAAAAATCCACAGTAGGCAGGATTGTTCGAAGACCCAAGGTGTCACCAATGCCGAATCAGGCTGGTTTGATAGAACCAAGTGGCTCCAGCAATCTGCCACCCAGAAGCGGGGCAGGAGAGTTCTGTTTGCCAGGAAAAAAGGGCCCTGGTTTGTGTTCGGGGGCCTGTGGCTGGGAGTGGCTGGCTGGCTCCTAAAAATCCACATTTCAAAAGATAGTTCCCAGTCCGAGGGTGGAAACAGAGCCGAGTCGGTCTGGTTTGATAGTACCAAGTGGCTCCTGCAATCTGCTATCGAAAAGCCGACCAGGTGAATTTTGTATTCGAGGGAAAAGGGCCGTTTTTTGAGTTTCGGGGCCAGTGGCCGGGTGTAGCTGGCTGGCTCCTGAAAATCCACGGTAGGCACGATAGTTCCCAGACCCAAGGTGTCACCAGTGCTAAATCAGGCTGGTTTGATAGAACTAAGTGGCTCCAGCAATCTGCCATTCAGAAGCGGGGCAGGTGAGTTTTGTTTGCCAGGGAAAAGGGCCGTGGTTTGTGTTAGGGGGCCTGTGGCTGGGAGTGGCCGGCTGGCTCCTCAAAATCCACGCCGCGCAGGGTGGTTCCCAGACCCAAGGTGGAACCTGTGCAAAGTCGGGCTGGCTGATAGAGCCAAGTGGCTCCTGCAATCTGCCGTCCAGAAGCAGGGCAGTTGAGATTTGTTTGCCAGGGAAAAGGGCCGTGGTTTGCGTTCGGGGGCCTGTGGCTGCAGTGGCCGGCAGGCTCCTGAAATCCACAAAAGGCAGGATAGTTACAAGACCCAAGGAGGCACCAGTGCCGAGTCGGCCTGGTTTGATAGTACCAAGTGGCTCCGGCAATCTGCTATCGAAAAGCCGAACAGGTGAATTTTGTTTTCGAGGAAAAAGGGCCGTGGTTAGAATTTCGGGGCCATTGGCCGGGAGTGGCTGGCTGGCTCCTGAAAATCCGCGGTAGGCACGATAGTTCCCAGACCCAAGGTGTCACCAGTGCTAAATCAGGCTGGTTTGATAGAACCAAGTGGCTCCAGCAATCTGCCAGCCAGAAGCGGGGCAGGTGAGTTTTGTTTGCCAGGGAAAAGGGCCGTGGTTTGCGTTCGGGGGCCTGTGGCTGGGAGTGGCTGGCTGGCTCCTGAAAATCCACATTTCAAAAGATAGTTCCCAGACCCAAGGTGGCACCAGTGCCGAGTCTAGCTGGTTGGATAGAGCCAAGTGGCTCCTGCAATCTGCAGCCCAGAAGCAGGGCAGGTGAGTTTTGTTTCCCAGGGAAAAGGGCCCTGGTTTTTGTTCGGGGGCCTGTGGCTGGGAGTGGCCGGCTGGCTCCTGAATATCCCCGCCGCGCAGGATGGTTCCCAGACCCAAGGAGGCATCTGTGCCGAGTCGGGCTGGTTTGATAGATCCAAGGGGCTCCTGCAATCTGCTATCCAAAAGCGGAGCAGGCGAATTTGGTTTGCTAGGAAAAAGGGCCGTGGTTTGTGTTTGGGGGCCGGTGGCTGGGAGTGGCTGGCTGGCTCCTGAAAATCCACAGTAGGCAGGATAGTTACAAGACCCAACGTGTCACCAGTTCTAAATCAGGCTGGTTTGATAAAACCAAGTGGCTCCAGCAATCTGCCAGCCAGAAGCGGAGTAGGTGAGTTTTGTTTCCAGGGAACATGGCCGTGGTGTGCGTTCAGGGCCTGTGGCTGGGAGTGGCCGGCTGGCTCCTGAAAATCCACGCCGCGCAGGATGGTTCCCAGACCAGAGGTGGCCCCAGTGCCGAGTCGGGTTGGTTTGATAGAGCCAAGTGGCTCCTGCAATCTGCCAGCCAAAAGCGGGGTAGCTGAGTTTTGTTTGCCAGGGAAAAGGGCCGTGGTTTGCTTTCAGTGGCCTGTGGCTGGGAGTGGCCGGCTGGCTTCTGAAAATTCCCGCCACTCAGGATGGTTCCCCGCCCCAAGGTGGCACCAGTGCCGAGTCGGGCTGGTTTGATAGAGCCAAGTGTCTCCTGCAATCTGCAGCCCAGAAGCAGGACAGGTGAGTCTTGTTTGCGCGGGAAAAGTGCCGTGGCTTGGTTCGGGGGCCTGTGGCTGGGAGTCGCCGGCTGGCTCCTGAGAATCCACACCGCGCAGGATGGTTCCCAGACCCAAGCTGGCACCCGTGCCGAGTAAGCTGGTTTGATAGAGCCAAGTGTCTCCTGCAATCTGCCACCCAGAAACAGGCAGGTGAGTTTTGTTTGCCGGGAAAAACGGCCGTGGTTTTCGTTCGGGGGCCTGTGGCTGGGAGTGGCCGGCTGACTCCT
Organism: Zonotrichia albicollis; assembly: GCF_047830755.1. Taxonomy (NCBI): domain Eukaryota; kingdom Metazoa; phylum Chordata; class Aves; order Passeriformes; family Passerellidae; genus Zonotrichia; species Zonotrichia albicollis. The sequence continues at coordinate 45,921,436 of NC_133824.1, forward strand.
GAAAATCCACGCTGTGCAGGATGGTTCCCAGACCCAAGGTGGCACCAGTGCCGAGTTGGGCTGGTTTGATAGTACCAAGCGTCTCCTGCAATCTGCTATCCAAAAGCGGAGCAGGAGAATTTTGTTTGCTAGGAAAAAGGGCCGTGGTTTGTGTTTGGGGGCCAGTGGCTAGGAGTGGCTGGCTGGCTCCTGAAAATCCACGCCGCGCAGGATGGTTCCCAGACCCAAGGTGGCACCAGTGCCGAGTCGGGCTGGTTTGACAGTGCCAAGTAGCTGCTGCAATCCGCCATCCAGAAACGGGGCAGGTGAGTTTTGTTTGCCAGGGAAAAGGGCCCTGGTTTGTGCTCGGGGGCCTGCGGCTGGGAGTGGCTGGCTGGCTCCTGAAAATCCCCGCCGCGCAGGATGGTTCCCAGACCCAAGGTGGCACCAGTGCCGAGTCGGGCTGGTTGGATAGAGCCAAGTGGCTACTGCAATCTGCAGCCCAGAAGCGGGGCAGGTGAGTTTTGTTTGCCAGGGAAAAGGGCCGTGGTTTGTCTTAGGGGGCCTGTGGCTGGGAGTGGACGGCTGGCTCCTGAAAATCCACGCCGCGCAGGATGGTTCCCAGACCCAAGGTGGCACCAGTGCCGAGTCGGGCTGGTTTGATAGTACCAAGTGGGTCCTGCAATCTGCTATCCAAAAGCGGAGCAGGCGAATTTTGTTTGCTAGGAAAAAGGGCCATGGTTTGTGTTTGGGGGCCAGTGGCCGGGAGTGGCTGCCTGGCTCCTGAAAATCCACAGTAGGCAGGATTGTTCCCAGACCCAAGGTGTCACCAGTGCCAAATCAGGCTGGTTTGATAGAACCAAGTGGCTCCTGCAATCTGCCAGCCAGAAGCAGGGCAGGTGAGATTTGTTTGCCGGGAAAAATGGCAGTGGTTTTCACTCGGGGGCCTGCGGCTGGGAGTGGCCGGCTGGCTCCTGAAAATCCACGCCGCGCAGGATGGTTCCCAGACCCAAGGGGGCACCAGAGCCGAGTCGGGCAGGTTTGATAGAGCCAAGTGGCTCCTGCAATCTGCCAGCCAGAAGTCGGGTAGGTGAGTTTTGTTTGCCAGGGAAAAGGGCCGTGGTTTGTGTTCAGGGGCCTGTGGCCGGGAGTGGCCGGCTGGCTCCTGAAAATCCACGCCGCGCACGATGGTTCCCAGACCCAAGGTGGCACCAGGGCCGAGTCGGGCTGGCTGATAGAGCCAAGTGGCTCCTGCAATCTGCCAGCCAGAAGCGGGGCAGGTGAGTTTTGTTTCCAGGGAACAGGGCCATGGTGTGTGTTTGGGGGCCTGTGGCTGGGAGTGGCTAGCTGGCTCCTGAAAATCCACAGTAGGCATGATAGTTACAAGACCTAAGGTGTCACCATTGCTAAATCAGGCCGGTTTGATAGAACCAAGTGGCTCCTGCAATCTGCCACCCAGATGCGGAGTAGGTGAGTTTTGTTTCCAGGGAACATGGCCGTGGTGTGTGTTTGGGGGCCTGTGGCTGGGTGTGGCTGGCTGGCTCCTGGAAATCCACGGTACGCAAGATAGACCCCTGTCCAAAGGTCTCACCAGAGCCAAGTCAGGCTGGTTTGATAGTACAAATTGGCTCCTGCAAACTGCAGCCCAGAAGCAGGGCAGGTGAGTTTTTTTTGCCAGGGAATGGGCCGTGGTTTCTGTTTGGGGGCCTGTGGCTGGGAGTGGCCGACTGGCCCCTGAAAATCCACATTTCGCAGGATGGTTCCCAGACCCAAGGTGGAACCAGTGCCGAGTCGGGCTGGTTTGATAGTACCAAATGGCTCCTGCAATCTGCTATCGAAAAGCCGACCAGGTGAATTTTGTTTTCGAGGAAAAAGGGCCGTGCTTTGATTTTGGGGGCCAGTGGCCGGGAGTGGCTGGCTGGCTCCTGAAAATCCACGGTAGGCACGATAGTTCCCAGACCCAAGGTGTCACCAGTACTAAGTCAGGCTAGTTTGATAGTACCAAGTGGCTACTGCAATCTGCCATTCAGAAGCGGAGCATATGAGTTTTGTTTGCCAGGGAAAAGGGCCGTGGTTTGTGTTTTGGGGCCAGTGGCTGGGAGTGGCCGGCTGGCTCCTGAAAATCCACGCACGCAGGATGGTTCCCAGACAAAAGCTGGCACCAGTGCCGAGTCGGCCTGGTTTGATAGAGACAAATTGCTTCTAAAATCTTCCAGCCAGAAGCGGGGCAGCTGAGTTTTGTTGGCCAGGGAAAAGGGCCGTGGTTTGCATTAGGGGGCCTGTGGCAGGGAGTGGCCGGCTGGCTCCTGAAAGTTACCGCCACGCAGGCTGGTTCCCAGACCCAAGGGGGAACCAGTGCCGAGTCGGGCTGGTTTGATAGGGCCAAGTGGCTCCTGCAATCTACCAGCCAGGAGCGGGGCGGGTGAGATTTGTTTGGCAGGGAAAAGGGGTGTGGTTTGCGTTCGGGGTCCTGCGGCTGGGAGTGGCCGGCTGGCTCCTGAAAATCCACGCCGCGCAGGATCGTTCCCAAACCCAAGGTGGCACCAGTGCCGAGTAGGGCTGGTTTGATAGTACCAAGTGGCTCCTGCAATCTGCTATCCAAAAGCGGAGCAGGCGAATTTTTTTTGCTAGGAAAAAGGGCCGTGGTTTGTGTTTGGGGGCCAGTGGCTAGGAGTGGCTGGCTGGCTCCTGAAGTTCCTTGATATGCAGGATGGTTCCCAGACCCAAAATGGCACCAGTGCCAAGTCGAGCTGGTTTGACAGTGCAAGTAGCTGCTGCAATCCGCCATCCAGAAACGGGGCAGGTGAGTTTTGTTTGCCAGGGAAAAGGGCCCTGGTTTGTGCTCGGGGGCCTGCGGCTGGGAGTGGCTGGCTGGCTCCTGAAAATCCCCGCCGCGCAGGATGGTTCCCAGACCCAAGGTGGCACCAGTGCCGAGTCGGGCTGGTTTGATAGAGCCAAGTGGCTACTGCAATCTGCAGCCCAGAAGCGGGGCAGGTGAGTTTTGTTTGCCAGGGAAAAGGGCCGTGGTTTGTCTAAGGGGGCCTGTGGCTGGGAGTGGACGGCTGGCTCCTGAAAATCCACGCCGCGCAGGATGGTTCCCAGACCCAAGGTGGCACCAGTGCCGAGTCGGGCTGGTTTGATAGAAACAAGTGGCTCCTGCAATCTGCCAGCCAGAAGCAGGGCAGGTGAGATTTGTTTGCCGGGAAAAATGGCAGTGGTTTTCACTCGGGGGCCTGCGGCTGGGAGTGGCCGGCTGGCTCCTGAAAATCCACGCCGTGCAGGATGGTTCCCAGACCCAAGGGGGCACCAGAGCCGAGTCGGGCAGGTTTGATACAGCCAAGTGGCTCCTGCAATCTGCCAGCCAGAAGTCGGGTAGGTGAGTTTTGTTTGCCAGGGAAAAGGGCCGTGGTTTGTGTTCAGGGGCCTGTGGCCGGGAGTGGCCGGCTGGCTCCTGAAAATCCACGCCGCGCACGATGGTTCCCAGACCCAAGGTGGCACCAGTGCCGAGTCGGGCTGGCTGATAGAGCCAAGTGGCTCCTGCAATCTGCCAGCCAGAAGCGGGGCAGGTGAGTTTTGTTTCCAGGGAACAGGGCCATGGTGTGTGTTTGGGGGCCTGTGGCTGGGAGTGGCTAGCTGGCTCCTGAAAATCCACAGTAGGCATGATAGTTACAAGACCTAAGGTGTCACCATTGCTAAATCAGGCCGGTTTGATAGAACCAAGTGGCTCCTGCAATCTGCCACCCAGATGCGGAGTAGGTGAGTTTTGTTTCCAGGGATCATGGCCGTGGTGTGTGTTTGGGGGCCTGTGGCTGGGTGTGGCTGGCTGGCTCCTGGAAATCCACGGTACGCAAGATAGACCCCTGTCCAAAGGTCTCACCAGAGCCAAGTCAGGCTGGTTTGATAGTACAAATTGGCTCCTGCAAACTGCAGCCCAGAAGCAGGGCAGGTGAGTTTTTTTTGCCAGGGAATGGGCCGTGGTTTCTGTTTGGGGGCCTGTGGCTGGGAGTGGCCGACTGGCCCCTGAAAATCCACATTTCGCAGGATGGTTCCCAGACCCAAGGTGGAACCAGTGCCGAGTCGGGCTGGTTTGATAGTACCAAATGGCTCCTGCAATCTGCTATCGAAAAGCCGACCAGGTGAATTTTGTTTTCGAGGAAAAAGGGCCGTGCTTTGATTTTGGGGGCCAGTGGCCGGGAGTGGCTGGCTGGCTCCTGAAAATCCACGGTAGGCACGATAGTTCCCAGACCCAAGGTGTCACCAGTACTAAGTCAGGCTAGTTTGATAGTACCAAGTGGCTACTGCAATCTGCCATTCAGAAGCGGAGCATATGAGTTTTGTTTGCCAGGGAAAAGGGCCGTGGTTTGTGTTTTGGGGCCAGTGGCTGGGAGTGGCCGGCTGGCTCCTGAAAATCCACGCACGCAGGATGGTTCCCAGACAAAAGCTGGCACCAGTGCCGAGTCGGCCTGGTTTGATAGAGACAAATTGCTTCTAAAATCTTCCAGCCAGAAGCGGGGCAGCTGAGTTTTGTTGGCCAGGGAAAAGGGCCGTGGTTTGCATTAGGGGGCCTGTGGCAGGGAGTGGCCGGCTGGCTCCTGAAAGTTACCGCCACGCAGGCTGGTTCCCAGACCCAAGGGGGAACCAGTGCCGAGTCGGGCTGGTTTGATAGGGCCAAGTGGCTCCTGCAATCTACCAGCCAGGAGCGGGGCGGGTGAGATTTGTTTGGCAGGGAAAAGGGGTGTGGTTTGCGTTCGGGGTCCTGCGGCTGGGAGTGGCCGGCTGGCTCCTGAAAATCCACGCCGCGCAGGATCGTTCCCAAACCCAAGGTGGCACCAGTGCCGAGTAGGGCTGGTTTGATAGTACCAAGTGGCTCCTGCAATCTGCTATCCAAAAGCGGAGCAGGCGAATTTTTTTTGCTAGGAAAAAGGGCCGTGGTTTGTGTTTGGGGGCCAGTGGCTGGGAGTGGCTGGCTGACTCCTGAAAATCCACAGTAGGCAGGATTTTTCGAAGATCTAAGGTGTCACCAGTGCTAAATCAGGCTGGTTTGATAGAACCAAGTGGCTCCAGCAATCTGTCACCCAGAAGCAGGGCAGGTGAGTTTTGTTTGCCAGGGAAAGGGCCGTGGTTTGTGTTTGGGGGCCTGTGCCTGGGAGTGGCCGGCTGGCTCCTGAAAATCCACGATGCCCAGTATAGTTCCCAGACCCAAGGAGGCACCAGTGCTAAATCAGGCTGGTTTGATAGAACCAAGTGGCTCCTGCAATCTGCCAGCCAGAAGCAGGGCAGGTGAGTTTGGTTTCCCGGGAAAAACGGCCGTGGTTTTCACTCGGGGGCCTGCGGCTTGCAGTGGCCGGCTGGCTCCTGAAAGTTCCCGCCACGCAGGATGGTTCCGAGACCCACGGTGGAACCAGTGCCGAGTCGGGCTGGTTGGATAGAGCCAAGTGGCTCCTGCAATCTGCAGCCCAAAAGCGGGGTAGGTGAGTTTTGTTTGCCCGGGAAAAGGGCCGTGGTTTGTCTTCGGGGGCCTGTGGCCAGGAGTGGCCGGCTGGCTCCTGAAAATCCACGCCGCGCAGGATGGTTCCCAGACCCAAGGTGGAACCTGTGCCGATTCGGGCTGGTTTGATAGAGCCAAGTGGCTCCTGCAATCTAACAGCCAGAAGCGGGGTGGGTGAGTTTTGTTTGCCAGGGAATGGTCCGTGGTTTGCGTTTGGGGGCCTGTGGCTGGGAGCGGCGATCTTCCTCTGGAAAATCTACATTTCAAAAGATGGTTCCCAGACACAAGGTGGCATCATTGCCGTGTCGGGCTGGTTTGATAGAGCCAAGTGGCTCCTGCAATCTGCTATCCAAAAGCGGAGCAGGTGAGTTTTGTTTGCTAGGAAAAAGGGCCGTGGTTTGTGTTTGGGGGCCAGTGTCTGGGAGTGGCTGCCTGGCTCCTGAAAATCCACAGTAGGCAGGATTTTTCGAAGACCCAAGGTGTCACCAGTGCCAAATACGGCTGCTTTGATAGATCCAAGTGGCTCCAGCAATCTGCCACGCAGAAGCGGGGCAGGTAAGTTTTGTTTGCCAGGGAATGGGCCGTGGTTTGTGTTTGGGGGCCTGTGGCGGGGAGTGGCCGGCTGGCTCCTGAAAATCCACGCTGCGCAGGATGATTCCCAGACCCAAGGTGGCACCAGTGCAGAGTCGGGCTGGTTTGATAGAGCCAAGTGGCTCCTGCAGTCTTCCAGCCAGAAGCGGGGCAGCTGAGTTATGTTCACCAGGGAAAAGGGCCGTGGTTTGCGTTCGGGGGCCTGTGGCTGGGAGTGGCCGGCTGGCTCCTGAAAGTTCCCGCCACGCAGGATGGTTCCCAGACCCAAGGTGGTACCAGTGCAGAGTCGGTCTGGTTGGATAGAGCCAAGTGGCTCCTGCAATCTGCAGCCCAGAAGCGGGGCAGGTGAGTTTTGTTTGCCAGGGAAAAGGGCCGTGGTTTTTTCTACGGGGGCCTGTGGCTGGGAGTGGCCAGTTGGCTCCTGAAAATCCACGCCGCGCAGGATGGTTCCCAGACACAAGGTGGCACCAGTGCCGAGTCGGGCTGCTTTTAAGAGCCAAGTGGCTGCTGCCATCTAACAGCCAGAAGCGGGGCGGGTGAGTTTTCTTTGCCAGGGAATGGTCCGTGGTTTGCGTTCGGGGGCCTGTGGCCGGGAGCGGCGGGCTTCCTCTGGAAAATCTACATTTCAAAAGATGGTTCCCAGACACAAGGTGGCATCAGTGCCGAGTCGGGCCGTTTTGACAGAGGCAAGTGGCTCCTGCACTCTGCTATCGAAAAGCGGAGCAGGCGAATTTTGTTTGCAAGGAATAAATGCCGTAGTTTGTGTTTGGAGGCCAGAGGCTGGGAGTGGCTGGCTGGCTCCTGAAAATCCACAGTAGGCAGGATAGTTACAAGACCCAAGGTGTCACCAGTGCTAAATCAGGCTGGTTTGATAGAACCAAGTGGCTCCAGCAATCTCCACCCAGAAGCGGAGTAGGTGAGTTTTGTTTCCTGGGAACATGGCCGTGGTGTGTGTTTGGGGGCCTGTGGCTGGGTGTGGCCGGCTGGCTCCTGGAAATCCACGGTACGCAAGATAGTTCCCAGACCAACGGTGGCACGACGGCCAAGTCAGGCTGGTTTGATAGAGCCAAGTGGCTCCTGCAATCTGCAGCCCAGAAGCAGGGCAGGTGAGTTTTGTTTGCCACTGAAAAGAGCCCTGGTTTGTGTTCGGGGGCCTGTGCTGGGAGCGGCCGGCTGGCTCCTGAAAATCCCCGCCGCGCAGGATAGTTCCCAGACACAAGGTGGCACCAGTGCCGAGTCGCGCTGGTTTGATACAGCCAAGTGGCTCCTGCAATCTGCAGCCCAGAAGCAGGGCAGGTGAGTTTTGTTTGCCACGGAAAATGGCCGTGGTTTGTGTTTGGGTCCCAGTGGCTGGGAGTGGCCGGCTGGCTCCTGATAATCCACGCCGCGCAGGATGGTACCCAGACCCAAGGTGGAACCAGCGCCGAGTCTGGCTGGCTGATAGAGCCAAGGGGCTCCTGCAATCTGCCAGCCAGAAGCGGGGCAGGTGAGTTTTGTTTGTTAGGGAAACGGGCCGTGGTTTGCGTTCGGTGGCCTGTGGGTGGGAGTGGCCGTCTGGCTCCTGAAAATCCACCCCGCGCAGGATGGTTCCCAGACCCAAGGGGGCACCAGTGCCGAGTCGGGCTGGTTTGATAGAGGCAAGTGGCTCCTGCAATCTGCCAGCCAGTAGCGGCGCAGGTGAGTTTTGTTTGCCAGGGAAAAGGGCTGTGATTTGTGTTTGGGGGCCTGTGGGTGGGAGTGGCCGGCTGGCTCCTGAAAATCCACACCGCGCAGGATGGTTCCCAGTCCCAAGGTGGAGCCTGTGCCAAGTCGGGGTGGCTGATAGAGTCAAGTGGCTCCTGCAATCTGCCACCCAGAAGCGGAGTAGGTGAGTTTTGTTTCCAGGGAACATGGCCGTGGTGTGTGTATGGGGGCCTGTGGCTGGGTGTGGCTCACTGGCTCCTGGAAATCCACGTTACGCAAGATAGTCCCCAGTCCAAAGTTGGCACCACTGCCAAGTCAGGCTGGTTTGATCGTACCAAGTGGCTCCTGCAATCTGCTATCGAAAAGCCGACCAGGTGAATTTTGTTTTCTAGGAAAAAGGGCCGTGGTTTGTGTTTGGGGGCCTGTGGCTGGGAGTGGCCGGCTGGCTCCTGAAAATCCACGCCGCGCAGCAGGGTTCCCAGACCCAAGGTGGAATCAATGCCGAGTCGGGCTGGTTTGATAGTACCAAGTGGCTCCTGCTATCTGCTATCGAAAAGCCGACCAGGTGAATTTTGTTTTCGAGGAAAAAGGGCCGTGGTTTGTGTTCGGGGGCCTGTGGCGGGGAGTGGCCGGCTGGCTCCTGAAAATCCCCGCCGCGCAGGATAATTCCCAGACCTAAGGTGGCACCATTGCTGAGTCGGGCTGGTTTGATAGAGCCAAGTGGCTCCTGCAGTCGGCAGCCCAGAAGCAGGGCAGGTGAGTTTTGTTTGCCACGGAAAAGGGCCGTGGTTTGCGTTCGGGGGCCTTTGGCTGGGAGTGGGCGGCTGGCTCCTGAAATTCCTTGATATGCAGGATGTTTCCCAGACCCAATATGGCACCAGTGCCAAGTCGAGCTGTTTTGACAGTGCCAAGTAGCTGCTGCAATCCGCCATCCAGAAACGGGGCAGGTGAGTTTTGTTTGCCAGGGAATGGGCCGTGGTTTCTGTTCGGGGGCCTGTGGCTCTGAGTGGCCGACTGGCTCCTGAAAATCCACGCCGCGCAGGATGGTTCCCAGACCCAAGGGGGCACCAGTTCCGAGTTAGGCTGGCTGATAGATCCGAGTGGCTCCTGTAATCGGCCACCCAGAAGCGGGGCAGGTGAGTTTTGTTTGCCGGGAAAAACGGCCGTAGTTTTAATTGGGGGCCTGCGGCTGGCAGTGGCCGGCTGGCTCCAAAAAATCCACGCTGCGCAGGATGGCTCCCAGACCCAAGGAGGCACCAGTGCCGAGTCGGGCTGGTTTGATAGAGCCAAGTGGCTCCAGCAATCTGCCAGCCAAAAGCGGGGCAGGTGAGTTTTGTTTGCCGGGAAAAGCGGCCATGGTTTCCGTTCGAGGAACTGTGGTTGGGCGTGGCCGTCTGGCTCCAGAAAATCCCCGCCGCGCAGGATGGTTCCCAGACCAGAGGTGGCACCAGTGCCGAGTCGGGCTGGCTGATAGAGCCAAGTGGCTCCTACAATCTGCAGCCCAGAAGCAGGGCAGGTGAGTTTTGTTTGCCAGGGAAAAGAGCCCTGGTTTGTGTTCGGGGGCCTTTGGCTGGGAGTGGCCGGCTGGCTCCTGAAAATCCCCGCCGCGCAGGATAGTTCCCAGACCCAAGGTGGCACCAGTGCCGAGTCGCGCTGGTTTGATACAGCCAAGTGGCTCCTGCAATCTGCAGCCCAGAAGCAGGGCAGGTGATTTTTGTTTGCCAGGGAAAAGGGCCGTGGTTTGTGTTTGGGGCCCTGTGGCTGGGAGTGGCCGGCTGGCTCCTGAAAATCCACGCCGCGCAGGATGGTACCCAGACCCAAGGCGGAACCAGCGCCGAGTCCGGCAGGCTGATAGAGCCAGGGGGCTCCTGCAATCTGCCAACCAGAAGCGGGGCAGGTGAGTTTTGTTTGTTAGGGAAACGGGCCGTGGTTTGCGTTCGGTGGCCTATGGCTGGGAGTGGCTGGCTGGCCCCTGAAAATTCATGGTAGGCACGATAGTTCCCAGACCCAAGGTGTCACCAGTGCTAAATCAGGCTGGTTTGATAGAACCAAGTGTCTCCAGCAATCTGCCACCCAGAAGCGGGGCAGGTGAGTTTTGTTTGCCGGGAAAAACGGCTGTGGTTTTCTTTCGGGGGCCTGTGGCTGGGAGTGGCCGTCTGGCTCCTGAAAATCCCCGCCGCGCAGGATGGTTCCCAGACCCATGGTGTCACCAGTGCCGAGTCGGGCTGGCTGATAGAGCCAAGTGGCTCCTGCAATCTGCCACCCAGAAGCGGGGCAGGTGAGTTATGTTTGCCAGGAGAAAGGGCCCTGCTTTGGGTTCGGGGGCCTGTGGCTGGGAGTGGCCGGCTGGCTCCTGAAAATCCACATTTCAAAAGATGGTTCCCAGACCCAAGATGGCGCCAGTACTAAGTCAGGCAAGTTTGATAGTACCAAGTGGCTACTGCAATCTGCCATTCAGAAGCGGAGCATATGAGTTTTGTTTGCCAGGAAAAAGGGCCGTGGTTTTCATTCCGGGGCCTGCAGCTGACAGTGGCCGGCTGGCTCCTGAAAAATCAACGCTGCGCAGGATGGCTCCCAGACCAAAGGCGGCACCTGTGTCGAGTCGGGCTGGTTTGATAGAGCCAAGTGGCTCCTGCAATATGCCACCCAGAAGCCGGGCAGGTGAGGTTTGATTGCCAGGGAAAAGGGCCGTGGTTTGTGTTCGGGGGCCAGTGGCCGGGAGTGGCCGGTTGGATCCTGAAAATCCACGCTGCGCAGGATGGTTCCCAGACCCAAGGTGTCACCAGTGCTAAATCAGGCTGGTTTGATAGAGCCAAGTGGCTCCAGCAATCTGCCACCCAGAAGCAGGGCAGGTGAGTTTTGTTTCCAGGGAACATGGCCGTGGTGTTTTTTCGGGGGCCTGTGGCTGGGAGTGGCCGGCTGGCTCCTGAAAATCCACGCTGCGCAGGATGGTTTCCAGACCAGAGGTGGCCCCAGTGCCGAATCGGGCTGGTTTGATATAGCCAAATGGCTCCTGCAATCTGCCAGAAAAAAGCGGGGTAGCTGAGTCTTGTTTGCCAGGGAAAAGGGCCATGGTTTGCTTTCGGTGGCCTGTAGCTGGGAGTGGCTGGCTGGCTCCTGAGAATCCACAGTAGGAAGGATTGTTCGAAGACCCAAGGTGTCACCAGTGCCAAATCAGGCTGGTTTGATAGAACCAAGTGGCTCCAGCAATCTGCCACCCAGAAGCGGGGCAGGTGAGTTTTGTTTGCCAGGGAAAAGGGCCGTGGTTTGCGTTCGGGGCCCTGTGGCTGGGAGTGGCCGTCTGGCTCCTGAAAATCCCCGCCGCGCAGGATGGTTCCCAGACCCAAGGTGGCACCAGTGCCGAGTCGGGCTGGTTTGATAGTACCAAGTGGCTCCTGCAATCAGCTATCCAAAAGCGGAGCAGGCAAATTTTGTTTGCTAGTAAAAAGGGCCGTGGTTTGTGTTTGGGCGCCAGTGTCTGGGAGGGGCTGGCTGGCTCCTGAAAATCCACATTTCAAAAGATGGTTCCCAGACCAAAGATGGCGCCCGTACTAAGTCAGGCAAGTTTGATAGTACCAAGTGGCTACTGCAATCTGCCATTCAGAAGCGGAGCATATGAATTTTGTTTGCCAGGAAAAAGGGCCGTGGTTTGTGTTCGGGGGCCAGTGGCCGGGAGTGGCCGGTTGGATCCTGAAAATCCACGCTGCGCAGGATGGTTCCCAGACCCAAGGTGTCAGCAGTGCTAAATCAGGCAGGTTTGATAGAGCCAAGTGGCTCCAGCAATCTGCCACCCAGAAGCAGGGCAGGTGAGTTTTGTTTCCAGGGAACATGGCCGTGGTGTTTTTTCGGGGGCCTGTGGCTGGGAGTGGCCGGCTGGCTCCTGAAAATCCACGCTGCGCAGGATGGTTTCCAGACCAGAGGTGGCCCCAGTGCCGAATCGGGCTGGTGTGATATAGCCAAATGGCTCCTGCAATCTGCCAGAAAAAAGCGGGGTAGCTGAGTCTTGTTTGCTAGGAAAAAGGGCCGTGGTTTGTGTTTGGGGGCCAGTGGCTAGGAGTGGCTGGCTGGCTCCTGAAGTTCCTTGATATGCAGGATGGTTCCCAGACCCAAAATGGCACCAGGGCCAAGTCGAGCTGGTTTGACAGTGCAAGTAGCTGCTGCAATCCGCCATCCAGAAACGGGGCAGGTGAGTTTTGTTTGCCAGGGAAAAGGGCCCTGGTTTGTGCTCGGGGGCCTGCGGCTGGGAGTGGCTGGCTGGCTCCTGAAAATCCCCGCCGCGCAGGATGGTTCCCAGACCCAAGGTGGCACCAGTGCCGAGTCGGGCTGGTTGGATAGAGCCAAGTGGCTACTGCAATCTGCAGCCCAGAAGCGGGGCAGGTGAGTTTTGTTTGCCAGGGAAAAGGGCCGTGGTTTGTGTTCAGGGGCCTGTGGCCGGGAGTGGCCGGCTGGCTCCTGAAAATCCACGCCGCGCACGATGGTTCCCAGACCCAAGGTGGCACCAGTGCCGAGTCGGGCTGGCTGATAGAGCCAAGTGGCTCCTGCAATCTGCCAGCCAGAAGCGGGGCAGGTGAGTTTTGTTACCAGGGAACAGGGCCATGGTGTGTGTTTGGGGGCCTGTGGCTGGGAGTGGCTAGCTGGCTCCTGAAAATCCACAGTAGGCATGATAGTTACAAGACCTAAGGTGTCACCATTGCTAAATCAGGCCGGTTTGATAGAACCAAGTGGCTCCTGCAATCTGCCACCCAGATGCGGAGTAGGTGAGTTTTGTTTCCAGGGAACATGGCCGTGGTGTGTGTTTGGGGGCCTGTGGCTGGGTGTGGCTGGCTGGCTCCTGGAAATCCACGGTACGCAAGATAGACCCCTGTCCAAAGGTCTCACCAGAGCCAAGTCAGGCTGGTTTGATAGTACAAATTGGCTCCTGCAAACTGCAGCCCAGAAGCAGGGCAGGTGAGTTTTTTTTGCCAGGGAATGGGCCGTGGTTTCTGTTTGGGGGCCTGTGGCTGGGAGTGGCCGACTGGCCCCTGAAAATCCACATTTCGCAGGATGGTTCCCAGACCCAAGGTGGAACCAGTGCCGAGTCGGGCTGGTTTGATAGTACCAAATGGCTCCTGCAATCTGCTATCGAAAAGCCGACCAGGTGAATTTTGTTTTCGAGGAAAAAGGGCCGTGCTTTGATTTTGGGGGCCAGTGGCCGGGAGTGGCTGGCTGGCTCCTGAAAATCCACGGTAGGCACGATAGTTCCCAGACCCAAGGTGTCACCAGTACTAAGTCAGGCTAGTTTGATAGTACCAAGTGGCTACTGCAATCTGCCATTCAGAAGCGGAGCATATGAGTTTTGTTTGCCAGGGAAAAGGGCCGTGGTTTGTGTTTTGGGGCCAGTGGCTGGGAGTGGCCGGCTGGCTCCTGAAAATCCACGCACGCAGGATGGTTCCCAGACAAAAGCTGGCACCAGTGCCGAGTCGGCCTGGTTTGATAGAGACAAATTACTTCTAAAATCTTCCAGCCAGAAGCGGGGCAGCTGAGTTTTGTTGGCCAGGGAAAAGGGCCGTGGTTTGCATTAGGGGGCCTGTGGCAGGGAGTGGCCGGCTGGCTCCTGAAAGTTACCGCCACGCAGGCTGGTTCCCAGACCCAAGGGGGAACCAGTGCCGAGTCGGGCTGGTTTGATAGGGCCAAGTGGCTCCTGCAATCTACCAGCCAGGAGCGGGGCGGGTGAGATTTGTTTGGCAGGGAAAAGGGGTGTGGTTTGCGTTCGGGGTCCTGCGGCTGGGAGTGGCCGGCTGGCTCCTGAAAATCCACGCCGCGCAGGATGATTCCCAGACCCAAGGTGGCACCAGTGCCGAGTAGGGCTGGTTTGATAGTACCAAGTGGCTCCTGCAATCTGCTATCCAAAAGCGGAGCAGGCGAATTTTTTTTGCTAGGAAAAAGGGCCGTGGTTTGTGTTTGGGGGCCAGTGGCTGGGAGTGGCTGGCTGACTCCTGAAAATCCACAGTAGGCAGGATTTTTCGAAGATCTAAGGTGTCACCAGTGCTAAATCAGGCTGGTTTGATAGAACCAAGTGGCTCCAGCAATCTGTCACCCAGAAGCAGGGCAGGTGAGTTTTGTTTGCCAGGGAAAGGGCCGTGGTTTGTGTTTGGGGGCCTGTGCCTGGGAGTGGCCGGCTGGCTCCTGAAAATCCACGATGCCCAGTATAGTTCCCAGACCCAAGGAGGCACCAGTGCTAAATCAGGCTGGTTTGATAGAACCAAGTGGCTCCTGCAATCTGCCAGCCAGAAGCAGGGCAGGTGAGTTTGGTTTCCCGGGAAAAACGGCCGTGGTTTTCACTCGGGGGCCTGCGGCTTGCAGTGGCCGGCTGGCTCCTGAAAGTTCCCGCCACGCAGGATGGTTCCGAGACCCACGGTGGAACCAGTGCCGAGTCGGGCTGGTTGGATAGAGCCAAGTGGCTCCTGCAATCTGCAGCCCAAAAGCGGGGTAGGTGAGTTTTGTTTGCCCGGGAAAAGGGCCGTGGTTTGTCTTCGGGGGCCTGTGGCCAGGAGTGGCCGGCTGGCTCCTGAAAATCCACGCCGCGCAGGATGGTTCCCAGACCCAAGGTGGAACCTGTGCCGATTCGGGCTGGTTTGATAGAGCCAAGTGGCTCCTGCAATCTAACAGCCAGAAGCGGGGTGGGTGAGTTTTGTTTGCCAGGGAATGGTCCGTGGTTTGCGTTTGGGGGCCTGTGGCTGGGAGCGGCGATCTTCCTCTGGAAAATCTACATTTCAAAAGATGGTTCCCAGACACAAGGTGGCATCATTGCCGTGTCGGGCTGGTTTGATAGAGCCAAGTGGCTCCTGCAATCTGCTATCCAAAAGCGGAGCAGGTGAGTTTTGTTTGCTAGGAAAAAGGGCCGTGGTTTGTGTTTGGGGGCCAGTGTCTGGGAGTGGCTGCCTGGCTCCTGAAAATCCACAGTAGGCAGGATTTTTCGAAGACCCAAGGTGTCACCAGTGCCAAATACGGCTGCTTTGATAGATCCAAGTGGCTCCAGCAATCTGCCACGCAGAAGCGGGGCAGGTAAGTTTTGTTTGCCAGGGAATGGGCCGTGGTTTGTGTTTGGGGGCCTGTGGCGGGGAGTGGCCGGCTGGCTCCTGAAAATCCACGCTGCGCAGGATGATTCCCAGACCCAAGGTGGCACCAGTGCAGAGTCGGGCTGGTTTGATAGAGCCAAGTGGCTCCTGCAGTCTTCCAGCCAGAAGCGGGGCAGCTGAGTTATGTTCACCAGGGAAAAGGGCCGTGGTTTGCGTTCGGGGGCCTGTGGCTGGGAGTGGCCGGCTGGCTCCTGAAAGTTCCCGCCACGCAGGATGGTTCCCAGACCCAAGGTGGTACCAGTGCAGAGTCGGTCTGGTTGGATAGAGCCAAGTGGCTCCTGCAATCTGCAGCCCAGAAGCGGGGCAGGTGAGTTTTGTTTGCCAGGGAAAAGGGCCGTGGTTTTTTCTACGGGGGCCTGTGGCTGGGAGTGGCCAGTTGGCTCCTGAAAATCCACGCCGCGCAGGATGGTTCCCAGACACAAGGTGGCACCAGTGCCGAGTCGGGCTGCTTTTAAGAGCCAAGTGGCTGCTGCCATCTAACAGCCAGAAGCGGGGCGGGTGAGTTTTCTTTGCCAGGGAATGGTCCGTGGTTTGCGTTCGGGGGCCTGTGGCCGGGAGCGGCGGGCTTCCTCTGGAAAATCTACATTTCAAAAGATGGTTCCCAGACACAAGGTGGCATCAGTGCCGAGTCGGGCCGTTTTGACAGAGGCAAGTGGCTCCTGCACTCTGCTATCGAAAAGCGGAGCAGGCGAATTTTGTTTGCAAGGAATAAATGCCGTAGTTTGTGTTTGGAGGCCAGAGGCTGGGAGTGGCTGGCTGGCTCCTGAAAATCCACAGTAGGCAGGATAGTTACAAGACCCAAGGTGTCACCAGTGCTAAATCAGGCTGGTTTGATAGAACCAAGTGGCTCCAGCAATCTCCACCCAGAAGCGGAGTAGGTGAGTTTTGTTTCCTGGGAACATGGCCGTGGTGTGTGTTTGGGGGCCTGTGGCTGGGTGTGGCCGGCTGGCTCCTGGAAATCCACGGTACGCAAGATAGTTCCCAGACCAACGGTGGCACGACGGCCAAGTCAGGCTGGTTTGATAGAGCCAAGTGGCTCCTGCAATCTGCAGCCCAGAAGCAGGGCAGGTGAGTTTTGTTTGCCACTGAAAAGAGCCCTGGTTTGTGTTCGGGGGCCTGTGCTGGGAGCGGCCGGCTGGCTCCTGAAAATCCCCGCCGCGCAGGATAGTTCCCAGACACAAGGTGGCACCAGTGCCGAGTCGCGCTGGTTTGATACAGCCAAGTGGCTCCTGCAATCTGCAGCCCAGAAGCAGGGCAGGTGAGTTTTGTTTGCCACGGAAAATGGCCGTGGTTTGTGTTTGGGGGCCAGTGGCTGGGAGTGGCCGGCTGGCTCCTGATAATCCACGCCGCGCAGGATGGTACCCAGACCCAAGGTGGAACCAGCGCCGAGTCTGGCTGGCTGATAGAGCCAAGGGGCTCCTGCAATCTGCCAGCCAGAAGCGGGGCAGGTGAGTTTTGTTTGTTAGGGAAACGGGCCGTGGTTTGCGTTCGGTGGCCTGTGGGTGGGAGTGGCCGTCTGGCTCGTGAAAATCCACCCCGCGCAGGATGGTTCCCAGACCCAAGGGGGCACCAGTGCCGAGTCGGGCTGGTTTGATAGAGGCAAGTGGCTCCTGCAATCTGCCAGCCAGTAGCGGCGCAGGTGAGTTTTGTTTGCCAGGGAAAAGGGCTGTGATTTGTGTTTGGGGGCCTGTGGGTGGGAGTGGCCGGCTGGCTCCTGAAAATCCACACCGCGCAGGATGGTTCCCAGTCCCAAGGTGGAGCCTGTGCCAAGTCGGGGTGGCTGATAGAGTCAAGTGGCTCCTGCAATCTGCCACCCAGAAGCGGAGTAGGTGAGTTTTGTTTCCAGGGAACATGGCCGTGGTGTGTGTATGGGGGCCTGTGGCTGGGTGTGGCTCACTGGCTCCTGGAAATCCACGTTACGCAAGATAGTCCCCAGTCCAAAGTTGGCACCACTGCCAAGTCAGGCTGGTTTGATCGTACCAAGTGGCTCCTGCAATCTGCTATCGAAAAGCCGACCAGGTGAATTTTGTTTTCTAGGAAAAAGGGCCGTGGTTTGTGTTTGGGGGCCTGTGGCTGGGAGTGGCCGGCTGGCTCCTGAAAATCCACGCCGCGCAGCAGGGTTCCCAGACCCAAGGTGGAATCAATGCCGAGTCGGGCTGGTTTGATAGTACCAAGTGGCTCCTGCTATCTGCTATCGAAAAGCCGACCAGGTGAATTTTGTTTTCGAGGAAAAAGGGCCGTGGTTTGTGTTCGGGGGCCTGTGGCGGGGAGTGGCCGGCTGGCTCCTGAAAATCCCCGCCGCGCAGGATAATTCCCAGACCTAAGGTGGCACCATTGCTGAGTCGGGCTGGTTTGATAGAGCCAAGTGGCTCCTGCAGTCGGCAGCCCAGAAGCAGGGCAGGTGAGTTTTGTTTGCCACGGAAAAGGGCCGTGGTTTGCGTTCGGGGGCCTTTGGCTGGGAGTGGGCGGCTGGCTCCTGAAATTCCTTGATATGCAGGATGTTTCCCAGACCCAATATGGCACCAGTGCCAAGTCGAGCTGTTTTGACAGTGCCAAGTAGCTGCTGCAATCCGCCATCCAGAAACGGGGCAGGTGAGTTTTGTTTGCCAGGGAATGGGCCGTGGTTTCTGTTCGGGGGCCTGTGGCTCTGAGTGGCCGACTGGCTCCTGAAAATCCACGCCGCGCAGGATGGTTCCCAGACCCAAGGGGGCACCAGTTCCGAGTTAGGCTGGCTGATAGATCCGAGTGGCTCCTGTAATCGGCCACCCAGAAGCGGGGCAGGTGAGTTTTGTTTGCCGGGAAAAACGGCCGTAGTTTTAATTGGGGGCCTGCGGCTGGCAGTGGCCGGCTGGCTCCAAAAAATCCACGCTGCGCAGGATGGCTCCCAGACCCAAGGAGGCACCAGTGCCGAGTCGGGCTGGTTTGATAGAGCCAAGTGGCTCCAGCAATCTGCCAGCCAAAAGCGGGGCAGGTGAGTTTTGTTTGCCGGGAAAAGCGGCCATGGTTTCCGTTCGAGGAACTGTGGTTGGGCGTGGCCGTCTGGCTCCAGAAAATCCCCGCCGCGCAGGATGGTTCCCAGACCAGAGGTGGCACCAGTGCCGAGTCGGGCTGGCTGATAGAGCCAAGTGGCTCCTACAATCTGCAGCCCAGAAGCAGGGCAGGTGAGTTTTGTTTGCCAGGGAAAAGAGCCCTGGTTTGTGTTCGGGGGCCTTTGGCTGGGAGTGGCCGGCTGGCTCCTGAAAATCCACGCCGCGCAGGATCGTTCCCAAACCCAAGGTGGCACCAGTGCCGAGTAGGGCTGGTTTGATAGTACCAAGTGGCTCCTGCAATCTGCTATCCAAAAGCGGAGCAGGCGAATTTTTTTTGCTAGGAAAAAGGGCCGTGGTTTGTGTTTGGGGGCCAGTGGCTAGGAGTGGCTGGCTGGCTCCTGAAGTTCCTTGATATGCAGGATGGTTCCCAGACCCAAAATGGCACCAGTGCCAAGTTGAGCTGGTTTGATAGAGCCAAGTGGCTCCTGCAATATGCCACCCAGAAGCCGGGCAGGTGAGGTTTGATTGCCAGGGAAAAGGGCCGTGGTTTGTGTTCGGGGGCCTGTGGCCGGGAGTGGCCGGTTGGATCCTGAAAATCCACGCTGCGCAGGATGGTTCCCAGACCCAAGGTGTCACCAGTGCTAAATCAGGCTGGTTTGATAGAGCCAAGTGGCTCCAGCAATCTGCCACCCAGAAGCAGGGCAGGTGAGTTTTGTTTCCAGGGAACATGGCCGTGGTGTTTTTTCGGGGGCCTGTGGCTGGGAGTGGTCGGCTGGCTCCTGAAAATCCACGCTGCGCAGGATGGTTTCCAGACCAGAGGTGGCCCCAGTGCCGAATCGGGCTGGTTTGATATAGCCAAATGGCTCCTGCAATCTGCCAGAAAAAAGCGGAGTAGCTGAGTCTTGTTTGCCAGGGAAAAGGGCTATGGTTTGCTTTCGATGGCCTGTAGCTGGGAGTGGCCGGCTGGCTCCTGAAAATTCCCGCCACTCAGGATGGTTCCTAGACCCAAGGTGGAACCAGTGCCGTGTCGGGCTGGTTTGATAGAGCCAAGTGGCTCCTGCAATCTGCAACCCAGAAGCAGGGCAGGTGAGTTTTGTATGCCAGGGAAAAGGGCCGTGGTTTGTGTTCGGGGCCTGTGGCTGGGAGTGGCCAGCTGGCTCCTAAAAATCCATGCCACGCAGGGTGGTTTCCAGACCCAAGGCGGCACCAGTGCCGAGTCGGGCTGGTTTGATAGAGCCAAGTGGCTCCTGCAATCTACCAGCCAGAAGCGGGGCGGGTGAGTTTTGTTTGCCAGGGAATGGTCCGTGGTTTGCGTTAGGGGGCCTGTGGCTGGGAGCAGCAAGCTTCATCTGGAAAATCCACATTTCAAAAGATGGTTCCCAGACCCAAGGTGGCACCAGTGCCGAGTCGGGCTGGTTTGATAGAGCCAAGTGGTTCCTGCAATCTGCCAGCCAGTAGCGGGGCAGGTGCGTTTTGTTTGCCGGAAAAAACGGCAGTGGTTTGCGTTCAGGGGCATGTGGCCGGGAGTGGCCGGCTGGATCCTGGAAATCCCCGCCGCGCAGGATGGTTCCCAGACCCAAGGCGGCACCAGTGCCGACTCGGGCTGGCAGATAGAGCCAAGTGGCTCCTGCAATCTGCCACCCAGAAGTGGGGCGGGTGAGTTTTGTTTGCCAGGAGAAAGGGCCGTGGTTTGTGTTCGGGGGCCTGTGGCTGGGAGTGGCCGGCTGGATCCTGAAAATCCACGCTGCGCAGGATGGTTCCCAGACCCAAGGTGTCACCAGTGCTAAATCCGGCTGGTTTGATAGAACCAAGTGGCTCCAGCAATCTACCACCCAGCAGCGGAGTAGGTGAGTTTTGTTTCCAGGGAATATGGCCGTGGTGTGTGTTTGGGGGCCTGTGGCTGGGAGTGGCTGGCTGGCTCCTGAAAATCCACGCAGTGCAGGATGGTTCCCAGACCCAAGGTGGAACCAGTGCTAAATCAGGCTGGTTTGATAGAACCAAGTGGCTCCAGCAATATGCCACCCAGAAGCGGGGCAGGTGAGGTTTGATTGCCAGGGAAAAGGGCCGTGGTTTGTGTTCAGGGGCCTGTGGCCGGGAGTGGCTGGCTGGCTCCTGAAAATCCACGCCGCACAGGATGGTTCCCAGACCCAAGGTGGCACCAGGGCTGAGTCGGGCTGGCTGATAGAGCCAAGTGGCTCCTGCAATCTGCCACCCAGAAGCGAAGTAGGTGAGTTTTGTTTGCCGGGAAAAGCGGCCGTGGTTTTAATTGGGGGCCTGCGGCTGGGAGTGGCCGGCTGGCTCCTGCAAATCCACGCTGCGCAGGATGGCTCCCAGACCCAAGGAGGCACCAGTGCCGAGTCGGGCTGGTTTGATAGAGCCAAGTGGCTCCTGCAATTTGCCAGCCAGAAGCGGGGTGGGTGAGTGTTGTTTGCCAGGGAAAAGGGCTGTGGTTTGCGTTAGGGGGCCTCTGGCTGGGAGCGGCAGGCTTCCTCTGGAAAATCCACATTTCAAAAGATGATTCCCAGACACAAGGTGGCACCAGTGCCGAGTCGGGCTGGTTTGACAGAACCAAGTGGCTCCTGCAATCTGCCAGCCAGAAGCGGGGCGGGTGAGTTTTGTTTGCCAAGGAAAAGGGCTGTGGTTTGCGTTCGGGGGCCTGTGGCTGGGAGTGGCCGGCTGGCTCCTGAAAATCCACGCCGCGCAGAATGGTTCCCAGACCCAAGGTGGCACCAGTGCCGAGTCGGGCTGGCTGATAGAGCCAAGTGGCTCCTGCAATCTGCCACCCAGAAGCGGGGCCGGTGAGTTATGTTTGCCAGGGAAAGGGCCGTGGTTTGTTTTTGGGGGCCTCTGGCTGGGAGTGGCTGGCTGGCTCCTGAAAATCCACATTTCAAAAGATGGTTCCCAGACCCAAGGTGGCGCCAGTGCCGCGTCGCGCTGGTTTGATAGTACCAAGTGGCTCCTGCAATCTGCTATTCAAAAGCGGAGCCGGCGAATTTTGTTTGCTAGGAAAAAGGGCCGTGGTTTGTGTTTGGGGGCCAGTGGCTGGGAGTGGCTGGCTGGCTCCTGAAAATCCACAGTAGGCAGGATACTTACAAGACCTAAGGTGTCACCATTGCTAAATCAGGCTGGTTTGATAGAACCAAGTGGCTCCTGCAATCTGCCACCCAGAAGCGGAGTAGGTGAGTTTTGTTTCCAGGGAACATGGCCGTGGTGTGTGTTTGGGGGCCTGTGGCTGGGTGTGGCTGGCTGGCTCCTGGAAATCCACGGTACGCAAGATAGACCCCAGTCCAAAGTTGGCACCAGCGCCAAGTCAGGCTGGTTTGATAGTACAAATTGGCTCCTGCAATCTGCAGCCCAGAAGCAGGGCAGGTGAATTTTGTTTGCCAGGGAATGGGCTGTGGTTTATGTTTGGGGGCCTGTGACTGGGAGTGGCCAACTGGCTCCTGAAAATCCACATTTCGCAGGGTGGTTCCCAGACCCAAGGTGGAACTAGTGGCGATTCAGCCTGGTTTGATAGTACCAAGTGGCTCCTGCAATCTGCTATCGAAAAGCCGACCAGGTGAATTTTGTTTTCGAGGAAAAAGGGCCGTGCTTTGACTTTGGGGGCCAGTGGCTGGGAGAGGCTGGCTGGCTCCTGAAAATCCACGGTAGGCACGATAGTTCCCAGACCCAAGGTGTCACCAGTACTTAGTCAGGCAAGTTTGATAGTACCAAGTGGCTACTGCAATCTGCCATTCAGAAGCGGAGCATATGAGTTTTGTTTGCCAGGAAAAAGGGCCGTGGTTTTCATTCCGGGGCCTGCAGTTGACAGAGGCCGGCTGGCTCCTGAAAAATCAACGCTGCGCAGGATGGCTCCCAGACCATAGGCGGCACCAGTGCCGAGTCGGGCTGGTTTGATAGAGCCAAGTGGCTCCTGCAATATGCCACCCAGAAGCGGAGTAGGTGAGTTTTGTTTCCAGGGAATATGGCCGTGGTGTGTGTTTGGGGGCCTGTGGCTGGGAGTGGCCGGCTGGCTCCTAAAAATCCACGCCGCGCAGGATGGTTCCCAGACCCAAGGTGGAACCTGTGCCAAGTCGGGCTGGCTGATAGAGCCAAGTGGCTCCTGCAATCTGCCAGTCAGAAGCCGGGTAGGTGAGTTTTGATTGCCAGGGAAAAGGGCCGTGGTTTGTGTTCAGGGGCCTGTGGCCGGGAGTGGCCGGTTGGATCCAGAAAATCCACGCTGCGCAGGATGGTTCCCAGACCCAAGGTGTCACCAGTGCTAAATCAGGCTGGTTTGATAGAACCAAGTGGCTCCAGCAATCTGCCACCCAGAAGCGGAGTAGGTGAGTTTTGTTTCCAGGGAATATGGCCGTGGTGTGTGTTTGGGGGCCTGTGGCTGGGAGTGGCCTGCTGGCTCCTGAAAATCCACGCCGCGCAGGATGGTTCCCAGACCCAAGGGGGCACCAGTGCCGAATCAGGCTGGTTTGATAGAGCCAAGTGGCTCCTGCAATTTGCCAGCCAGAAGCGGGGCGGGTGAGTTTTTTTTGCCAAGGAAAAGGGCTGTGGTTTGCGTTGGGGGGCCTGTGGTTGGGAGTGGCCGGCTGGCTCCTGAAAATCCACGCTGCGCAAGATGGTTCCCAGACCCAAGGTGGCACCAGTGCCGAGTTGGGCTGGCTGATAGAGCCAAGTGGCTCCTGCAATCTGCCAGCCAGAAGCGGGGCCGGTGAGTATTGTTTGCCAGGAGAAAGGGCCCTGGTTTGTGTTCGGGGGCCTGTGGCTGGCAGTGGCTAGCTGGCTCCTGAAAATCCACATTTCAAAAGATGGTTCCCAGACCCAAGGTGGCACCAGTGCTGAGTCGCGCTGGTTTGATAGCACCAAGTGGCTCCTGCAATCTGCTATTCCAAAGTGGAGCAGGCGAATTTTTTTGCTAGGAAAAAGGGCCGTGGTGTGTGTTTGGGGCCTTGTGGCTGGGTGTGGCTGGCTGGCTCCTGGAAATCCACGGTACGCAAGATGGACCCCAGTCCAAAGGTGGCACCAGCGCCAAGTCAGGCTGGTTTGATAGTACCAAGTGGCTCCTGCAATCTGCCATCCAGAAGCAGGGAAGGTGAGTTTTGTTTGCCAGGGAATGGGCTGTGGTTTCTGTTTGGGGGCCTGTGACTGGGAGTGGCCAACTGGCTCCTGAAAATCCACATTTCGCAGGATGGTTCCCAGACCCAAGGTGGAACCAGTGCCGATTCAGGCTGGTTTGATAGTACCAAGTGGCTCCTGCAATCTGCTATCGAAAAGCCGACCAAGTGAATTTTGTTTTCGAGGAAAAAGGGCCGTGCTTTGACTTTGGGGGCCAGTGGCCGGGAGTGGCTGGCTGGCTCCTGAAAATCCACGGTAGGCACGATAGTTCCCAGACCCAAGGTGTCACCAGTACTAAGTCAGGCAAGTTTGATAGTACCAAGTGGCTACTGCAATCTGCCATTCAGAAGCGGAGCATATGAGTTTTGTTTGCCAGGAAAAAGGGCCGTGGTTTTCATTCCGGGGCCTGCAGTTGACAGTGGCCGGCTGGCTCCTGAAAAATCAACGCTGCGCAGGATGTCTCCCAGGCCAAAGGCGGCACCAGTGCCGAGTCGGGCTGGTTTGATAGAGCCAAGTGGCTCCTGCAATATGCCACCCAGAAGCCGGGCAGGTGAGTTTTGATTGCCAGGGAAAAGGGCCGTGGTTTGTGTTCAGGGGCCTGTGGCCTGGAGTGGCCGGCTGGCTCCTAAAAATCCACGCCCGCAAGATGGTTCCCAGACCCAAGGTGGAACCTGTGCCAAGTCGCGCTGGCTGATAGAGCCAAGTGGCTCCTGCAATCTGCCAGTCAGAAGCTGAGTAGGTGAGTTTTGATTGCCAGGGAAAAGGGCCGTGATTTGTGTTCGGCGGCCTGTGGCTGGGAGTGGCGGGCTTGGTCTGGAAAATCCACATTTCAAAGATGGTTCCCAGACCCAAGGTGGCACCAGTGCCGAGTTGGGCTGGTTTGATTGTACCAAGTGGCTCCTGCAATCTGCTATCCAAAAGCGGTGCAGGCGAATTTTGTTTGCTAGGAAAAAAGACCGTGGGTTGTGTTTGGGGGCCAGTGGCTAGGAGTGGCTGGCTGGCTCCTGAAATTCCTTGATATGCAGGATGGTTCCCAGACCCAAAATGGCACCAGTGCCAAGTCGAGCTGGTTTGACAGTGCCAAGTAGCTGCTGCAATCCGCCATCCAGAAACGGGGCAGGTGAGTTTTGTTTGCCAGGGAAAAGGGCCCTGGTTTGTGCTCGGGGGCCTGCGGCTGGGAGTGGACGGCTGGCTCCTGAAAATCCACGCCGCGCAGGATGGTTCCCAGACCCAAGGTGGCACCAGTGCCGAGTCGGGCTGGTTTGATAGTACCAAGTGGCTCCTGCAATCTGCTATCCAAAAGCGGAGCAGGCAAATTTTGTTTGCTAGGAAAAAGGGCCATGGTTTGTGTTTGGGGGCCAGTGGCTGGGAGTGGCATCCTGGCTCCTAAAATCCACAGTAGGCAGGATTGTTCCCAGACCCAAGGTGTCACCAGTGCCAAATCTGGCTGGTTTGATAGAGCCAAGTGGCTCCTGCAATCTGCCAGCCAGCAGCAGGGCAGGTGAGATTTGTTTGCCGGGAAAAACGGCAGTGGTTTTCACTCGGGGGCCTGCGGCTGGGAGTGGCCGGCTGGCTCCTGAAAATCCATGCCGCGAGGGATGGTTCCCAGACCCAAGGGGGCACCAGAGCCGAGTCGGGCAGGTTTGATAGAGCCAAGTGGCTCCTGCAATCTGCCAGCCAGAAGTCGGGCAGGTGAGTTTTGTTTGCCAGGGAAAACGGCCGTGGTTTGTGTTCAGGGGCCTGTGGCCGGGAGTGGCCGGCTGGCTCCTGAAAATCCACGCCGCACACGATGGTTCCCAGACCCAAGGTGGCACCAGTGCCGAGTCGGGCTGGCTGATAGAGCCAAGTGGATCCTGCAATCTGCCAGCCAGAATCGGGGCAGGTGAGTTTTGTTTCCAGGGAACAGGGCCATGGTGTGTGTTTGGGGGCCTGTGGCTGGGAGTGGCTAGCTGGCTCCTGAAAATCCACAGTAGGCATGATAGTTACAAGACCTAAGGTGTCACCATTGCTAATTCAGGCTGGTTTGATAGAACCAAGTGGCTCCTGCAATCTGCCACCCAGATGCGGAGTAGGTGAGTTTTGTTTCCACGGAACATGGCCGTGGTGTGGGTTTGGGGGCCTGTGGCTGGGTGTGGCTGGCTGGCTCCTGGAAATCCACGGTACGCAAGATAGACCCCTGTCCAAAGGTGGCACCAGAGCCAAGTCAGGCTGGTTTGATAGTACAAATTGGCTCCTGCAATCTGCAGCCCAGAAGCAGGGCAGGTGAGTTTTTTTTGGCAGGGAAAATGGCTGTGGTTTCTGTTTGGGGGCCTGTGGCTGGGAGTGGCCGACTGGCCCCTGAAAATCCACATTTCGCAGGATGGTTCCCAGACCCAAGGTGGAACCAGTGCCGAGTCGGGCTGGTTTGATAGTACCAAATGGCTCCTGCAATCTGCTATCGAAAAGCCGACCAGGTGAATTTTGTTTTCGAGGAAAAAGGGCCGTGCTTTGACTTTGGGGGCCAGTGGCCGGGAGTGGCTGGCTGACTCCTGAAAATCCACGGTAGGCACGATAGTTCCCAGACCCAAGGTGTCACCAGTACTAAGTCAGGCTAGTTTGATAGTACCAAGTGGCTACTGCAATCTGCCATTCAGAAGCGGAGCATATGAGTTTTGTTTTCCAGGGAAAAGGGCCGTGGTTTGTGTTTGGGGGCCAGTGGCTGGGAGTGGCTGCCTGGCTCCTGAAAATCCACAGTAGGAAGGATTGTTCGAAGACCCAAGGTGTCACCAGTGCCAAATCAGGCTGGTTTGATAGAACCAAGTGGCTCCAGCAATCTGCCACCAAGAAGCGGGGCAGGTGAATTTTGTTTGACAGGGAAAGGGCCGTGGTTTGTGTTTGGGGGCCTGTGGCTGGGAGTGGCCGACTGGCTCCTGAAAATCCACGATGCCCAGAATAGTTCCCAGACCCAAGGTGGCACCAGTGCCGAGTCTGGCTGGTTTGATTGTACCAAGTGGCTCCTGCAATCTGCTACCGAAAAGCCGACCAGGTGAATTTTGTTTTCGAGGGAAAAGGGCTGTGGTTTGAGTTTGGGGGCCAGTGGCAGGGAGTGGCTGGCTGGCTCCTGAAAATCCACGGTAAGCACGATAGTTCCCAGACCCAAGGTGTCACCAGTGCTAAATCAGGCTGGTTTGATAGAACCAAGTGGCTCCTGCAATCTGCCAGCAAGAAGCAGGGCAGGTGAGTTTTGTTTCCCGGGAAAAACGGCCGTGGTTTTCACTCGGGGGCCTGCGGCTTGCAGTGGCCGGCTGGGTCCTGAAAGTTCCCGCCACGCAGGATGGTTCCGAGACCCACGGTGGAACCAGTGCCGAGTCGGGCTGGTTGGATAGAGCCAAGTGGCTCCTGCAATCTGCAGCCCAGAAGCGGGGCGGGTGAGTTTTGTTTGCCAGGGAATGGTCCGTGGTTTGAGTTTGGGGGCGTGTGGCTGGCAGCGGCGGGCTTCCTCTGGAAAATCTACATATCAAAAGATGGTTCCCAGACACAAGGTGGCATCAGTGCCGAGTCGGGCCGTTTTGACAGAGCCAAGTGGCTCCTGCAATCTGCTATCCAAAAGCGGAGCAGGTGAGTTTTGTTTGCTAGGAAAAAGGGCCGTGGTTTGTGTTTGGGGGCCAGTGGCTGGGAGTGGCTGCCTAGCTCCTGAAAATCCACAGTAGGCAGGATTTTTCGAAGACCCAAGGTGTCAGCAGTGCCAAATCCGGATGCTTTGATAGAACCAAGTGGCACCAGCAATCTGCCACGCAGAAGCGGGGCAGGTGAGTTTTGTTTCCCAGGGAATGGGCCGTGGTTTGTGTTTGGGGGCCAGTGGCTGGGAGTGGCCGGCTGGCTCCTGAAAATCCACGCTGCGCAGGATGATTCCCAGACCCAAGGTGGCACCAGTGCCGAGTCGGGCTGGTTTGATAGAGCCAAGTGGCTCCTGCAGTCTTCCAGCCAGAAGCGGGGCAGCTGAGTTTTGTTGGCCAGGGAAAAGGGCCGTGGTTTGCTTTCGGGGGCCTGTGGCTGGGAGTGGCCGGCTGGCTCCTGAAAATTCCCGCCATGCAGGATGGTTCCCAGACCCAAGGTGGAACCAGTGCAGAGTCGGTCTGGTTGGATAGAGCCAAGTGGCTCCTGCAATCTGCAGCCCAGAAGCGGGGCAGGTGAGTTTTCTTTGCCAGGGAATGGTCCGTGGTTTGCGTTTGGGGGCCTGTGGCTGGGAGCGGCGGGATTCCTCTGGAAAATCTACATTTCAAAAGATGGTTCCCAGACACAAGGTGGCATCAGTGCCGAGTCGGGCCGTTTTGACAGAGCCAAGTTGCTCCTGCAATCTGCTATCCAAAAGCGGAGCAGGCGAATTTTGTTTGCTAGGAATAAATGCCGTAGTTTGTGTTTGGAGGCCAGAGGCTGGGAGTGGCTGGCTGGCTCCTGAAAATCCACAGTAGGCAGGATAGTTACAAGACCCAAGGTGTCACCAGTGCTAAATCAGGCTGGTTTGATAGAACCAAGTGGCTCCAGCAATCTGCCACCCAGAAGCGGAGTAGGTGAGTTTTGTTTCCTGGAAACATGGCCGTGGTGTGTGTTTGGGGGACTGTGGCTGGGTGTGGCCGGCTGGCTCCTGGAAATCCACGGTACGCAAGATAGTTCCCAGACCAAAGGTGGCACGACGGCCAAGTCAGGCTGGTTTGATAGAGCCAAGTGGCTCCTGTAATCTGCAGCCCAGAAGCAGGGCAGGTGAGTTTTGTTTGCCAGGGAAAAGAGCCCTGATTTGTGTTCGGGGGCCTGTGGCTGGGAGTGGCCGGCTGGCTCCTGAAAATCCCTGCCGCGCAGGATAGTTCCCAGACACAAGGTGGCACCAGTGCCGAGTCGGGCTGGTTTGATACAGCCAAGTGGCTCCTGCAATCTGCAGCCCAGAAGCAGGGCAGGTGAGTTTTGTTTGCCACGGAAAAGGGCCGTGGTTTGCGTTCGGGGGCCTGTGGCTGGGAGTGGCCGGCTGGCTCCTGAAATTCCTTGATATGCAGGATGTTTCCCAGACCCAAAATGGCACCAGTGCCAAGTCGAGATGGTTTGATAGTGCCAAGTAGCTGCTGCAATCCGCCATCCAGAAACGGGGCAGGTGCAATTTGTTTGCCAGGGAATGGGCCGTGGTTTCTGTTCGGGGGCCTGTGGCTGGGAGTGGCCGACTGGCTCCTGAAAATCCACGCCGCGCAGGATGGTTCCCAGACCCAAGGGGGCACCAGTTCCGAGTTAGGCTGGCTGATAGATCCAAGTGGCGCCTGTATTCTGCCAGCCAGAAGCGGGGCAGGTGAGTTTGGTTTGCCGGGAAAAACGGCCGTGGTTTTAACTGGGGTCTTGCGGCTGGCAGTGGCCGGCTGGCTCCTGAAAAATCAACGCTGCGCAGGATGGCTCCCAGACCAAAGGCGGCATCAGTGCCGAGTCGGGCTGGTTTGATAGAGCCAAGTGGCTCCTGCAATCTGCCAGCCAGAAGCCGGGCAGGTGAGTTTTTTATTGCCAGGGAAAAGGGCCGTGGTTTGTGTTCAGGGGCCTGTGGCCGGGAGTGGCTGGCTGGCTCCTGAAAATCCACTCCGCGCAGGATGGTTCCCAGACCCAAGGGGGCACCAGTGCCGAGTCGGGCTGGCTGATAGAGCCAAGTGGATCCTGCAATCTGCCAGCCAGAATCGGGGCAGGTGAGTTTTGTTTCCAGGGAACAGGGCCATGGTGTGTGTTTGGGGGCCTGTGGCTGGGAGTGGCTAGCTGGCTCCTGAAAATCCACAGTAGGCATGATAGTTACAAGACCTAAGGTGTCACCATTGCTAATTCAGGCTGGTTTGATAGAACCAAGTGGCTCCTGCAATCTGCCACCCAGATGCGGAGTAGGTGAGTTTTGTTTCCACGGAACATGGCCGTGGTGTGGGTTTGGGGGCCTGTGGCTGGGTGTGGCTGGCTGGCTCCTGGAAATCCACGGTACGCAAGATAGACCCCTGTCCAAAGGTGGCACCAGAGCCAAGTCAGGCTGGTTTGATAGTACAAATTGGCTCCTGCAATCTGCAGCCCAGAAGCAGGGCAGGTGAGTTTTTTTTGGCAGGGAAAATGGCTGTGGTTTCTGTTTGGGGGCCTGTGGCTGGGAGTGGCCGACTGGCCCCTGAAAATCCACATTTCGCAGGATGGTTCCCAGACCCAAGGTGGAACCAGTGCCGAGTCGGGCTGGTTTGATAGTACCAAATGGCTCCTGCAATCTGCTATCGAAAAGCCGACCAGGTGAATTTTGTTTTCGAGGAAAAAGGGCCGTGCTTTGACTTTGGGGGCCAGTGGCCGGGAGTGGCTGGCTGACTCCTGAAAATCCATGGTAGGCACGATAGTTCCCAGACCCAAGGTGTCACCAGTACTAAGTCAGGCTAGTTTGATAGTACCAAGTGGCTACTGCAATCTGCCATTCAGAAGCGGAGCATATGAGTTTTGTTTTCCAGGGAAAAGGGCCGTGGTTTGTGTTTGGGGGCCAGTGGCTGGGAGTGGCTGCCTGGCTCCTGAAAATCCACAGTAGGAAGGATTGTTCGAAGACCCAAGGTGTCACCAGTGCCAAATCAGGCTGGTTTGATAGAACCAAGTGGCTCCAGCAATCTGCCACCAAGAAGCGGGGCAGGTGAATTTTGTTTGACAGGGAAAGGGCCGTGGTTTGTGTTTGGGGGCCTGTGGCTGGGAGTGGCCGACTGGCTCCTGAAAATCCACGATGCCCAGAATAGTTCCCAGACCCAAGGTGGCACCAGTGCCGAGTCTGGCTGGTTTGATTGTACCAAGTGGCTCCTGCAATCTGCTACCGAAAAGCCGACCAGGTGAATTTTGTTTTCGAGGGAAAAGGGCTGTGGTTTGAGTTTGGGGGCCAGTGGCAGGGAGTGGCTGGCTGGCTCCTGAAAATCCACGGTAAGCACGATAGTTCCCAGACCCAAGGTGTCACCAGTGCTAAATCAGGCTGGTTTGATAGAACCAAGTGGCTCCTGCAATCTGCCAGCAAGAAGCAGGGCAGGTGAGTTTTGTTTCCCGGGAAAAACGGCCGTGGTTTTCACTCGGGGGCCTGCGGCTTGCAGTGGCCGGCTGGGTCCTGAAAGTTCCCGCCACGCAGGATGGTTCCGAGACCCACGGTGGAACCAGTGCCGAGTCGGGCTGGTTGGATAGAGCCAAGTGGCTCCTGCAATCTGCAGCCCAGAAGCGGGGCGGGTGAGTTTTGTTTGCCAGGGAATGGTCCGTGGTTTGAGTTTGGGGGCGTGTGGCTGGCAGCGGCGGGCTTCCTCTGGAAAATCTACATATCAAAAGATGGTTCCCAGACACAAGGTGGCATCAGTGCCGAGTCGGGCCGTTTTGACAGAGCCAAGTGGCTCCTGCAATCTGCTATCCAAAAGCGGAGCAGGTGAGTTTTGTTTGCTAGGAAAAAGGGCCGTGGTTTGTGTTTGGGGGCCAGTGGCTGGGAGTGGCTGCCTAGCTCCTGAAAATCCACAGTAGGCAGGATTTTTCGAAGACCCAAGGTGTCAGCAGTGCCAAATCCGGATGCTTTGATAGAACCAAGTGGCACCAGCAATCTGCCACGCAGAAGCGGGGCAGGTGAGTTTTGTTTCCCAGGGAATGGGCCGTGGTTTGTGTTTGGGAGCCAGTGGCTGGGAGTGGCCGGCTGGCTCCTGAAAATCCACGCTGCGCAGGATGATTCCCAGACCCAAGGTGGCACCAGTGCCGAGTCGGGCTGGTTTGATAGAGCCAAGTGGCTCCTGCAGTCTTCCAGCCAGAAGCGGGGCAGCTGAGTTTTGTTGGCCAGGGAAAAGGGCCGTGGTTTGCTTTCGGGGGCCTGTGGCTGGGAGTGGCCGGCTGGCTCCTGAAAATTCCCGCCATGCAGGATGGTTCCCAGACCCAAGGTGGAACCAGTGCAGAGTCGGTCTGGTTGGATAGAGCCAAGTGGCTCCTGCAATCTGCAGCCCAGAAGCGGGGCAGGTGAGTTTTCTTTGCCAGGGAATGGTCCGTGGTTTGCGTTTGGGGGCCTGTGGCTGGGAGCGGCGGGATTCCTCTGGAAAATCTACATTTCAAAAGATGGTTCCCAGACACAAGGTGGCATCAGTGCCGAGTCGGGCCGTTTTGACAGAGCCAAGTTGCTCCTGCAATCTGCTATCCAAAAGCGGAGCAGGCGAATTTTGTTTGCTAGGAATAAATGCCGTAGTTTGTGTTTGGAGGCCAGAGGCTGGGAGTGGCTGGCTGGCTCCTGAAAATCCACAGTAGGCAGGATAGTTACAAGACCCAAGGTGTCACCAGTGCTAAATCAGGCTGGTTTGATAGAACCAAGTGGCTCCAGCAATCTGCCACCCAGAAGCGGAGTAGGTGAGTTTTGTTTCCTGGAAACATGGCCGTGGTGTGTGTTTGGGGGACTGTGGCTGGGTGTGGCCGGCTGGCTCCTGGAAATCCACGGTACGCAAGATAGTTCCCAGACCAAAGGTGGCACGACGGCCAAGTCAGGCTGGTTTGATAGAGCCAAGTGGCTCCTGTAATCTGCAGCCCAGAAGCAGGGCAGGTGAGTTTTGTTTGCCAGGGAAAAGAGCCCTGATTTGTGTTCGGGGGCCTGTGGCTGGGAGTGGCCGGCTGGCTCCTGAAAATCCCTGCCGCGCAGGATAGTTCCCAGACACAAGGTGGCACCAGTGCCGAGTCGGGCTGGTTTGATACAGCCAAGTGGCTCCTGCAATCTGCAGCCCAGAAGCAGGGCAGGTGAGTTTTGTTTGCCACGGAAAAGGGCCGTGGTTTGCGTTCGGGGGCCTGTGGCTGGGAGTGGCCGGCTGGCTCCTGAAATTCCTTGATATGCAGGATGTTTCCCAGACCCAAAATGGCACCAGTGCCAAGTCGAGATGGTTTGATAGTGCCAAGTAGCTGCTGCAATCCGCCATCCAGAAACGGGGCAGGTGCAATTTGTTTGCCAGGGAATGGGCCGTGGTTTCTGTTCGGGGGCCTGTGGCTGGGAGTGGCCGACTGGCTCCTGAAAATCCACGCCGCGCAGGATGGTTCCCAGACCCAAGGGGGCACCAGTTCCGAGTTAGGCTGGCTGATAGATCCAAGTGGCGCCTGTATTCTGCCAGCCAGAAGCGGGGCAGGTGAGTTTGGTTTGCCGGGAAAAACGGCCGTGGTTTTAACTGGGGTCTTGCGGCTGGCAGTGGCCGGCTGGCTCCTGAAAAATCAACGCTGCGCAGGATGGCTCCCAGACCAAAGGCGGCATCAGTGCCGAGTCGGGCTGGTTTGATAGAGCCAAGTGGCTCCTGCAATCTGCCAGCCAGAAGCCGGGCAGGTGAGTTTTTTATTGCCAGGGAAAAGGGCCGTGGTTTGTGTTCAGGGGCCTGTGGCCGGGAGTGGCTGGCTGGCTCCTGAAAATCCACTCCGCGCAGGATGGTTCCCAGACCCAAGGGGGCACCAGTGCCGAGTCACGCTGGTTTCATAGAACCAAGTGGCTCTTGCAATCTGCCAGCCAGAAGCGGGGCAGGTGCTTTTTGTTTGCCAGGGAAAAGGGCCGTGGATTGTGTTTGGGGGCCAGTGGCTGGGAGTGGCTAGCTGGCTCGTGAAAATCCACAGTAGGCAATATAGTTACAAGTGTCACCTTTGCTAAATCAGGCTGGTTTTATCGAGGCAAGTGGCTCCTGCAATCTGCCACCCAGAAGCGGAGTAGGTGAGTTTTGTTTCCAGAGAACATGGCCGTGGTGTGTGTATGGGGGCCTGTGGCTGGGTGTGGCTCACTGGCTCCTGGAAATCCACGTTAAGCAAGATAGTCCCCAGTCCAAAGGTGGCACCACTGCCAAGTCAGGCTGGTTTGATCGTACCAAGTGGCTCCTGCAATCTGCTATCGAAAAGCCGACCAGGTGAATTTTGTTTTCTAGGAAAAAGGGCCGTGGTTTCAGTTTGGGGGCCTGTGGCTGGGAGTGGCCGGCTGGCTCCTGAAAATCCTCGCCGCGCAGCAGGGTTCCCAGACCCAAGGTGGAACCAGTGCCGAGTCGGGCTGGTTTGATAGAGCCAAGTGGCTCCTGCAGTCTGCAGCCCAGAAGCAGGGCAGGTGAGTTTTGTTTGCCACGGAAAAGGGCCGTGGTTTGCGTTCGGGGGCCTGTGGCTGGGAGTGGGCGGCTGGCTCCTGAAATTCCTTGATATGCAGGATGTTTCCCAGACCCAAAATGGCACCAGTGCCAAGTCGAGCTGGTTTGACAGTGCAAAGTAGCTGCTGCAATCCGCCATCCAGAAACGGGGCAGGTGCAATTTGTTTGCCAGGGAATGGGCCGTGGTTTCTGTTCGGGGGCCTGTGGCTGGGAGTGGCCGACTCGCTCCTGAAAATCCACGCCGCGCAGGATGGTTCCCAGACCCAAGGTGGCACCAGTGCCGAGTCGGGCTGGCTGATAGATCCAAGTGGCTCCTGTAATCTGCCTCCCAGAAGCGGGGCTGGTGAGTTTTGTTTGCCGGGAAAAACGGCCGTAGTTTTAATTGGGGGCCTGCGGCTGGCAGTGGCCGGCTGGCTCCAAAAAATCCACGCTGCGCAGGATGGCTCCCAGACCCAAGGTGGCACCAGTGCCGAGTTGGGCTGGTTTGATAGTACCAAGTGGCTCCAGCAATCTGCCAGCCAAAAGCGGGGCAGGTGAGTTTTGTTTGCCGGGAAAAACGGCCGTGGTTTCCGTTCGAGGAACTGTGGTTGGGTGTGGCCGTCTGGCTCCAGCAAATCCCCCCCGCGCAGGATGGTTCCCAGACCAGAGGTGGCACCAGTGCCGAGTCGGGTGGGTTTGATAGAGCCAAGTGGCTCCTGCAATCTGCAGCCCAGAAGCAGGGCAGGTGAGTTTTGTTTGCCAGGGAAAAGGGCCGTGGTTTGTGTTCGGGGGCCTGTGGCTGGGAGTGGCCGGCTGGCTCCTGAAAATCCACGCCGCGCAGGATGATTCCCAGACCCAAGGCGGCAGCAGTGCCGAGTTGGGCTGGTTTGATAGTACCAAGTGGCTCCTGCAATCTGCTATCCAAAAGCGGAGCAGGCAAATTTTGTTTGCTAGGAAAAATGGCCGTGGTTTGTGTTAAGGCGCCAGTGGCTGGGAGTGGCTGGCTGGCTTCTGAAAATCCACACTAGGAAGGATAGTTACAAGACCCAAGGTATCACCAGTGTTAAATCAGGCTGGTTTGATAGAAAAAAGTAGCTCCAGCAATCGGCCACGCAGAAGCGGGGCAGGTGAGTTTTGTTTGCCAGGGAAAGGGCCGTGGTTTGTGTTTGGGGGCCTGTGGCTGGGAGTGGCCGACTGGGTCCTGAAAATCCACGGTAGGCACGATAGGTCCCAGACCAAAAGTGTCACCCGTGCTAAATCAGGCTGGTTTGATCGTACCAAGTGGCTCCTGCAATCTGCTATCGAAAAGCCGACCAGGTGAATTTTGTTTTCTAGGAAAAAGGGCCGTGGTTTCAGTTTGGGGGCCTGTGGCTGGGAGTGGCCGGCTGGCTCCTGAAAATCCACGCCGCGCAGCAGGGTTCCCAGACCCATGGTGGAACCAGTGCCGAGTCGGGCTGGTTTGATAGTACCAAGTGGCTCCTGCTATCTGGTATCCAAAAGCCGACCAGGTGAATTTTGTTTTCAAGGAAAAAGGGCCGTGGTTTGTGTTCGGGGGCCTGTGGCGGGGAGTGGCCGGCTGGCTCCTGAAAATCCCCGCCGCGCAGGATAGTTCCCAGACCTAAGGTGGCACCATTGCTGAGTCGGGCTGGTTTGATAGAGCCTAGTGGCTCCTGCAGTCTGCAGCCCAGAAGCAGGGCAGGTGAGTTTTGTTTGCCACGGAAAAGGGCCGTGGTTTGTGTTCGGGGGCCTTTGGCTGAAAGTGGGCGGCTGGCTCCTGAAATTCCTTGATATGCAGAAAGTTTCCCAGACCCAAAATGGCACCAGTGCCAAGTCGAGCTGTTTTGACAGTGCCAAGTAGCTGCTGCAATCCGCCATCCAGAAACGGGGCAGGTGAGTTTTGTTTGCCAGGGAATGGGCCGTGGTTTCTGTTCGGGCGCCTGTGGCTCTGAGTGGCCGACTGGCTCCTGAAAATCCACGCCGCGCAGGATGGTTCCCAGACACAAGGTGGCACCAGTTCCGAGTTAGGCTGGCTGATAGATCCGAGTGGCTCCTGTAATCTGCTGTCCAAAAGCGGAGCAGGCGAATTTTGTTTGTTAGGGAAACGGGCCGTGGTTTGCGTTCGGTGGCCTATGGCTTGGAGTGGCTGGCTGGCTCCTGAAAATTCATGGTAGGCACGATAGTTCCCAGACCCAAGGTGTCACCAGTGCTAAATCAGGCTGGTTTGATAGAACCAAGTGGCTCCAGCAATCTGCCACCCAGAAGCGGGGCAGGTGATTTTTGTTTGCCAGGGAAAGGGCCGTGGTTTGTGTTCGGGGGCCTGTGGCTGGGAGTGGCCGTCTGGCTCCTGAAAATCCACGCCGCGCACGATGCTTCCCAGACCCAAGGGGGCACCAGTGCCGAGTTGGACTGGTTTGATAGAGCCAAGTGGTTCCTGCAATCTGCCAGCCAGAAGCGGGGCAGGTGATTTTTGTTTGCCAGGGAAAAGGGCCGTGGTTTGTGTTTGGGGCCCTGTGGCTGGGAGTGGCTGGCTGGCTCCTGAAAATCCACAGTAGGCAGGATAGTTACAAGACCCAAGGTGTCACCAGTGCTAAATCAGGCTGGTTTGATAGAACCAAGTGGCTCCAGCAATCTGCCACCCAGAAGCGGAGTAGGTGAGTTTTGTTTCCTGGAAACATGGCCGTGGTGTGTGTTTGGGGGCCTGTGGCTGGGTGTGGCCGTCTGGCTCCTGGAAATCCACGGTACGCAAGATAGTTCCCAGACCAAAGGTGGCACGACAGCCAAGTCGAGCTGGTTTGATAGAGCCAAGTGGCTCCTGCAATCTGCAACCCAGAAGCAGGGCAGGTGAGTTTTGTTTGCCAGGGAAAACAGCCCTGGTTTGTGTTCGGGGGCCTGTGCTGGGAGTGGCCGGCTGGCTCCTGAAAATCCCCACCGCGCAGGATAGCTCCCAGACACAAGGTGGCACCAGTGCCGAGTCGCGCTGGTTTGATACAGCCAAGTGACTCCTGCAATCTGCAGCCCAGAAGCAGGGCAGGTGATTTTTGTTTGCCAGGGAAAAGGGCCGTGGTTTGTGTTTGGGGCCCTGTGGCTGGGAGTGGTCGGCTGGCTCCTGAAAATCCACGCCGCGCAGGATGGTACCCAGACCCAAGGCGGAACCAGCGCCGAGTCCGGCTGGCTGATAGAGCCAAGGGGCTCCTGCAATCTGCCAGCCAGAAGCGGGGCAGGTGAGTTTTGTTTGTTAGGGAAACGGGCCGTGGTTTGCGTTCGGTGGCCTATGGCTGGGAGTGGCTGGCTGGCCCCTGAAAATTCATGGTAGGCACGATAGTTCCCAGTCCCAAGGTGTCACCAGTGCTAAATCCGGCTGGTTTGATAGAACCAAGTGGCTCCTGCAATCTGCCAGCCAGAAGCGGGGCAGGTGAGTTTGTTTGTCAGGGAAAAGGGCCGTGGTTTGCGTTCGGGGGCCTGTGGCTGGGAGTGGCCGGCTGGATCCTGAAAATCCACTCCGCGCACAATGGTTCCCAGACCCAAGGGGGCACCAGTGCCGAGTCGGACTGGTTGGATAGAGCCAAGTGGCTCCTGCAATCTGCCAGCCAGAAGCGGGGCAGGTGAGTTTTGTTTGCCCGGGAAAAGGGCTGTGATTTGTGTTTGGGGGCCTGTGGCTGGGAGTGGCCGGCAGGCTCCTGAAAATCCACAACGCGCAGAATGGTTCCCAGTCCCAAGGTGGAGCCTGTGCCAAGTCGGGGTGGCTGATAGAGTCAAGTGGCTCCTGCAATCTGCCATCCAGAAGCAGGGCAGATGATTTTTGTTTGCCAGGGAAAAGGGCCGTGGTTTGTGTTTGGGGCCCTGTGGCTGGGAGTGGCCGGCTGGCTCCTAAAAATCCACGCCGCGCAGGATGGTTCCCAGACCCAAGGTGGAACCAGCTCCGAGTCCGGCTGGCTGATAGAGTCAAGGGGCTCCTGCAATCTGCCAGCCAGAAGCGGGGCACGTGAGTTTTGTTTGTTAGGGAAACGGGCCGTGGTTTGCGTTTTGTGGCCTATGGCTGGGAGTGGCTGGCTGGCCCCTGAAAATTCATGGTAGGCACGATAGTTCCCAGACCCAAGGTGTCACCAGTGCTAAATATGGCTGGTTTGATAGAACCAAGTGGCTCCTGCAATCTGCCAGCCAGAAGCGGGGCAGGTGAGTTTTATTTGTCAGGGAAAAGGGCCGTGGTTTGCGTTCAGGGCCCTTTCGCTGGGAGTGGCCGTTTGGCTCCTGAAAATCCCCCCCGCGCAGGATGGTTCACAGACCCAAGGTGGCACCAGTGCCGAGTCGGGCTGGTTTGATACAGCCAAGTGGCTCCTGCAATCTGCAGCCCAGAAGTAGGGCAGGTGAGTTTTGTTTGCCAGGGAAAAGGGCCGTGGTTTGTGTTCGGGGGCCTGTGGCTGGGAGTGGCCGGCTGGCTCCTGAAAATCCACACCGCGCAGGGTGATTCCCAGACCCAAGGTGGCACCAGTGCCGAGTTGGGCTGGTTTGATTGTACCAAGTGGCTCCTGCAATCTGCTATCCAAAAGCGGTGCAGGCGAATTTTGTTTGCTAGGGTAAAGTGCCGTGGTTTGTGTTTGGGGGCCAGTGGCTGGGAGTGGCTGCCAGGCTCCTGAAAATCCACAGTAGGAAGGATTGTTCGAAGACCCAAGGTGTCACCAGGGCAAAATCAGGCTGCTTTGACAGAAGCAAGTGGCTCCAGCAATCTGCCACCCAGAAGCGGGGTGGGTGAGTGTTGTTTGCCAGGGAAAAGGGCTGTGGTTTGCGTTAGGGGGCCTCTGGCTGGGAGCGGCAGGCTTCCTCTGGAAAATCCACATTTCAAAAGATGATTCCCAGACACAAGGTGGCACCAGTGCCGAGTCGGGCTGGTTTGACAGAACCAAGTGGCTCCTGCAATCTGCCAGCCAGAAGCGGGGCGGGTGAGTTTTGTTTGCCAAGGAAAAGGGCTGTGGTTTGCGTTCGGGGGCCTGTGGCTGGGAGTGGCCGGCTGGCTCCTGAAAATCCACGCCGCGCAGAATGGTTCCCAGACCCAAGGTGGCACCAGTGCCGAGTCGGGCTGGCTGATAGAGCCAAGTGGCTCCTGCAATCTGCCACCCAGAAGCGGGGCAGGTGAGTTATGTTTGCCAGGGAAAGGGCCGTGGTTTGTTTTTGGGGGCCTGTGGCTGGGAGTGGCTGGCTGGCTCCTGAAAATCCACATTTCAAAAGATGGTTCCCAGACCCAAGGTGGCGCCAGTGCCGCGTCGCGCTGGTTTGATAGTACCAAGTGGCTCCTGCAATCTGCTATTCAAAAGCGGAGCCGGCGAATTTTGTTTGCTAGGAAAAAGGGCCGTGGTTTGTGTTTGGGGGCCAGTGGCTGGGAGTGGCTGGCTGGCTCCTGAAAATCCACAGTAGGCAGGATACTTACAAGACCTAAGGTGTCACCATTGCTAAATCAGGCTGGTTTGATAGAACCAAGTGGCTCCTGCAATCTGCCACCCAGAAGCGGAGTAGGTGAGTTTTGTTTCCAGGGAACATGGCCGTGGTGTGTGTTTGGGGGCCTGTGGCTGGGTGTGGCTGGCTGGCTCCTGGAAATCCACGGTACGCAAGATAGACCCCAGTCCAAAGTTGGCACCAGCGCCAAGTCAGGCTGGTTTGATAGTACAAATTGGCTCCTGCAATCTGCAGCCCAGAAGCAGGGCAGGTGAATTTTGTTTGCCAGGGAATGGGCTGTGGTTTATGTTTGGGGGCCTGTGACTGGGAGTGGCCAACTGGCTCCTGAAAATCCACATTTCGCAGGGTGGTTCCCAGACCCAAGGTGGAACTAGTGGCGATTCAGCCTGGTTTGATAGTACCAAGTGGCTCCTGCAATCTGCTATCGAAAAGCCGACCAGGTGAATTTTGTTTTCGAGGAAAAAGGGCCGTGCTTTGACTTTGGGGGCCAGTGGCTGGGAGAGGCTGGCTGGCTCCTGAAAATCCACGGTAGGCACGATAGTTCCCAGACCCAAGGTGTCACCAGTACTTAGTCAGGCAAGTTTGATAGTACCAAGTGGCTACTGCAATCTGCCATTCAGAAGCGGAGCATATGAGTTTTGTTTGCCAGGAAAAAGGGCCGTGGTTTTCATTCCGGGGCCTGCAGTTGACAGAGGCCGGCTGGCTCCTGAAAAATCAACGCTGCGCAGGATGGCTCCCAGACCATAGGCGGCACCAGTGCCGAGTCGGGCTGGTTTGATAGAGCCAAGTGGCTCCTGCAATATGCCACCCAGAAGCGGAGTAGGTGAGTTTTGTTTCCAGGGAATATGGCCGTGGTGTGTGTTTGGGGGCCTGTGGCTGGGAGTGGCCGGCTGGCTCCTAAAAATCCACGCCGCGCAGGATGGTTCCCAGACCCAAGGTGGAACCTGTGCCAAGTCGGGCTGGCTGATAGAGCCAAGTGGCTCCTGCAATCTGCCAGTCAGAAGCCGGGTAGGTGAGTTTTGATTGCCAGGGAAAAGGGCCGTGGTTTGTGTTCAGGGGCCTGTGGCCGGGAGTGGCCGGTTGGATCCAGAAAATCCACGCTGCGCAGGATGGTTCCCAGACCCAAGGTGTCACCAGTGCTAAATCAGGCTGGTTTGATAGAACCAAGTGGCTCCAGCAATCTGCCACCCAGAAGCGGAGTAGGTGAGTTTTGTTTCCAGGGAATATGGCCGTGGTGTGTGTTTGGGGGCCTGTGGCTGGGAGTGGCCTGCTGGCTCCTGAAAATCCACGCCGCGCAGGATGGTTCCCAGACCCAAGGGGGCACCAGTGCCGAATCAGGCTGGTTTGATAGAGCCAAGTGGCTCCTGCAATTTGCCAGCCAGAAGCGGGGCGGGTGAGTTTTTTTTGCCAAGGAAAAGGGCTGTGGTTTGCGTTGGGG
The DNA here is from genome assembly GCF_047830755.1 of Zonotrichia albicollis. NCBI lineage: Eukaryota > Metazoa > Chordata > Aves > Passeriformes > Passerellidae > Zonotrichia > Zonotrichia albicollis. The sequence continues at coordinate 45,961,401 of NC_133824.1, forward strand.
GGCCTGTGGTTGGGAGTGGCCGGCTGGCTCCTGAAAATCCACGCTGCGCAAGATGGTTCCCAGACCCAAGGTGGCACCAGTGCCGAGTTGGGCTGGCTGATAGAGCCAAGTGGCTCCTGCAATCTGCCAGCCAGAAGCGGGGCCGGTGAGTATTGTTTGCCAGGAGAAAGGGCCCTGGTTTGTGTTCGGGGGCCTGTGGCTGGGAGTGGCTAGCTGGCTCCTGAAAATCCACATTTCAAAAGATGGTTCCCAGACCCAAGGTGGCACCAGTGCTGAGTCGCGCTGGTTTGATAGCACCAAGTGGCTCCTGCAATCTGCTATTCCAAAGTGGAGCAGGCGAATTTTTTTGCTAGGAAAAAGGGCCGTGGTGTGTGTTTGGGGCCTTGTGGCTGGGTGTGGCTGGCTGGCTCCTGGAAATCCACGGTACGCAAGATGGACCCCAGTCCAAAGGTGGCACCAGCGCCAAGTCAGGCTGGTTTGATAGTACCAAGTGGCTCCTGCAATCTGCCATCCAGAAGCAGGGAAGGTGAGTTTTGTTTGCCAGGGAATGGGCTGTGGTTTCTGTTTGGGGGCCTGTGACTGGGAGTGGCCAACTGGCTCCTGAAAATCCACATTTCGCAGGATGGTTCCCAGACCCAAGGTGGAACCAGTGCCGATTCAGGCTGGTTTGATAGTACCAAGTGGCTCCTGCAATCTGCTATCGAAAAGCCGACCAAGTGAATTTTGTTTTCGAGGAAAAAGGGCCGTGCTTTGACTTTGGGGGCCAGTGGCCGGGAGTGGCTGGCTGGCTCCTGAAAATCCACGGTAGGCACGATAGTTCCCAGACCCAAGGTGTCACCAGTACTAAGTCAGGCAAGTTTGATAGTACCAAGTGGCTACTGCAATCTGCCATTCAGAAGCGGAGCATATGAGTTTTGTTTGCCAGGAAAAAGGGCCGTGGTTTTCATTCCGGGGCCTGCAGTTGACAGTGGCCGGCTGGCTCCTGAAAAATCAACGCTGCGCAGGATGTCTCCCAGGCCAAAGGCGGCACCAGTGCCGAGTCGGGCTGGTTTGATAGAGCCAAGTGGCTCCTGCAATATGCCACCCAGAAGCCGGGCAGGTGAGTTTTGATTGCCAGGGAAAAGGGCCGTGGTTTGTGTTCAGGGGCCTGTGGCCTGGAGTGGCCGGCTGGCTCCTAAAAATCCACGCCCGCAAGATGGTTCCCAGACCCAAGGTGGAACCTGTGCCAAGTCGGGCTGGCTGATAGAGCCAAGTGGCTCCTGCAATCTGCCAGTCAGAAGCTGGGTAGGTGAGTTTTGATTGCCAGGGAAAAGGGCCGTGATTTGTGTTCGGCGGCCTGTGGCTGGGAGTGGCGGGCTTGGTCTGGAAAATCCACATTTCAAAGATGGTTCCCAGACCCAAGGTGGCACCAGTGCCGAGTTGGGCTGGTTTGATTGTACCAAGTGGCTCCTGCAATCTCCTATCCAAAAGCGGTGCAGGCGAATTTTGTTTGCTAGGAAAAAAGACCGTGGGTTGTGTTTGGGGGCCAGTGGCTAGGAGTGGCTGGCTGGCTCCTGAAATTCCTTGATATGCAGGATGGTTCCCAGACCCAAAATGGCACCAGTGCCAAGTCGAGCTGGTTTGACAGTGCCAAGTAGCTGCTGCAATCCGCCATCCAGAAATGGGGCAGGTGAGTTTTGTTTGCCAGGGAAAAGGGCCCTGGTTTGTGCTCGGGGGCCTGCGGCTGGGAGTGGACGGCTGGCTCCTGAAAATCCACGCCGCGCAGGATGGTTCCCAGACCCAAGGTGGCACCAGTGCCGAGTCGGGCTGGTTTGATAGTACCAAGTGGCTCCTGCAATCTGCTATCCAAAAGCGGAGCAGGCAAATTTTGTTTGCTAGGAAAAAGGGCCATGGTTTGTGTTTGGGGGCCAGTGGCTGGGAGTGGCATCCTGGCTCCTAAAATCCACAGTAGGCAGGATTGTTCCCAGACCCAAGGTGTCACCAGTGCCAAATCTGGCTGGTTTGATAGAACCAAGTGGCTCCTGCAATCTGCCAGCCAGCAGCAGGGCAGGTGAGATTTGTTTGCCGGGAAAAACGGCAGTGGTTTTCACTCGGGGGCCTGCGGCTGGGAGTGGCCGGCTGGCTCCTGAAAATCCATGCCGCGAGGGATGGTTCCCAGACCCAAGGGGGCACCAGAGCCGAGTCGGGCAGGTTTGATAGAGCCAAGTGGCTCCTGCAATCTGCCAGCCAGAAGTCGGGCAGGTGAGTTTTGTTTGCCAGGGAAAACGGCCGTGGTTTGTGTTCAGGGGCCTGTGGCCGGGAGTGGCCGGCTGGCTCCTGAAAATCCACGCCGCACACGATGGTTCCCAGACCCAAGGTAGCACCAGTGCCGAGTCGGGCTGGCTGATAGAGCCAAGTGGCTCCTGCAATCTGCCAGCCAGAATCGGGGCAGGTGAGTTTTGTTTCCAGGGAACAGGGCCATGGTGTGTGTTTGGGGGCCTGTGGCTGGGAGTGGCTAGCTGGCTCCTGAAAATCCACAGTAGGCATGATAGTTACAAGACCTAAGGTGTCACCATTGCTAATTCAGGCTGGTTTGATAGAACCAAGTGGCTCCTGCAATCTGCCACCCAGATGCGGAGTAGGTGAGTTTTGTTTCCACGGAACATGGCCGTGGTGTGGGTTTGGGGGCCTGTGGCTGGGTGTGGCTGGCTGGCTCCTGGAAATCCACGGTACGCAAGATAGACCCCTGTCCAAAGGTGGCACCAGAGCCAAGTCAGGCTGGTTTGATAGTACAAATTGGCTCCTGCAATCTGCAGCCCAGAAGCAGGGCAGGTGAGTTTTTTTTGGCAGGGAAAATGGCCGTGGTTTCTGTTTGGGGGCCTGTGGCTGGGAGTGGCCGACTGGCCCCTGAAAATCCACATTTCGCAGGATGGTTCCCAGACCCAAGGTGGAACCAGTGCCGAGTCGGGCTGGTTTGATAGTACCAAATGGCTCCTGCAATCTGCTATCGAAAAGCCGACCAGGTGAATTTTGTTTTCGAGGAAAAAGGGCCGTGCTTTGACTTTGGGGGCCAGTGGCCGGGAGTGGCTGGCTGACTCCTGACAATCCACGGTAGGCACGATAGTTCCCAGACCCAAGGTGTCACCAGTACTAAGTCAGGCTAGTTTGATAGTACCAAGTGGCTACTGCAATCTGCCATTCAGAAGCGGAGCATATGAGTTTTGTTTGCCAGGGAAAAGGGCCGTGGTTTGTGTTTGGGGGCCAGTGGCTGGGAGTGGCTGCCTGGCTCCTGAAAATCCACAGTAGGAAGGATTGTTCGAAGACCCAAGGTGTCACCAGTGCCAAATCAGGCTGGTTTGATAGAACCAAGTGGCTCCAGCAATCTGCCACCAAGAAGCGGGGCAGGTGAATTTTGTTAGACAGGGAAAGGGCCGTGGTTTGTGTTTGGGGGCCTGTGGCTGGGAGTGGCCGACTGGCTCCTGAAAATCCACGATGCCCAGAATAGTTCCCAGACCCAAGGTGGCACCAGTGCCGAGTCTGGCTGGTTTGATTGTACCAAGTGGCTCCTGCAATCTGCTACCGAAAAGCCGACCAGGTGAATTTTGTTTTCGAGGGAAAAGGGCTGTGGTTTGAGTTTGGGGGCCAGTGGCAGGGAGTGGCTGGCTGGCTCCTGAAAATCCACGGTAAGCACGATAGTTCCCAGACCCAAGGTGTCACCAGTGCTAAATCAGGCTGGTTTGATAGAACCAAGTGGCTCCTGCAATCTGCCAGCAAGAAGCAGGGCAGGTGAGTTTTGTTTCCCGGGAAAAACGGCCGTGGTTTTCACTCGGGGGCCTGCGGCTTGCAGTGGCCGGCTGGGTCCTGAAAGTTCCCGCCACGCAGGATGGTTCCGAGACCCACGGTGGAACCAGTGCCGAGTCGGGCTGGTTGGATAGAGCCAAGTGGCTCCTGCAATCTGCAGCCCAGAAGCGGGGCGGGTGAGTTTTGTTTGCCAGGGAATGGTCCGTGGTTTGAGTTTGGGGGCGTGTGGCTGGCAGCGGCGGGCTTCCTCTGGAAAATCTACATATCAAAAGATGGTTCCCAGACACAAGGTGGCATCAGTGCCGAGTCGGGCCGTTTTGACAGAGCCAAGTGGCTCCTGCAATCTGCTATCCAAAAGCGGAGCAGGTGAGTTTTGTTTGCTAGGAAAAAGGGCCGTGGTTTGTGTTTGGGGGCCAGTGGCTGGGAGTGGCTGCCTAGCTCCTGAAAATCCACAGTAGGCAGGATTTTTCGAAGACCCAAGGTGTCAGCAGTGCCAAATCCGGATGCTTTGATAGAACCAAGTGGCACCAGCAATCTGCCACGCAGAAGCGGGGCAGGTGAGTTTTGTTTCCCAGGGAATGGGCCGTGGTTTGTGTTTGGGGGCCAGTGGCTGGGAGTGGCCGGCTGGCTCCTGAAAATCCACGCTGCGCAGGATGATTCCCAGACCCAAGGTGGCACCAGTGCCGAGTCGGGCTGGTTTGATAGAGCCAAGTGGCTCCTGCAGTCTTCCAGCCAGAAGCGGGGCAGCTGAGTTTTGTTGGCCAGGGAAAAGGGCCGTGGTTTGCTTTCGGGGGCCTGTGGCTGGGAGTGGCCGGCTGGCTCCTGAAAATTCCCGCCATGCAGGATGGTTCCCAGACCCAAGGTGGAACCAGTGCAGAGTCGGTCTGGTTGGATAGAGCCAAGTGGCTCCTGCAATCTGCAGCCCAGAAGCGGGGCAGGTGAGTTTTCTTTGCCAGGGAATGGTCCGTGGTTTGCGTTTGGGGGCCTGTGGCTGGGAGCGGCGGGATTCCTCTGGAAAATCTACATTTCAAAAGATGGTTCCCAGACACAAGGTGGCATCAGTGCCGAGTCGGGCCGTTTTGACAGAGCCAAGTTGCTCCTGCAATCTGCTATCCAAAAGCGGAGCAGGCGAATTTTGTTTGCTAGGAATAAATGCCGTAGTTTGTGTTTGGAGGCCAGAGGCTGGGAGTGGCTGGCTGGCTCCTGAAAATCCACAGTAGGCAGGATAGTTACAAGACCCAAGGTGTCACCAGTGCTAAATCAGGCTGGTTTGATAGAACCAAGTGGCTCCAGCAATCTGCCACCCAGAAGCGGAGTAGGTGAGTTTTGTTTCCTGGAAACATGGCCGTGGTGTGTGTTTGGGGGACTGTGGCTGGGTGTGGCCGGCTGGCTCCTGGAAATCCACGGTACGCAAGATAGTTCCCAGACCAAAGGTGGCACGACGGCCAAGTCAGGCTGGTTTGATAGAGCCAAGTGGCTCCTGTAATCTGCAGCCCAGAAGCAGGGCAGGTGAGTTTTGTTTGCCAGGGAAAAGAGCCCTGATTTGTGTTCGGGGGCCTGTGGCTGGGAGTGGCCGGCTGGCTCCTGAAAATCCCTGCCGCGCAGGATAGTTCCCAGACACAAGGTGGCACCAGTGCCGAGTCGCGCTGGTTTGATACAGCCAAGTGGCTCCTGCAATCTGCAGCCCAGAAGCAGGGCAGGTGAGTTTTGTTTGCCACGGAAAAGGGCCGTGGTTTGCGTTCGGGGGCCTGTGGCTGGGAGTGGCCGGCTGGCTCCTGAAATTCCTTGATATGCAGGATGGTTCCCAGACCCAAAATGGCACCAGTGCCAAGTCGAGATGGTTTGATAGTGCCAAGTAGCTGCTGCAATCCGCCATCCAGAAACGGGGCAGGTGCAATTTGTTTGCCAGGGAATGGGCCGTGGTTTCTGTTCGGGGGCCTGTGGCTGGGAGTGGCCGACTGGCTCCTGAAAATCCACGCCGCGCAGGATGGTTCCCAGACCCAAGGGGGCACCAGTTCCGAGTTAGGCTGGCTGATAGATCCAAGTGGCGCCTGTATTCTGCCAGCCAGAAGCGGGGCAGGTGAGTTTGGTTTGCCGGGAAAAACGGCCGTGGTTTTAACTGGGGTCTTGCGGCTGGCAGTGGCCGGCTGGCTCCTGAAAAATCAACGCTGCGCAGGATGGCTCCCAGACCAAAGGCGGCATCAGTGCCGAGTCGGGCTGGTTTGATAGAGCCAAGTGGCTCCTGCAATCTGCCAGCCAGAAGCCGGGCAGGTGAGTTTTTTATTGCCAGGGAAAAGGGCCGTGGTTTGTGTTCAGGGGCCTGTGGCCGGGAGTGGCTGGCTGGCTCCTGAAAATCCACTCCGCGCAGGATGGTTCCCAGACCCAAGGGGGCACCAGTGCCGAGTCACGCTGGTTTCATAGAACCAAGTGGCTCTTGCAATCTGCCAGCCAGAAGCGGGGCAGGTGCTTTTTGTTTGCCAGGGAAAAGGGCCGTGGATTGTGTTTGGGGGCCAGTGGCTGGGAGTGGCTAGCTGGCTCGTGAAAATCCACAGTAGGCAATATAGTTACAAGTGTCACCTTTGCTAAATCAGGCTGGTTTTATCGAGGCAAGTGGCTCCTGCAATCTGCCACCCAGAAGCGGAGTAGGTGAGTTTTGTTTCCAGAGAACATGGCCGTGGTGTGTGTATGGGGGCCTGTGGCTGGGTGTGGCTCACTGGCTCCTGGAAATCCACGTTAAGCAAGATAGTCCCCAGTCCAAAGGTGGCACCACTGCCAAGTCAGGCTGGTTTGATCGTACCAAGTGGCTCCTGCAATCTGCTATCGAAAAGCCGACCAGGTGAATTTTGTTTTCTAGGAAAAAGGGCCGTGGTTTCAGTTTGGGGGCCTGTGGCTGGGAGTGGCCGGCTGGCTCCTGAAAATCCTCGCCGCGCAGCAGGGTTCCCAGACCCAAGGTGGAACCAGTGCCGAGTCGGGCTGGTTTGATAGAGCCAAGTGGCTCCTGCAGTCTGCAGCCCAGAAGCAGGGCAGGTGAGTTTTGTTTGCCACGGAAAAGGGCCGTGGTTTGCGTTCGGGGGCCTGTGGCTGGGAGTGGGCGGCTGGCTCCTGAAATTCCTTGATATGCAGGATGTTTCCCAGACCCAAAATGGCACCAGTGCCAAGTCGAGCTGGTTTGACAGTGCAAAGTAGCTGCTGCAATCCGCCATCCAGAAACGGGGCAGGTGAGTTTTGTTTGCCAGGGAATGGGCCGTGGTTTCTGTTCGGGGGCCTGTGGCTGGGAGTGGCCGACTCGCTCCTGAAAATCCACGCCGCGCAGGATGGTTCCCAGACCCAAGGTGGCACCAGTGCCGAGTCGGGCTGGCTGATAGATCCAAGTGGCTCCTGTAATCTGCCACCCAGAAGCGGGGCTGGTGAGTTTTGTTTGCCGGGAAAAACGGCCGTAGTTTTAATTGGGGGCCTGCGGCTGGCAGTGGCCGGCTGGCTCCAAAAAATCCACGCTGCGCAGGATGGCTCCCAGACCCAAGGTGGCACCAGTGCCGAGTTGGGCTGGTTTGATAGTACCAAGTGGCTCCAGCAATCTGCCAGCCAAAAGCGGGGCAGGTGAGTTTTGTTTGCCGGGAAAAACGGCCGTGGTTTCCGTTCGAGGAACTGTGGTTGGGTGTGGCCGTCTGGCTCCAGCAAATCCCCCCCGCGCAGGATGGTTCCCAGACCAGAGGTGGCACCAGTGCCGAGTCGGGTGGGTTTGATAGAGCCAAGTGGCTCCTGCAATCTGCAGCCCAGAAGCAGGGCAGGTGAGTTTTGTTTGCCAGGGAAAAGGGCCGTGGTTTGTGTTCGGGGGCCTGTGGCTGGGAGTGGCCGGCTGGCTCCTGAAAATCCACGCCGCGCAGGATGATTCCCAGACCCAAGGCGGCAGCAGTGCCGAGTTGGGCTGGTTTGATAGTACCAAGTGGCTCCTGCAATCTGCTATCCAAAAGCGGAGCAGGCAAATTTTGTTTGCTAGGAAAAATGGCCGTGGTTTGTGTTAAGGCGCCAGTGGCTGGGAGTGGCTGGCTGGCTCCTGAAAATCCACACTAGGAAGGATAGTTACAAGACCCAAGGTATCACCAGTGTTAAATCAGGCTGGTTTGATAGAAAAAAGTAGCTCCAGCAATCGGCCACGCAGAAGCGGGGCAGGTGAGTTTTGTTTGCCAGGGAAAGGGCCGTGGTTTGTGTTTGGGGGCCTGTGGCTGGGAGTGGCCGACTGGGTCCTGAAAATCCACGGTAGGCACGATAGGTCCCAGACCAAAAGTGTCACCCGTGCTAAATCAGGCTGGTTTGATCGTACCAAGTGGCTCCTGCAATCTGCTATCGAAAAGCCGACCAGGTGAATTTTGTTTTCTAGGAAAAAGGGCCGTGGTTTCAGTTTGGGGGCCTGTGGCTGGGAGTGGCCGGCTGGCTCCTGAAAATCCACGCCGCGCAGCAGGGTTCCCAGACCCATGGTGGAACCAGTGCCGAGTCGGGCTGGTTTGATAGTACCAAGTGGCTCCTGTTATCTGCTATCGAAAAGCCGACCAGGTGAATTTTGTTTTCAAGGAAAAAGGGCCGTGGTTTGTGTTCGGGGGCCTGTGGCGGGGAGTGGCCGGCTGGCTCCTGAAAATCCCCGCCGCGCAGGATAGTTCCCAGACCTAAGGTGGCACCATTGCTGAGTCGGGCTGGTTTGATAGAGCCTAGTGGCTCCTGCAGTCTGCAGCCCAGAAGCAGGGCAGGTGAGTTTTGTTTGCCACGGAAAAGGGCCGTGGTTTGTGTTCGGGGGCCTTTGGCTGGAAGTGGGCGGCTGGCTCCTGAAATTCCTTGATATGCAGAAAGTTTCCCAGACCCAAAATGGCACCAGTGCCAAGTCGAGCTGTTTTGACAGTGCCAAGTAGCTGCTGCAATCCGCCATCCAGAAACGGGGCAGGTGAGTTTTGTTTGCCAGGGAATGGGCCGTGGTTTCTGTTCGGGCGCCTGTGGCTCTGAGTGGCCGACTGGCTCCTGAAAATCCACGCCGCGCAGGATGGTTCCCAGACACAAGGTGGCACCAGTTCCGAGTTAGGCTGGCTGATAGATCCGAGTGGCTCCTGTAATCTGCTGTCCAAAAGCGGAGCAGGCGAATTTTGTTTGTTAGGGAAACGGGCCGTGGTTTGCGTTCGGTGGCCTATGGCTTGGAGTGGCTGGCTGGCTCCTGAAAATTCATGGTAGGCACGATAGTTCCCAGACCCAAGGTGTCACCAGTGCTAAATCAGGCTGGTTTGATAGAACCAAGTGGCTCCAGCAATCTGCCACCCAGAAGCGGGGCAGGTGATTTTTGTTTGCCAGGGAAAGGGCCGTGGTTTGTGTTCGGGGGCCTGTGGCTGGGAGTGGCCGTCTGGCTCCTGAAAATCCACGCCGCGCACGATGCTTCCCAGACCCAAGGGGGCACCAGTGCCGAGTTGGGCTGGTTTGACAGAGCCAAGTGGTTCCTGCAATCTGCCAGCCAGAAGCGGGGCAGGTGATTTTTGTTTGCCAGGAAAAAGGGCCGTGGTTTGTGTTTGGGGCCCTGTGGCTGGGAGTGGCTGGCTGGCTCCTGAAAATCCACAGTAGGCAGGATAGTTACAAGACCCAAGGTGTCACCAGTGCTAAATCAGGCTGGTTTGATAGAACCAAGTGGCTCCAGCAATCTGCCACCCAGAAGCGGAGTAGGTGAGTTTTGTTTCCTGGAAACATGGCCGTGGTGTGTGTTTGGGGGCCTGTGGCTGGGTGTGGCCGTCTGGCTCCTGGAAATCCACGGTACGCAAGATAGTTCCCAGACCAAAGGTGGCACGACAGCCAAGTCGAGCTGGTTTGATAGAGCCAAGTGGCTCCTGCAATCTGCAACCCAGAAGCAGGGCAGGTGAGTTTTGTTTGCCAGGGAAAACAGCCCTGGTTTGTGTTCGGGGGCCTGTGCTGGGAGTGGCCGGCTGGCTCCTGAAAATCCCCACCGCGCAGGATAGCTCCCAGACACAAGGTGGCACCAGTGCCGAGTCGCGCTGGTTTGATACAGCCAAGTGACTCCTGCAATCTGCAGCCCAGAAGCAGGGCAGGTGATTTTTGTTTGCCAGGGAAAAGGGCCGTGGTTTGTGTTTGGGGCCCTGTGGCTGGGAGTGGTCGGCTGGCTCCTGAAAATCCACGCCGCGCAGGATGGTACCCAGACCCAAGGCGGAACCAGCGCCGAGTCCGGCTGGCTGATAGAGCCAAGGGGCTCCTGCAATCTGCCAGCCAGAAGCGGGGCAGGTGAGTTTTGTTTGTTAGGGAAACGGGCCGTGGTTTGCGTTCGGTGGCCTATGGCTGGGAGTGGCTGGCTGGCCCCTGAAAATTCATGGTAGGCACGATAGTTCCCAGTCCCAAGGTGTCACCAGTGCTAAATCCGGCTGGTTTGATAGAACCAAGTGGCTCCTGCAATCTGCCAGCCAGAAGCGGGGCAGGTGAGTTTGTTTGTCAGGGAAAAGGGCCGTGGTTTGCGTTCGGGGGCCTGTGGCTGGGAGTGGCCGGCTGGCTCCTGAAAATCCACTCCGCGCACAATGGTTCCCAGACCCAAGGGGGCACCAGTGCCGAGTCGGACTGGTTGGATAGAGCCAAGTGGCTCCTGCAATCTGCCAGCCAGAAGCGGGGCAGGTGAGTTTTGTTTGCCCGGGAAAAGGGCTGTGATTTGTGTTTGGGGGCCTGTGGCTGGGAGTGGCCGGCAGGCTCCTGAAAATCCACAACGCGCAGAATGGTTCCCAGTCCCAAGGTGGAGCCTGTGCCAAGTCGGGGTGGCTGATAGAGTCAAGTGGCTCCTGCAATCTGCCATCCAGAAGCAGGGCAGATGATTTTTGTTTGCCAGGGAAAAGGGCCGTGGTTTGTGTTTGGGGCCCTGTGGCTGGGAGTGGCCGGCTGGCTCCTAAAAATCCACGCTGCGCAGGATGGTTCCCAGACCCAAGGTGGAACCAGCTCCGAGTCCGGCTGGCTGATAGAGTCAAGGGGCTCCTGCAATCTGCCAGCCAGAAGCGGGGCACGTGAGTTTTGTTTGTTAGGGAAACGGGCCGTGGTTTGCGTTTTGTGGCCTATGGCTGGGAGTGGCTGGCTGGCCCCTGAAAATTCATGGTAGGCACGATAGTTCCCAGACCCAAGGTGTCACCAGTGCTAAATATGGCTGGTTTGATAGAACCAAGTGGCTCCTGCAATCTGCCAGCCAGAAGCGGGGCAGGTGAGTTTTATTTGTCAGGGAAAAGGGCCGTGGTTTGCGTTCAGGGCCCTGTGGCTGGGAGTGGCCGTTTGGCTCCTGAAAATCCCCCCCGCGCAGGATGGTTCACAGACCCAAGGTGGCACCAGTGCCGAGTCGGGCTGGTTTGATACAGCCAAGTGGCTCCTGCAATCTGCAGCCCAGAAGTAGGGCAGGTGAGTTTTGTTTGCCAGGGAAAAGGGCCGTGGTTTGTGTTCGGGGGCCTGTGGCTGGGAGTGGCCGGCTGGCTCCTGAAAATCCACACCGCGCAGGGTGATTCCCAGACCCAAGGTGGCACCAGTGCCGAGTTGGGCTGGTTTGATTGTACCAAGTGGCTCCTGCAATCTGCTATCCAAAAGCGGTGCAGGCGAATTTTGTTTGCTAGGGTAAAGTGCCGTGGTTTGTGTTTGGGGGCCAGTGGCTGGGAGTGGCTGCCAGGCTCCTGAAAATCCACAGTAGGAAGGATTGTTCGAAGACCCAAGGTGTCACCAGGGCAAAATCAGGCTGCTTTGACAGAAGCAAGTGGCTCCAGCAATCTGCCACCCAGAAGCGGGGCAGGTGATTTTTGTTTGCCAGGGAAAGGGCCGTGGTTTGTGTTTGGGGGCCTGTGGCTGGGAGTGGCCGGCTGGCTCCTGAAAATCCACGCCGCGCACGATGCTTCCCAGACCCAAGGGGGCACCAGTGCCGAGTTGGGCTGGTTTGATAGAGCCAAGTGGTTCCTGCAATCTGCCAGCCAGAAGCGGGGCAGGTGATTTTTGTTTGCCAGGGAAAAGGGCCGTGGTTTGTGTTTGGGGCCCTGTGGCTGGGAGTGGCCGGCTGGCTCCTAAAAATCCACGCCGTGCAGGATAGTTCCCAGACCCATGGTGGAACCAGCGCCGTGTCCGGCTGGCTGATAGAGCCAAGGGGCTCCTGCAATCTGCCAGCCAGAAGCGAGGCGGGTGAGTTTTTTTTGTTAGGGAAACGGGCCGTGGTTTGCGTTCGGTGGCCTATGGCTGGGAGTGGCTGGCTGGCTCCTGAAAATCCATGGTAGCTACCATAGTTCCCAGACACAAGGTGTCACCAGGGCTAAATCAGGCTGGTTTGATAGAGCCAAGTGTCTCCTGCAATCTGCAGCCCAGAATCAGGGCAGGTGAGTTTTGTCTGCCAGGGAAAAGGGCCGTGGTTTGTGTTCGGCGACCTGTGGCTGGGAGTGGCCAGCAGGCTCCTGAAAATCCCCCCCGCGCAGGATGATTCCCAGACCCAAAGTGGCACCAGTGCCGAGTTAGGCTGGTATGATTGTACGAAGTGGCTCCTGCAATCTGCTATCCAAAAGCGGAGCAGGCAAATTTTGTTTGCTAGGAAAAAGGGCTGTGGTTTGTGTTTGGGGGCCAGTGGCTGGGAGTGTCCAGCTGGCTCCTGAAAATCCACGCCGCGCAGGATCGTTCCCAGTTCCAAGGTGGAGACTGTGCCGAGTCGGGGTGGCTGATAGAGTCAAGTGGCTCCTGCAATCTGCCATCCAGAAGCAGGGCAGGTGATTTTTGTTTGGCAGGGAAGAGGGCCGTGGTTTGTGTTTGGGGCCCTGTGGCTGGGTGTGGCCGGCTGGCTCCTGAAAATCCACGCCGCGCAGGATGGTACCCAGACCCAAGGCGGAACCAGCGCCGAGTCCGGCTGGCTGATAGAGCCAAGGGGCTCCTGCAATCTGCCAGCCAGAAGCGGGGCAGGTGAGTTTTGTTTGTTAGGGAAACGGGCCGTGGTTTGCGTTCGGTGGCCTATGGCTGGGAGTGGCTGGCTGGCCCCTGAAAATTCATGGTAGGCACGATAGTTCCCAGTCCCAAGGTGTCACCAGTGCTAAATCCGGCTGGTTTGATAGAACCAAGTGGCTCCTGCAATCTGCCAGCCAGAAGCGGGGCAGGTGAGTTTGTTTGTCAGGGAAAAGGGCCGTGGTTTGCGTTCGGGGGCCTGTGGCTGGGAGTGGCCGGCTGGATCCTGAAAATCCACGCCGCGCACAATGGTTCCCAGACCCAAGGGGGCACCAGTGCCGAGTCGGACTGGTTGGATAGAGCCAAGTGGCTCCTGCAATCTGCCAGCCAGAAGCGGGGCAGGTGAGTTTTGTTTGCCCGGGAAAAGGGCTGTGATTTGTGTTTGGGGGCCTGTGGCTGGGAGTGGCCGGCAGGCTCCTGAAAATCCACAACGCGCAGAATGGTTCCCAGTCCCAAGGTGGAGCCTGTGCCAAGTCGGGGTGGCTGATAGAGTCAAGTGGCTCCTGCAATCTGCCATCCAGAAGCAGGGCAGATGATTTTTGTTTGCCAGGGAAAAGGGCCGTGGTTTGTGTTTGGGGCCCTGTGGCTGGGAGTGGCCGGCTGGCTCCTAAAAATCCACGCTGCGCAGGATGGTTCCCAGACCCAAGGTGGAACCAGCTCCGAGTCCGGCTGGCTGATAGAGTCAAGGGGCTCCTGCAATCTGCCAGCCAGAAGCGGGGCACGTGAGTTTTGTTTGTTAGGGAAACGGGCCGTGGTTTGCGTTTTGTGGCCTATGGCTGGGAGTGGCTGGCTGGCCCCTGAAAATTCATGGTAGGCACGATAGTTCCCAGACCCAAGGTGTCACCAGTGCTAAATATGGCTGGTTTGATAGAACCAAGTGGCTCCTGCAATCTGCCAGCCAGAAGCGGGGCAGGTGAGTTTTATTTGTCAGGGAAAAGGGCCGTGGTTTGCGTTCAGGGCCCTGTGGCTGGGAGTGGCCGTTTGGCTCCTGAAAATCCCCCCCGCGCAGGATGGTTCACAGACCCAAGGTGGCACCAGTGCCGAGTCGGGCTGGTTTGATACAGCCAAGTGGCTCCTGCAATCTGCAGCCCAGAAGTAGGGCAGGTGAGTTTTGTTTGCCAGGGAAAAGGGCCGTGGTTTGTGTTCGGGGGCCTGTGGCTGGGAGTGGCCGGCTGGCTCCTGAAAATCCACACCGCGCAGGGTGATTCCCAGACCCAAGGTGGCACCAGTGCCGAGTTGGGCTGGTTTGATTGTACCAAGTGGCTCCTGCAATCTGCTATCCAAAAGCGGTGCAGGCGAATTTTGTTTGCTAGGGTAAAGTGCCGTGGTTTGTGTTTGGGGCCAGTGGCTGGGAGTGGCTGCCAGGCTCCTGAAAATCCACAGTAGGAAGGATTGTTCGAAGACCCAAGGTGTCACCAGGGCAAAATCAGGCTGCTTTGACAGAAGCAAGTGGCTCCAGCAATCTGCCACCCAGAAGCGGGGCAGGTGATTTTTGTTTGCCAGGGAAAGGGCCGTGGTTTGTGTTTGGGGGCCTGTGGCTGGGAGTGGCCGGCTTGCTCCTGAAAATCCACGCCGCGCACGATGCTTCCCAGACCCAAGGGGGCACCAGTGCCGAGTCGGGCTGGTTTGATAGAGCCAAGTGGTTCCTGCAATCTGCCAGCCAGAAGCGGGGCAGGTGATTTTTGTTTGCCAGGGAAAAGGGCCGTGGTTTGTGTTTGGGGCCCTGTGGCTGGGAGTGGCCGGCTGGCTCCTAAAAATCCACGCCGTGCAGGATAGTTCCCAGACCCATGGTGGAACCAGCGCCGTGTCCGGCTGGCTGATAGAGCCAAGGGGCTCCTGCAATCTGCCAGCCAGAAGCGAGGCGGGTGAGTTTTTTTTGTTAGGGAAACGGGCCGTGGTTTGCGTTCGGTGGCCTATGGCTGGGAGTGGCTGGCTGGCTCCTGAAAATCCATGGTAGCTACCATAGTTCCCAGACACAAGGTGTCACCAGGGCTAAATCAGGCTGGTTTGATAGAGCCAAGTGGCTCCTGCAATCTGCAGCCCAGAAGCAGGGCAGGTGAGTTTTGTTTGCCAGGGAAAAGGGCCGTGGTTTGTGTTCGGCGACCTGTGGCTGGGAGTGGCCAGCAGGCTCCTGAAAATCCCCCCCGCGCAGGATGATTCCCAGACCCAAAGTGGCACCAGTGCCGAGTTAGGCTGGTATGATTGTACGAAGTGGCTCCTGCAATCTGCTATCCAAAAGCGGAGCAGGCAAATTTTGTTTGCTAGGAAAAAGGGCTGTGGTTTGTGTTTGGGGGCCAGTGGCTGGGAGTGGCCAGCTGGCTCCTGAAAATCCACGCCGCGCAGGATCGTTCCCAGTTCCAAGGTGGAGACTGTGCCGAGTCGGGGTGGCTGATAGAGTCAAGTGGCTCCTGCAATCTGCAGCCCAGAAGCCGGGCAGGTGAGTTTTGTTTGCCAGGGAAAAGGGCCGTGGTTTGTGTTTTGGGGCCTGTGGCTGGGAGTGGCCGGCTGGCTCCTGAAAATCCACGCCGCGCAGGATGGTTCCCAGACCCAAGGTGGCACCTGTGCCGAGTCAGGCTGGTTTGATTGTACCAAGTGGCTCCTGCAATCTGCGATCCAAAAGCGGAGCAGGCGAATTTTGTTTGCTAGGTAAAAGGGCCGTGGTTTGTGTTTGGGGGCCAGTGGCTGGGAGTGGATGGCTGGCTCCTGAAAATCCACAGTAGGAAGGATTGTTCGAAGACCCAAGGTGTCACCAGTGCCAAATCAGGCTGCTTTGATAGAACCAAGTGGCTCCAGCAATCTGCCACGCAGAAGCGGGGCAGGTGATTTTTGTTTGCCAGGGAAAGGGCCGTGGTTTGTGTTTGGGGGCCTGTGGCTGGGAGTGGCTGGCTGGATCCTGAAAATCCACGCCGCGCAGGATAGTTCCCAGACACACGGTGGCACCAGTGCTAAATCAGGCTGGTTTGATAGAGCCAAGTGGCTCCTGCAATCTGCAGCCCAGAAGCAGGGCAGGTGAGTTTTGTTTGCCACGGAAAAGGGTCGTGGTTTGTGTTTGGGGCCCTGTGGCTGGGAGTGGCCGGCTGGCTCCTAAAAATCCACGCCGCGCAGGATAGTTCCCAGACACAAGGTGTCACCAGTGCCGAGTCGCGCTGGTTTGATACAGCCAAGTGACTCCTGCAATCTGCAGTCCAGAGGCAGGGCAGGTGATTTTTGTTTGCCAGGGAAAATGGCCGTGGTTTGTGTTTGGAGTCCAGTGGCTGGGAGTGGTCGGCTGGCTCCTGAAAATCCACGCCGCGCAGGATGGTTCCCAGACCCAAGGTGGCACCAGCGCCGAGTCTGGCTGGCTGATAGAGCCTAGGGGCTCCTGCAATCTGCCAGCCAGAAGCGGGGGACGTGAGTTTTGTTTGTTAGGGAAACGGGCCGTGGTTTGCGTTCGGTGGGCTATGGCTGCGAGTGGCTGGCTGGCCCCTAAAATTCATGGTAGGCACGATAGTTCCCAGACCCAAGGTGTCACCAGTGCTAAATCAGGCTGGTTTGATAGAACCAAGTGGCTCCTGCAATCTGCCAGCCAGAAGCGGGGCAGGTGAGTTTTGTTTGTCAGGGAAAAGGGCCGTGGTTTGCGTTCAGGGCCCTGTGGCTGGGAGTGGCCGTCTGGCTCCTGAAAATCCACACCGCGCAGGATGGTTCCCAGACCCAAGGTGGCACCAGTGCCGAGTCGGGCTGGTTTGATTGTACCAAGTGGCTCCTGCAATCTGCTATCCAAAAGCGGTGCAGGCAAATTTTGTTTGCTAGGGTAAAGTGCCGTGGTTTGTGTTTGGGGGCCAGTGGCTGGGAGTGTCTGGCTGGCTCCTGAAAATCCACAGTAGGAAGGATTGTTCGAAGACCCAAGGTGTCACCAGTGCAAAATCAGACTGCTTTGATAGAACCAAGTGGCTCCAGCAATCTGCCACCCAGAAGCGGGGCAGGTGATTTTTGTTTGCCAGGGAAAGGGCCGTGGTTTGTGTTTGGGGGCCTGTGGCTGGGAGTGGCTGGCTGGCTCCTGAAAATCCACGCCGCGCACGATGCTTCCCAGACCCAAGGGGGCACCAGTGCCGAGTCGGGCTGGTTTGATAGAGCCAAGTGGCTCCTGCAATCTGCAGCCCAGAAGTAGGGCAGGTGAGTTTTGTTTGCCAGGGAAAAGGGCCGTGGTTTGTGTTCGGGGGCCTGTGGCTGGGAGTGGCCGGCTGGCTCCTGAAAATCCACACCGCGCAGGGTGATTCCCAGACCCAACGTGGCACCAGTGCCGAGTCAGGGTGGTTTGATTGTACCAAGTGGCTCCTGCAATCTGCTATCCAGAAGCGGTGCAGGCGAATTTTGTTTGCTAGGGTAAAGTGCCGTGGTTTGTGTTTGGGGGCCAGTGGCTGGGAGTGGCTGCCAGGCTCCTGAAAATCCACAGTAGGAAGGATTGTTCGAAGACCCAAGGTGTCACCAGTGCCAAATCAGGCTGCTTTGACAGAAGCAAGTGGCTCCAGCAATCTGCCACCCAGAAGCGGGGCAGGTGATTTTTGTTTGCCAGGGAAAGGGCCGTGGTTTGTGTTTGGGGGCCTGTGGCTGGGAGTGGCCGGCTGGCTCCTGAAAATCCATGCCGCGCACGATGCTTCCCAGACCCAAGGGGGCACCAGTGCCGAGTCGGGCTGGTTTGATACAGCCAAGTGACTCCTGCAATCTGCAGCCCAGAAGCAGGGCAGGTGAGTTTTGTTTGCCAGGGAAAAGGGCCGTGGTTTGTGTTCGGGGGCCTGTGGCTGGGAGTGGCCGGCTGGCTCCTGAAAATCCACGCCGCGCAGGATGATTCCCAGACCCAAGGTGGCACCAGTGCCGAGTCAGGGTGGTTTGATTGTACCAAGTGGCTCCTGCAATCTGCTATCCAAAAGCGGAGCAGGCAAATTTTGTTTGCTAGGAAAAAGGGCCGTGGTTTGTGTTTGGGGGCCAGTGGCTGGGAGTGGCTGCCAGGCTCCTGAAAATCCACACTAGGAAGGATAGTTACAAGACCCAAGGTGTCACCAGTGCCAAATCAGGCTGCTTTGATAGAACCAAGTGGCTCCAGCAATCTGCCAGCCAGAAGCGGGGCAGGTGAGTTTTGTTTGTCAGGGAAAATAGCCGTGATTTGCGTTCGGGGGCCTGTGCTGGGAGTGGCCGCCTGGCTCCTGAATATCCCCACCGCGCAGGATGGTTCCCAGACACAAGGTGGCACCAGTGCCGAGTCGCGCTGGTTTGATAACAGCCAAGTGACTCCTGCAATTTGCAGCCCAGAAGCAGGGCAGGTGAGTTTTGTTTGCCAGGGAAAAGGGCCGTGGTTTGTGTTTGGGGCCCTGTGGCTGGGAGTGGCCGGCTGGCTCCTGAAAATCCACGCCGCGCAGGATGGTACCCAGACCCAAGGTGGAACCAGCGCCGAGTCCGGCTGGCTGATAGAGCCAAGGGGCTCCTGCAATCTGCCATCCAGAAGCGGGGCAGGTGAGTTTTGTTTGTTAGGGAAACGGGCCGTGGTTTGCGTTCGGTGGCCTATGGCTGGGAGTGGCTGGCTGGCTCCTGAAAATCCACGGTAGGCACGATAGTTCCCACACCCAAGGTGTCACCAGTGCTAAATCAGGCTGGTTTGATAGAACCAAGTGGCTCCTGCAATCTGCCAGCCAGAAGCGGGGCAGGTGAGTTTTGTTTGTCAGGGAAAAGGGCCGTGATTTGCGTTCGGGGGCCTGTGCTGGGAGTGGCCGGCTGGCTCCTGAAAATCCCCACCGCGCAGGATAGTTCCCAGACACAAGGTGGCACCAGTGCCGAGTCGGGCTGGTTTGATAGAGCCAAGTGACTCCTGCAATCTGCAGCCCAGAAGCAGGGCAGGTGAGTTTTGTTTGCCAGGGAAAAGGGCCGTGGTTTGTGTTCGGGGGCCTGTGGATGGGAGTGGCCGGCTGGCTCCTGAAAATCCACGCCGCGCAGGATCGTTCCCAGTCCCAAGGTGGAGACTGTGCCGAGTCGGGGTGGCTGATAGAGTCAAGTGGCTCCTGCAATCTGCTATCCAAAAGCGGAGCAGGCGAATTTTGTTTGCTAGGAAAAAGGCCCGTGGTTTGTGTTTGGGGGCCAGTGGCTGGGAGTGGCTGGCTGGCTCCTGAAAATCCACGCCGCGCTGGATAGTTCCCAGACACAAGGTGGCACCAGTTCCTAATCAGGCTGGTTTGATAGAGCCAAGTGGCTCCTGCAATCTGCAGCCCAGAAGCAGGGCAGGTGAGTTTTGTTTGCCACGGAAAAGGGTCGTGGTTTGTGTTTGGGGCCCTGTGGCTGGGAGTGGCCGGCTGGCTCCTAAAAATCCACGCCGCGCAGGATAGTTCCCAGACACAAGGTGTCACCAGTGCCGAGTCGCGCTGGTTTGATACAGCCAAGTGACTCCTGCAATCTGCAGTCCAGAGGCAGGGCAGGTGATTTTTGTTTGCCAGGGAAAATGGCCGTGGTTTGTGTTTGGAGTCCAGTGGCTGGGAGTGGTCGGCTGGCTCCTGAAAATCCACGCCGCGCAGGATGGTTCCCAGACCCAAGGTGGCACCAGCGCCGAGTCTGGCTGGCTGATAGAGCCTAGGGGCTCCTGCAATCTGCCAGCCAGAAGCGGGGGACGTGAGTTTTGTTTGTTAGGGAAACGGGCCGTGGTTTGCGTTCGGTGGCCTATGGCTGCGAGTGGCTGGCTGGCCCCTGAAAATTCATGGTAGGCACGATAGTTCCCAGACCCAAGGTGTCACCAGTGCTAAATCAGGCTGGTTTGATAGAACCAAGTGGCTCCTGCAATCTGCCAGCCAGAAGCGGGGCAGGTGATTTTTGTTTGTCAGGGAAAAGGGCCGTGGTTTGCGTTCAGGGCCCTGTGGCTGGGAGTGGCCGTCTGGCTCCTGAAAATCCACACCGCGCAGGATGGTTCCCAGACCCAAGGTGGCACCAGTGCCGAGTCGGGCTGGTTTGATTGTACCAAGTGGCTCCTGCAATCTGCTATCCAAAAGCGGTGCAGGCAAATTTTGTTTGCTAGGGTAAAGTGCCGTGGTTTGTGTTTGGGGGCCAGTGGCTGGGAGTGGCTGGCTGGCTCCGGAAAATCCACAGTAGGAAGGATTGTTCGAAGACCCAAGGTGTCACCAGTGCAAAATCAGACTGCTTTGATAGAACCAAGTGGCTCCAGCAATCTGCCACCCAGAAGCGGGGCAGGTGATTTTTGTTTGCCAGGGAAAGGGCCGTGGTTTGTGTTTGGGGGCCTGTGGCTGGGAGTGGCCGGCTGGCTCCTGAAAATCCACGCCGCGCACGATGCTTCCCAGACCCAAGGGGGCACCAGTGCCGAGTCGGGCTGGTTTGATAGAGCCAAGTGGCTCCTGCAAACTGCAGCCCAGAAGTAGGGCAGGTGAGTTTTGTTTGCCAGGGAAAAGGGCCGTGGTTTGTGTTCGGGGGCCTGTGGCTGGGAGTGGCCGGCTGGCTCCTGAAAATCCACACCGCGCAGGGTGATTCCCAGACCCAAGGTGGCACCAGTGCCGAGTCAGGGTGGTTTGATTGTACCAAGTGGCTCCTGCAATCTGCTATCCAGAAGCGGTGCAGGCGAATTTTGTTTGCTAGGGTAAAGTGCCGTGGTTTGTGTTTGGGGGCCAGTGGCTGGGAGTGGCTGCCAGGCTCCTGAAAATCCACAGTAGGAAGGATTGTTCGAAGACCCAAGGTGTCACCAGGGCAAAATCAGGCTGCTTTGACAGAAGCAAGTGGCTCCAGCAATCTGCCACCCAGAAGCGGGGCAGGTGATTTTTGTTTGCCAGGGAAAGGGCCATGGTTTGTGTTTGGGGGCCTGTGGCTGGGAGTGGCCGGCTGGCTCCTGAAAATCCACGCCGCGCAGGATGATTCCCAGACCCAAGGTGGCACCAGTGCCGAGTCAGGGTGGTTTGATTGTACCAAGTGGCTCCTGCAATCTGCTATCCAAAAGTGGAGCAGGCAAATTTTGTTTGCTAGGAAAAAGGGCCGTGGTTTGTGTTTGGGGGCCAGTGGCTGGGAGTGGCTGGCTGGCTCCTGAAAATCCACACTAGGAAGGATAGTTACAAGACCCAAGGTGTCACCAGTGCCAAATCAGGCTGCTTTGATAGAACCAAGTGGCTCCAGCAATCTGCCAGCCAGAAGCGGGGCAGGTGAGTTTTGTTTGCCAGGGAAAATAGCCGTGATTTGCGTTCGGGGGCCTGTGCTGGGAGTGGCCGCCTGGCTCCTGAATATCCCCACCGCGCAGGATGGTTCCCAGACACAAGGTGGCACCAGTGCCGAGTCGCGCTGGTTTGATAACAGCCAAGTGACTCCTGCAATTTGCAGCCCAGAAGCAGGGCAGGTGAGTTTTGTTTGCCAGGGAAAAGGGCCGTGGTTTGTGTTTGGGGCCCTGTGGCTGGGAGTGGCCGGCTGGCTCCTGAAAATCCACGCCGCGCAGGATGGTACCCAGACCCAAGGTGGAACCAGCGCCGAGTCCGGCTGGCTGATAGAGCCAAGGGGCTCCTGCAATCTGCCATCCAGAAGCGGGGCAGGTGAGTTTTGTTTGTTAGGGAAACGGGCCGTGGTTTGCGTTCGGTGGCCTATGGCTGGGAGTGGCTGGCTGGCTCCTGAAAATCCACGGTAGGCACGATAGTTCCCAGACCCAAGGTGTCACCAGTGGTTAATCAGGCTGGTTTGATAGAACCAAGTGGCTCCTGCAATCTGCCAGCCAGAAGCGGGGCAGGTGAGTTTTGTTTGTTAGGGAAACGGGCCGTGGTTTGCGTTCGGTGGCCTATGGCTGCGAGTGGCTGGCTGGCCCCTGAAAATTCATGGTAGGCACGATAGTTCCCAGACCCAAGGTGTCACCAGTGCTAAATCAGGCTGGTTTGATAGAACCAAGTGGCTCCTGCAATCTGCCAGCCAGAAGCGGGGCAGGTGATTTTTGTTTGTCAGGGAAAAGGGCCGTGGTTTGCGTTCAGGGCCCTGTGGCTGGGAGTGGCCGTCTGGCTCCTGAAAATCCACACCGCGCAGGATGGTTCCCAGACCCAAGGTGGCACCAGTGCCGAGTCGGGCTGGTTTGATTGTACCAAGTGGCTCCTGCAATCTGCTATCCAAAAGCGGTGCAGGCAAATTTTGTTTGCTAGGGTAAAGTGCCGTGGTTTGTGTTTGGGGGCCAGTGGCTGGGAGTGGCTGGCTGGCTCCGGAAAATCCACAGTAGGAAGGATTGTTCGAAGACCCAAGGTGTCACCAGTGCAAAATCAGACTGCTTTGATAGAACCAAGTGGCTCCAGCAATCTGCCACCCAGAAGCGGGGCAGGTGATTTTTGTTTGCCAGGGAAAGGGCCGTGGTTTGTGTTTGGGGGCCTGTGGCTGGGAGTGGCCGGCTGGCTCCTGAAAATCCACGCCGCGCACGATGCTTCCCAGACCCAAGGGGGCACCAGTGCCGAGTCGGGCTGGTTTGATAGAGCCAAGTGGCTCCTGCAAACTGCAGCCCAGAAGTAGGGCAGGTGAGTTTTGTTTGCCAGGGAAAAGGGCCGTGGTTTGTGTTCGGGGGCCTGTGGCTGGGAGTGGCCGGCTGGCTCCTGAAAATCCACACCGCGCAGGGTGATTCCCAGACCCAAGGTGGCACCAGTGCCGAGTCAGGGTGGTTTGATTGTACCAAGTGGCTCCTGCAATCTGCTATCCAGAAGCGGTGCAGGCGAATTTTGTTTGCTAGGGTAAAGTGCCGTGGTTTGTGTTTGGGGGCCAGTGGCTGGGAGTGGCTGCCAGGCTCCTGAAAATCCACAGTAGGAAGGATTGTTCGAAGACCCAAGGTGTCACCAGGGCAAAATCAGGCTGCTTTGACAGAAGCAAGTGGCTCCAGCAATCTGCCACCCAGAAGCGGGGCAGGTGATTTTTGTTTGCCAGGGAAAGGGCCATGGTTTGTGTTTGGGGGCCTGTGGCTGGGAGTGGCCGGCTGGCTCCTGAAAATCCACGCCGCGCAGGATGATTCCCAGACCCAAGGTGGCACCAGTGCCGAGTCAGGGTGGTTTGATTGTACCAAGTGGCTCCTGCAATCTGCTATCCAAAAGTGGAGCAGGCAAATTTTGTTTGCTAGGAAAAAGGGCCGTGGTTTGTGTTTGGGGGCCAGTGGCTGGGAGTGGCTGCCAGGCTCCTGAAAATCCACACTAGGAAGGATAGTTACAAGACCCAAGGTGTCACCAGTGCCAAATCAGGCTGCTTTGATAGAACCAAGTGGCTCCAGCAATCTGCCAGCCAGAAGCGGGGCAGGTGAGTTTTGTTTGTCAGGGAAAATAGCCGTGATTTGCGTTCGGGGGCCTGTGCTGGGAGTGGCCGCCTGGCTCCTGAATATCCCCACCGCGCAGGATGGTTCCCAGACACAAGGTGGCACCAGTGCCGAGTCGCGCTGGTTTGATAACAGCCAAGTGACTCCTGCAATTTGCAGCCCAGAAGCAGGGCAGGTGAGTTTTGTTTGCCAGGGAAAAGGGCCGTGGTTTGTGTTTGGGGCCCTGTGGCTGGGAGTGGCCGGCTGGCTCCTGAAAATCCACGCCGCGCAGGATGGTACCCAGACCCAAGGTGGAACCAGCGCCGAGTCCGGCTGGCTGATAGAGCCAAGGGGCTCCTGCAATCTGCCATCCAGAAGCGGGGCAGGTGAGTTTTGTTTGTTAGGGAAACGGGCCGTGGTTTGCGTTCGGTGGCCTATGGCTGGGAGTGGCTGGCTGGCTCCTGAAAATCCACGGTAGGCACGATAGTTCCCAGACCCAAGGTGTCACCAGTGGTTAATCAGGCTGGTTTGATAGAACCAAGTGGCTCCTGCAATCTGCCAGCCAGAAGCGGGGCAGGTGAGTTTTGTTTGTCAGGGAAAAGGGCCGTGATTTGCGTTCGGGGGCCTGTGCTGGGAGTGGCCGGCTGGCTCCTGAAAATCCCCACCGCGCAGGATAGTTCCCAGACACAAGGTGGCACCAGTGCCGAGTCGGGCTGGTTTGATAGAGCCAAGTGACTCCTGCAATCTGCAGCCCAGAAGCAGGGCAGGTGAGTTTTGTTTGCCAGGGAAAAGGGCCGTGGTTTGTGTTCGGGGGCCTGTGGCTGGGAGTGGCCGGCTGGCTCCTGAAAATCCACGCCGCGCAGGATCGTTCCCAGTCCCAAGGTGGAGACTGTGCCGAGTCGGGGTGGCTGATAGAGTCAAGTGGCTCCTGCAATCTGCTATCCAAAAGCGGAGCAGGCGAATTTTGTTTGCTAGGAAAAAGGCCCGTGGTTTGTGTTTGGGGGCCAGTGGCTGGGAGTGGCTGGCTGGCTCCTGAAAATCCACACTAGGAAGGATTGTTCGAAGACCCAAGGTGTCACCAGTGCCAAATCATGCTGGTTTGATAGAACCAAGTGTCTCCAGCAATCTGCCACGCAGAAGCGGGGCAGGTGAGTTTTGTTTGCCAGGGAAAGGGCCGTGGTTTGTGTTTGGGGGCCTGTGGCTGGGAGTGGCTGGCTGGATCCTGAAAATCCACGCCGCGCAGGATAGTTCCCAGACACAAGGTGGCACCAGTGCTAAATCAGGCTGGTTTGATAGAACCAAGTCGCTCCTGCAATCTGCAGCCCAGAAGCAGGGCAGGTGAGTTTTGTTTGCCACGGAAAAGGGCCGTGGTTTGCGTTCGGGGGCCTGTGGCTAAGAGTAGCCGGCTGGCTCCTGAAAATCCACGCCGCGCAGGATGGTTCCCAGACCCAAGTTGGCCCCAGTGCCGAGTCGGGCTGGTTTGGTAGAGCCAAGTGGCTCCTGCAATCTGCCAGCCAGAAGCAGGGCAGGTGAGTTTTGTTTGCAGGGAAAAACGGCTGTGGTTTTCGTTCGGGGGCCGGTGGCTGGGAGTGGCCGGCTGGCTCCTGAAAATCCACGCCGCGCACGATGCTTCCCAGACCCAAGGGGGCACCAGTGCCGAGTTGGGCTGGTTTGATAGAGCCAAGTGGCTCCTGCAATCTGCCAGCCAGAAGCGGGGCAGGTGAGTTTTGTTTGCCAGGGAAAAGGGTCGTGGTTTGTGTTTGGGGCCAGTGGCTGGGAGTGGCGGCTGGCTCCTAAAAATCCACGCCGCGCAGGATGGTTCCCCGACCCAAGGTGGAATCAGCGCCGAGTCCGGCTGGCTGATAGAGCCAAGGGGCTCCTGCAATCTGCCAGCCAGAAGCGGGGCAGGTGAGTTTTGTTTGTTAGGGAAAAGGGCCGTGGTTTGCGTTCGGTGGTCTATGGCTGGGAGTGGCTGGCTGGCTCCTGAAAATCCACGGTAGGCACGATAGGTCCTCGACCAAAGGTGTCACCCGTGCTAAATCAGGCTGGTTTGATAGAACCAAGTGGCTCCTGCAATCTGCCACCCAGAAGCGGAGTAGGTGAGTTTTGTTTCCAGGGAACATGGCCGTGGTGTTTGTATGGGGGCCTGTGGCTGGGTGTGGCTCACTGGCTCCTGGAAATCCACGTTACGCAAGATAGTCCCCAGTCCAAAGGTGGCACCACTGCCAAGTCAGGCTGGTTTGATAGTACCAAGTGGCTCCTGCTATCTGGTATCGAAAAGCCGACCAGGTGAATTTTGTTTTCGAGGAAAAAGGGCCGTGGTTTGTGTTCGGGGGCCTGTGGCGGGGAGTGGCCGGCTGGCTCCTGAAAATCCCCGCCGCGCAGGATATTTCCCAGACCTAAGGTGGCACCATTGCTGACTCGGGCTGGTTTGATAGAGCCAAGTGGCTCCTGCAGTCTGCAGCCCAGAAGCAGGGCAGGCAAATTTTGTTTGCTAGGAAAAAGGGCCGTGGTTTGCGTTCGGGGGCCTCTGGCTGGGAGTGGGCGGCTGGCTCCTGAAATTCCTTGATATGCAGGATGTTTCCCAGACCCAAAATGGCACCAGTGCCAAGTCCAGCTGGTTTGACAGTGCCAAGTAGCTGCTGCAATCCGCCATCCAGAAACGGGGCAGGTGAGTTTTGTTTGCCAGGGAATGGGCCGTGGTTTCTGTTCGGGCGCCTGTGGCTCTGAGTGGCCGACTGGCTCCTGAAAATCCACGCCGCGCAGGATGGTTCCCAGACACAAGGTGGCACCAGTTCCGAGTTAGGCTGGCTGATAAATCCGAGTGGCTCCTGTAATCTGCCACCCAGAAGCGGGGCAGGTGAGTTTTGTTTGCCGGGAAAAACGGCCGTAGTTTTAATTGGGGGCCTGCGGCTGGCAGTGGCCGGCTGGCTCCAAAAAATCCACGCTGCGCAGCATGGCACCCAGACCCAAGGAGGCACCAGTGCCGAGTCGGGCTGGTTTGATAGAGCCAAGTGGCTCCAGCAATCTGCCAGCCAAAAGCGGGGCAGGTGAGTTTTGTTTCCGGGAAAAACGGTTGTGGTTTCCGTTCGAGGAACTGTGGTTGGGTGTGGCCATCTGGCTCCAGCAAATCCCCGCCGCGCAGGATGGTTCCCAGACCAGAGGTGGCACCAGTGCCGAGTCGGGCTGGCTGATAGAGCCAAGTGGCTCCTGCAATCTGCAGCCCAGAAGCAGGGCAGGTGAGTTTTGTTTGCCAGGGAAAAGAGCCCTGGTTTGTGTTTGGGGGCCTGTGGCTGGGAGTGGCCTGCTGGCTCCTGAAAATCCCCGCCGCCCAGGATAGTTCCCAGACACAAGGTGGCACCAGTGCCGAGTCGCGCTGGTTTGATACAGCCAAGTGACTCCTGCAATCTGCAGCCCAGAAACAGGGCAGGTGATTTTTGTTTGCCAGGGAAAAGGGCCGTGGTTTGTGTTTGGGGCCCTGTGGCTGGGAGTGGCCGGCTGGCTCCTGAAAATCCATGCCGGGCAGGATGGTACCCAGACCCATGGTGGAACCAGCGCCGAGTCCGGCTGGCTGATAGAGCCAAGGGGCTCCTGCAATCTGCCAGCCAGAAGCGGGGCAGGTGAGTTTTGTTTGTTAGGGAAACGGGCCGTGGTTTGCGTTCGGTGGCCTATGGCTGGGAGTGGCTGGCTGGCTCCTAAAAATCCCCACCGCGCAGGGTAGTTCCCAGACACAAAGTGGCACCAGTGCCGAGTCGCGCTGGTTTGATACAGCCAAGTGACTCCTGCAATCTGCAGCCCAGAAGCAGGGCAGGTGATTTTTGTTTGCCAGGGAAAAGGGCCGATGTCGGATCTCAAGATCTCAGTCCTGAGATGCTGAGCCACCGAGACCCTGGGGGGGCTCGGGACTCCTGGAATGTTGCCAGAAGTGTCTGGTAGCTGGACTTTAACCCTACACAGGAGACGACAAGGATGAGGGCTTCACAGGGTGAATGGTGAAGGGATTAGTTAATTAGAGAGTGAGACACAAGGTTTAGGATTTATGTACAGGGGGGTTCAGAGGAGTAAGATGGAGGAATTGGGGTGTGTCCTGTCCTCCTTCTTCTTCCTCCTCTCCTCCATCTTCTTTGGCCACGGTGGCACCTTTGGATTGGTTATTACTAAGAGTAAACCGAGCTATAAGAATAGATGGTATTGGGGAAAAATGATAAATATTGTATACGTAACTAGGGGTATAAAGATACGTGGCGGTCCGTGGGACGGCACAGTGTGCCCATGGCTGACTGCTGAGCAGATCTTTGTTAGGCTGAAAGAACATCTTTTAGATAAACAATTAATAAACATAAAACCAGAAAGAAGAACTGAAGCCTCATCTCGTCCTTCGACACGCGGGCTGCCCCAAGGCCACCTCCGGGCCTTCCAGGCCCCTCAAACAGCCGAGATAAACCGGACAGGGCGTGGTTTGTGTTTGGGGCCCTGTGGCTGGGAGTGGCCGGCTGGCTCCTGAAAATCCACGCCGCGCAGGATGGTTCCCAGACCCAAGGTGGAACCAGTGCCGAGTCGGGCTGGTTTGATAGAGCCAAGTGGCTCCTGCAATCTGCCAGCCAGAAGCGGGGCAGGTGAGTTTTGTTTGTTAGGGAAACGGGCCGTGGTTTGCGTTCGGTGGCCTATGGCTGGGAGTGGCTGGCTGGCTCCTGAAAATCCACAGTAGGATGGATTGTTCGAAGACCCAAGGTGTCACCAGTGCCAAATCAGGCTGGTTTGATAGAACCAAGTGGCTCCAGCAATCTGCCACGCAGAAGCGGGGCAGGTGAGTTTTGTTTGCCAGGGAAAGGGCCGTGGTTTGTGTTTGGGGGCCTTTGGCTGGGAGTGGCCTGCTGGCTCCTGAAAATCCACGCCGCGCACGATGCTTCCGAGACCCAAGGGGGCACCAGTGCCGAGTCGGGCTGGTTTGATAGAGCCAAGTGGCTCCTGCAATCTGCCAGCCAGAAGCGGGGCAGGTGAGTTTTGTTTGCCAGGGAAAAGGGTTGTGGTTTGTGTTTGGGGGCCTGTGGCTTGGAGTGGCCGGCTGGCTCCTGAAAATCCACGCCGCGCAGGATGGTTCCCAGACCCAAGGGGGCACCAGTGCCGAGTCGGGCTGGTTTGATAGAGCCAAGTGGCTCCTGCAATCTGCCAGCCAGAAGCGGGGAAGGTGAGTTTTGTTTGCCAGGGAAAAGGGCCGTGGTTTGTGTTTGGGGCCCAGTGGCTGGGAGTGGCCGGCTGGCTCCTGAAAATCCACAGTAGGAAGGATTGTTCGAAGACCCAAGGTGTCACCAGTGCCAAATCAGGCTGGTTTGATAGAACCAAGTGGCTCCAGCAATCTGCCACGCAGAAGCGGGGCAGGTGAGTTTTGTCTGCCAGGGAAAAGGGTCGTGGTTTGTGTTCGGGGCCCTGTGGCTGGGAGTGGCCAGCTGGCTCCTAAAAATCCACGCCGCGCAGGATAGTTCCCAGACACAAGGTGTCACCAGTGCCGAGTCGCGCTGGTTTGATACAGCCAAGTGACTCCTGCAATCTGCAGCCCAGAAGCAGGGCAGGTGATTTTTGTTTGCCAGGGAAAATGGCCGTGGTTTGTGTTTGGGGCCCAGTGGCTGGGAGTGGCCGGCTGGCTCCTGAAAATCCACGCCGCGCAGGATGGTTCCCAGACCCAAGGTGGCACCAGCGCCGAGTCTGGCTGGCTGATAGAGCCAAGGGGCTCCTGCAATCTGCCAGCCAGAAGCGGGGCACGTGAGTTTTGTTTGTTAGGGAAACGGGCCGTGGTTTGCGTTCGGTGGCCTATGGCTGGGAGTGGCTGGCTGGCCCCTGAAAATTCATGGTAGGCACGATAGTTCCCAGACCCAAGGTGTCACCAGTGCTAAATCAGGCTGGTTTGATAGAACCAAGTGGCTCCTGCAATCTGCCAGCCAGAAGCGGGGTAGGTGAGTTTTGTTTGTCAGGGAAAAGGGCCGTGGTTTGCGTTCAGGGCCCTGTGGCTGGGAGTGGCTGGCTGGCTCCTGAAAATCCACACCGCGCAGGATGGTTCCCAGACCCAAGGTGGCACCAGTGCCGAGTCGGGCTGGTTTGATACAGCCAAGTGGCTCCTGCAATCTGCTATCCAAAAGCGGTGCAGGCAAATTTTGTTTGCTGGGGTAAAGTGCCGTGGTTTGTGTTTGGGGGCCAGTGGCTGGGAGTGGCTGGCTGGCTCCTGAAAATCCACAGTAGGAAGGATTGTTCGAAGACCCAAGGTGTCACCAGTGCAAAATCAGACTGCTTTGATAGAACCAAGTGGCTCCAGCAATCTGCCACCCAGAAGCGGGGCAGGTGATTTTTGTTTGCCAGGGAAAGGGCCGTGGTTTGTGTTTGGGGGCCTGTGGCTGGGAGTGGCCGGCTGGCTCCTGAAAATCCACGCCGCGCACGATGCTTCCCAGACCCAAGGGGGCACCAGTGCCGAGTCGGGCTGGTTTGATAGAGCCAAGAGGCTCCTGCAATCTGCAGCCCAGAAGCAGGGCAGGTGAGTTTTGTTTGCCAGGGAAAAGGGCCGTGGCTTGTGTTCGGGGGCCTGTGGCTGGGAGTGGCCGGCTGGCTCCTGAAAATCCACGCCGCGCAGGATGATTCCCAGACCCAAGGTGGCACCAGTGCCGAGTCAGGGTGGTTTGATTGTACCAAGTGGCTCCTGCAATCTGCTATCCAAAAGCGGAGCAGGCAAATTTTGTTTGCTTGGAAAAAGGGCCGTGGTTTGTGTTTGGGGGCCAGTGGCTGGGAGTGGCTGGCTGGCTCCTGAAAATCCACACTAGGAAGGATAGTTACAAGACCCAAGGTGTCACCAGTGCCAAATCAGGCTGCTTTGATAGAACCAAGTGGCTCCAGCAATCTGCCAGCCAGAAGCGGGGCAGGTGAGTTTTGTTTGTCAGGGAAAAGGGCCGTGATTTGGGTTCGGGGGCCTGTGCTGGGAGTGGCCGCCTGGCTCCTGAAAATCCCCACCGCGCAGGATAGTTCCTAGACACAAGGTGGCACCAGTGCCGAGTCGCGCTGGTTTGATAACAGCCAAGTGACTCCTGCAATCTGCAGCCCAGAAGCAGGGCAGGTGATTTTTGTTTGCCAGGGAAAAGGGCCGTGGTTTGTGTTTGGGGCCCTGTGGCTGGGAGTGGCCGGCTGGCTCCTGAAAATCCACGCCGCGCAGGATGGTACCCAGACCCATGGTGGAACCAGCGCCGAGTCCAGCTGGCTGATAGAGCCAACGGGCTCCTGCAATCTGCCAGCCAGAAGTGGGGCAGGTGAGTTTTGTTTGTTAGGGAAACGGGCCGTGGTTTGCGTTCGGTGGCCTATGGCTGGGAGTGGCTGGCTGGCCCCTGAAAATTCATGGTAGGCACGATAGTTCCCAGACCCAAGGTGTCACCAGTGCTAAATCAGGCTGGTTTGATAGAACCAAGTGGCTCCTGCAATCTGCCAGCCAGAAGCGGGGCAGGTGAGTTTTGTTTGTCAGGGAAAAGGGCCGTGGTTTGTGTTTTGGGCCCTGTGGCTGGGTGTTGCCGGCTGGCTCCTAAAAATCCACGCCGCGCAGGATGGTTCCCAGACCCAAGGTGTCACCAGTCCTAAATCAGGCTGGTTTGATAGAGCCAAGTGGCTCCTGCAATCTGCAGCCCAGAAGCCGGGCAGGTGAGTTTTGTTTGCCAGGGAAAAGGGCCGTGGTTTTTGTTCGGGGGCCTGTGGCTTGGAGTGGCCGGCTGGCTCCTGAAAATCCACGCCGCGCAGGATGGTTCCCAGACCCAAGGTGGCACCTGTGCCGAGTCCGGCTGGTTTGATTGTACCAAGTGGCTCCTGTAATCTGCTATCCAAAAGCGGAGCAGGCAAATTTTGTTTGCTAGGAAAAAGGCCCGTGGTTTGTGTTTGGGGGCCAGTGGCTGGGAGTGGCTGGCTGGCTCCTGAAAATCCACACTAGGAAGGATTGTTCGAAGACCCAAGGTGTCACCAGTGCCAAATCAGGCTGGTTTGATAGAACCAAGTGGCTCCAGCTATCTGCCACGCAGAAGCGGGGTAGGTGAGTTTTGTTTGCCAGGGAAAGGGCCGTGGTTTGTCTTTCGGGGCCTGTGGCTGGGAGTGGCTGGCTGGATCCTGAAAATCCACGCCGCGCAGGATAGTTCCCAGACACAAGGTGGCACCAGTGCTAAATCAGGCTGGTTTGATAGAACCAAGTCGCTCCTGCAATCTGCAGCCCAGAAGCAGGGCAGGTGAGTTTTGTTTGCCACGGAAAAGGGCCGTGGTTTGCGTTCGGGGGCCTGTGGCTAAGAGTAGCCGGCTGGCTCCTGAAAATCCACGCCGCGCACGATGCTTCCCAGACCCAAGTTGGCCCCAGTGCCGAGTCGGGCTGGTTTGGTAGAGCCAAGTGGCTCCTGCAATCTGCCAGCCAGAAGCAGGGCAGGTGAGTTTTGTTTGCCGGGAAAAACGGCTGTGGTTTTCGTTCGGGGGCCGGTGGCTGGGAGTGGCCGGCTGGCTCCTGAAAATCCACGCCGCGCACGATGCTTCCCAGACCCAAGGGGGCACCAGTGCCGAGTTCGGCTGGTTTGATAGAGCCACGTGGCTCCTGCAATCTGCCAGCCAGAAGCGGGGCAGGTGAGTTTTGTTTGCCAGGGAAAAGGGTCGTGGTTTGTGTTTGGGGCCAGTGGCTGGGAGTGGCCGGCTGGCTCCTAAAAATCCACGCCGCGCAGGATGGTTCCCAGACCCAAGGTGGAACCAGCGCCGAGTCCTGCTGGCTGATAGAGCCAAGGGGCTCCTGCAATCTGCCAGCCAGAAGCGGGGCAGGTGAGTTTTGTTTGTTAGGGAAAAGGGCCGTGGTTTGCGTTCGGTGGTCTATGGCTGGGAGTGGCTGGCTGGCTCCTGAAAATCCACGGTAGGCACGATAGGTCCTCGACCAAAGGTGTCACCCGTGCTAAGTCAGGCTGGTTTGATAGAACCAAGTGGCTCCTGCAATCTGCCACCCAGAAGCGGAGTAGGTGAGTTTTGTTTCCAGGGAACATGGCCGTGGTGTTTGTATGGGGGCCTGTGGCTGGGTGTGGCTCACTGGCTCCTGGAAATCCACGTTACGCAAGATAGTCCCCAGTCCAAAGGTGGCACCACTGCCAAGTCAGGCTGGTTTGATAGTACCAAGTGGCTCCTGCTATCTGCTATCGAAAAGCCGACCAGGTGAATTTTGTTTTCGAGGAAAAAGGGCCGTGGTTTGTGTTCGGGGGCCTGTGGCGGGGAGTGGCCGGCTGGCTCCTGAAAATCCCCGCCGCGCAGGATATTTCCCAGACCTAAGGTGGCACCATTGCTGACTCGGGCTGGTTTGATAGAGCCAAGTGGCTCCTGCAGTCTGCAGCCCAGAAGCAGGGCAGGCAAATTTTGTTTGCTAGGAAAAAGGGCCGTGGTTTGCGTTCGGGGGCCTCTGGCTGGGAGTGGGCGGCTGGCTCCTGAAATTCCTTGATATGCAGGATGTTTCCCAGACCCAAAATGGCACCAGTGCCAAGTCGAGCTGGTTTGACAGTGCCAAGTAGCTGCTGCAATCCGCCATCCAGAAACGGGGCAGGTGAGTTTTGTTTGCCAGGGAATGGGCCGTGGTTTCTGTTCGGGGGCCTGTGGCTCTGAGTGGCCGACTGGCTCCTGAAAATCCACGCCGCGCAGGATGGTTCCCAGACACAAGGTGGCACCAGTGCCGAGTTAGGCTGGCTGATAAATCCGAGTGGCTCCTGTAATCTGCCACCCAGAAGCGGGGCAGGTGAGTTTTGTTTGCCGGGAAAAACGGCCGTAGTTTTAATTGGGGGCCTGCGGCTGGCAGTGGCCGCCTGGCTCCAAAAAATCCACGCTGCGCAGGATGGCTCCCAGACCCAAGGAGGCACCAGTGCCGAGTCGGGCTGGTTTGATAGAGCCAAGTGGCTCCAGCAATCTGCCAGCCAAAAGCGGGGCAGGTGAGTTTTGTTTCCGGGAAAAACGGTTGTGGTTTCCGTTCGAGGAACTGTGGTTGGGTGTGGCCATCTGGCTCCAGAAAATCCCCGCCGCGCAGGATGGTTCCCAGACCAGAGGTGGCACCAGTGCCGAGTCGGGCTGGCTGATAGAGCCAAGTGGCTCCTGCAATCTGCAGCCCAGAAGCAGGGCAGGTGAGTTTTGTTTGCCAGGGAAAAGAGCCCTGGTTTTTGTTCGGGGGCCTGTGCTGGGAGTGGCCAGCTGGCTCCTGAAAATCCCCACCGCGCAGGATAGTTCCCAGACACAAGGTGGCACCAGTGCCGAGTCGCGCTGGTTTGATACAGCCAAGTGACTCCTGCAATCTGCAGCCCAGAAACAGGGCAGGTGATTTTTGTTTGCCAGGGAAAAGGGCCGTGGTTTGTGTTCGGGGCCCTGTGGCTGGGAGTGGCCGGCTGGCTCCTGAAAATCCACACAGCGCAGGATGGTACCCAGACCCATGGTGGAACCAGCGCCGAGTCCGGCTGGCTGATAGAGCCAAGGGGCTCCTGCAATCTGCCAGCCAGAAGCGGGGCAGGTGAGTTTTGTTTGTTAGGGAAACGGGCCGTGGTTTGCGTTCGGTGGCCTATGGCTGGGAGTGGCTGGCTGGCTCCTGAAAATTCATGGTAGGCACGATAGTTCCCAGACCCAAGGTGTCACCAGTGCTAAATCAGGCTGGTTTGATAGAACCAAGTGGCTCCAGCAATCTGCCAGCCAGAAGCGGGGCAGGTGAGTTTTGTTTGTCAGGGAAAATGGCCGTGGTTTGCGTTCAGGGCCCTGTGGCTGGGAGTGGCCGTCTGGCTCCTGAAAATCCCCGCCGCGCAGGATGGTTCCCAGACCCAAGGTGGCACCAGTGCCGAGTCGAGCTGGTTTGATACAGCCAAGTGGCTCCTGCAATCTGCAGCCCAGAAGTAGGGCAGGTGAGTTTTGTTTGCCAGGAAAAAGGCCGTGGTTTGTGTTCGGGGGCCTGTGGCTGGGAGTGGCCGGCTGGCTCCTGAAAATCTAGGCCGCGCAGGATGATTCCCAGACCCAAGGTGGCACCAGTGCCGAGTTGGGCTGGTTTGATTGTACCAAGTGGCTCCTGCAATCTGCTATCCAAAAGCGGAGCAGGCGAATTTTGTTTGTTAGGGAAACGGGCCGTGGTTTGCGTTCGGTGGCCTATGGCTGGGAGTGGCTGGCTGGCCCCTGAAAATTCATGGTAGGCACGATAGTTCCCAGACCCAAGGTGTCACCAGTGCTAAATCAGGCTGGTTTGATAGAACCAAGTGGCTCCAGCAATCTGCCACCCAGAAGCGGGGCAGGTGATTTTTGTTTGCCAGGGAAAGGGCCGTGGTTTGTGTTCGGGGGCCTGTGGCTGGGAGTGGCCGTCTGGCTCCTGAAAATCCACGCCGCGCACGATGCTTCCCAGACCCAAGGGGGCACCAGTGCCGAGTCGCGCTGGTTTGATAGAGCCAAGTGACTCCTGCAATCTGCCACCCAGAAGCGGGGCAGGTGATTTTTGTTTGCCAGGGAAAAGGGCCGTGGTTTGTGTTTGGGGCCCTGTGGCTGGGAGTGGCTGGCTGGCTCCTGAAAATCCACAGTAGGCAGGATAGTTACAAGACCCAAGGTGTCACCAGTGCTAAATCAGGCTGGTTTGATAGAACCAAGTCGCTCCAGCAATCTGCCACCCAGAAGCGGAGTAGGTGAGTTTTGTTTCCTGGAAACATGGCCGTGGTGTGTGTTTGGGGGCCTGTGGGTGGGTGTGGCCGTCTGGCTCCTGGAAATCCACGGTACGCAAGATAGTTCCCAGACCAAAGGTGGCACGACGGCCAAGTCAGGCTGGTTTGATAGAGCCAAGTGGCTCCTGCAATCTGCAGCCCAGAAGCAGGGCATGTGAGTTTTGTTTGCCAGGGAAAAGAGCCCTGGTTTGTGTTCGGGGGCCTGTGCTGGGGGTGGCTGGCTGGCTCCTAAAAATCCTCACCGCGCAGGGTAGTTCCCAGACACAAAGTGGCACCAGTGCCGAGTCGCGCTGGTTTGATACAGCCAAGTGACTCCTGCAATCTGCAGCCCAGAAGCAGGGCAGGTGATTTTTGTTTGCCAGGGAAAAGGGCCGATGTCGGATCTCAAGATCTCAGTCCTGAGATGCTGAGCCACCGAGACCCTGGGGGGGCTCGGGACTCCTGGAATGTTGCCAGAAGTGTCTGGTAGCTGGACTTTAACCCTACACAGGAGACGACAAGGATGAGGGCTTCACAGGGTGAATGGTGAAGGGATTAGTTAATTAGAGAGTGAGACACAAGGTTTAGGATTTATGTACAGGGGGGTTCAGAGGAGTAAGATGGAGGAATTGGGGTGTGTCCTGTCCTCCTTCTTCTTCCTCCTCTCCTCCATCTTCTTTGGCCACGGTGGCACCTTTGGATTGGTTATTACTAAGAGTAAACCGAGCTATAAGAATAGATGGTATTGGGGAAAAATGATAAATATTGTATACGTAACTAGGGGTATAAAGATACGTGGCGGTCCGTGGGACGGCACAGTGTGCCCATGGCTGACTGCTGAGCAGATCTTTGTTAGGCTGAAAGAACATCTTTTAGATAAACAATTAATAAACATAAAACCAGAAAGAAGAAATGAAGCCTCATCTCGTCCTTCGACACGCGGGCTGCCCCAAGGCCACCTCCGGGCCTTCCAGGCCCCTCAAACAGCCGAGATAAACCGGACAGGGCGTGGTTTGTGTTTGGGGCCCTGTGGCTGGGAGTGGCCGGCTGGCTCCTGAAAATCCACGCCGCGCAGGATGGTTCCCAGACCCAAGGTGGCACCAGTGCCGAGTCGGGCTGGTTTGATAGAGCCAAGTGGCTCCTGCAATCTGCCAGCCAGAAGCGGGGAAGGTGAGTTTTGTTTGCCAGGGAAAAGGTCCGTGGTTTGCGTTCGGTGGCCTATGGCTGGGAGTGGCTGGCTGGCCCCTGAAAATTCATGGTAGGCACGATAGTTCCCAGACCCAAGGTGTCACCAGTGCTAAATCAGGCTGGTTTGATAGAACCAAGTGGCTCCTGCAATCTGCCAGCCAGAAGCGGGGCAGGTGAGTTTTGTTTGTCAGGGAAAAGGGCCGTGGTTTGCGTTCAGGGCCCTGTGGCTGGGAGTGGCCGTCTGGCTCCTGAAAATCCACACCGCGCAGGATGGTTCCCAGACCCAAGGTGGCACCAGTGCCGAGTCGGGCTGGTTTGATAGAGCCAAGTGGCTCCTGCAATCTGCAGCCCAGAAGTAGGGCAGGTGAGTTTTGTTTGCCAGGGAAAAGGGCCGTGGTTTGTGTTCGGGGGCCTGTGGCTGGGAGTGGCCGGCTGGCTTCTGAAAATCTAGGCCGCGCAGGATGATTCCCAGACCCAAGGTGGCACCAGTGCCGAGTTGGGTGGTTTGATTGTACCAAGTGGCTCCTGCAATCTGCTATCCAAAAGCGGTGCAGGCAAATTTTGTTTGCTAGGGTAAAGTGCCGTGGTTTGTGTTTGGGGGCCAGTGGCTGGGAGTGGCTGGCTGGCTCCTGAAAATCCACAGTAGGAAGGATTGTTCGAAGACCCAAGGTGTCACCAGTGCAAAATCAGACTGCTTTGATAGAACCAAGTGGCTCCAGCAATCTGCCACGCAGAAGCGGGGCAGGTGAGTTTTGTTTGCCAGGGAAAGGGCCGTGGTTTGTGTTTGGGGGCCTGTGGCTGGGAGTGGCCGGCTGGCTCCTGAAAATCCACGCCGCGCACGATGCTTCCCAGACCCAAGGGGGCACCAGTGCCGAGTTGGGCTGGTTTGATAGAGCCAAGAGGCTCCTGCAAGCTGCAGCCCAGAAGCAGGGCAGGTGATTTTTGTTTGCCAGGGAAAAGGGCCGTGGTTTGTGTTTGGGGCCCTGTGGCTGGGAGTGGCCGGCTGGCTCCTGAAAATCCACGCCGCGCAGGATGGTACCCAGACCCATGGTGGAACCAGCGCCGAGTCCGGCTGGCTGATAGAGCCAAGGGGCTCCTGCAATCTGCCAGCCAGAAGCGGGGCAGGTGAGTTTTGTTTGTTAGGGAAACGGGCCGTGGTTTGCGTTCGGTGGCCTATGGCTGGGAGTGGCTGGCTGGCCCCTGAAAATTCATGGTAGGCACGATAGTTCCCAGACCCAAGGTGTCACCAGTGCTAAATCAGGCTGGTTTGATAGAACCAAGTGGCTCCTGCAATCTGCCAGCCAGAAGCGGGGCAGGTGAGTTTTGTTTGTCAGGGAAAAGGGCCGTGATTTGCGTTCGGGGGCCTGTGCTGGGAGTGGCCGGCTGGCTCCTGAAAATCCCCACCGCGCAGGATAGTTCCCAGACACAAGGTGGCACCAGTGCCGAGTCGGGCTGGTTTGATAGAGCCAAGTGGCTCCTGCAATCTGCAGCCCAGAAGCAGGGCAGGTGAGTTTTGTTTGCCAGGGAAAAGGGCCGTGGTTTGTGTTCGGGGGCCTGTGGCTGGGAGTGGCCGGCTGGCTCCTGAAAATCCACGCCGCGCAGGATCGTTCCCAGTCCCAAGGTGGAGACTGTGCCGAGTCGGGGTGGCTGATAGAGTCAAGTGGCTCCTGCAATCTGCCATCCAGGAGCGGGGCAGGTGATTTTTGTTTGCCAGGGAAAAGGGCCGTGGTTTGTGTTTTGGGCCCTGTGGCTGGGTGTTGCCGGCTGGCTCCTAAAAATCCACGCCGCGCAGGATGGTTCCCAGACCCAAGGTGGCACCTGTGCCTAGTCGGGCTGGTTTGATAGAGCCAAGTGGCTCCTGCAATCTGCAGCCCAGAAGCCGGGCAGGTGAGTTTTGTTTGCCAGGGAAAAGGGCCGTGGTTTGTGTTCGGGGGCCTGTGGCTTGGAGTGGCCGGCTGGCTCCTGAAAATCCACGCCGCGCAGGATGGTTCCCAGACCCAAGGTGGCACCAGTGCCGAGTCAGGCTGGTTTGATTTTACCTAGTGGCTCCTGCAATCTGCTATCCAAAAGCGGAGCAGGGGAATTTTGTTTGCTAGGAAAAAGGCCCGTGGTTTGTGTTTGGGGGCCAGTGGCTGGGAGTGGCTGGCTGGCTCCTGAAAATCCACAGTAGGATGGATTGTTCGAAGACCCAAGGTGTCACCAGTGCCAAATCAGGCTGGTTTGATAGAACCAAGTGGCTCCAGCAATCTGCCCCGCAGAAGCGGGGCAGGTGAGTTTTGTTTGCCAGGGAAAGGGCCGTGGTTTGTTTTTGGGGGCCTGTGGCTGTGAGTGGCTGGCTGGATCATGAAAATCCACGCCGCGCAGGATAGTTCCCAGACACAAGGTGGCACCAGTGCTAAATCAGGCTGGTTTGATAGAGCCAAGTGGCTCCTGCAATCTGCAGCCCAGAAGCAGGGCAGGTGAGTTTTGTTTGCCACGGAAAGGGCCGTGGTTTGCGTTCGGGGGCCTGTGGCTAAGAGTAGCCGGCTGGCTCCTGAAAATCCACGCCGCGCACGATGCTTCCCAGACCCAAGTTGGCCCCAGTGCCGAGTCGGGCTGGTTTTGTAGAGCCAAGTGGCTCCTGCAATCTGCCAGCCAGAAGCAGGGCAGGTGAGTTTTGTTTGCCGGGAAAAACGGCTGTGGTTTTCGTTCGGGGGCCGGTGGCTGGGAGTGGCTGGCTGGCTCCTGAAAATCCACGCCGCGCACGATGCTTCCCAGACCCAAGGGGGCACCAGTGCCGAGTCGGGCTGGTTTGATAGAGCCAAGTGGCTCCTGCAATCTGCCAGCCAGAAGCGGGGCAGGTGAGTTTTGTTTGCCAGGGAAAAGGGTCGTGGTTTGTGTTTGGGGCCAGTGGCTGGGAGTGGCCGGCTGGCTCCTAAAAATCCACGCCGCGCAGGATGGTTCCCAGACCCAAGGTGGAACCAGCGCCGAGTCCGGCTGGCTGATAGAGCCAAGGGGCTCCTGCAATCTGCCAGCCAGAAGCGGGGCAGGTGAGTTTTGTTTGTTAGGGAAAAGGGCCGTGGTTTGCGTTCGGTGGTCTATGGCTGGGAGTGGCTGGCTGGCTCCTGAAAATCCACGGTAGGCACGATAGGTCCCAGACCAAAGGTGTCACCCGTGCTAAATCAGGCTGGTTTGATAGAACCAAGTGGCTCCTGCAATCTGCCACCCAGATGCGGACTAGGTGAGTTTTGTTTCCTGGGAACATGGCCGTGGTGTGTGTTTGGGGGCCTGTGGGTGGGTGTGGCCGTCTGGCTCCTGGAAATCCACGGTACGCAAGATAGTTCCCAGACCAAAGGTGGCACGACGGCCAAGTCAGGCTGGTTTGATAGAGCCAAGTGGCTCCTGCAATCTGCAGCCCAGAAGCAGGGCATGTGAGTTTTGTTTGCCAGGGAAAAGAGCCCTGGTTTGTGTTCGGGGGCCTGTGCTGGGAGTGGCCGGCTGGCTCCTAAAAATCCCCACCGCGCAGGGTAGTTCCCAGACACAAAGTGGCACCAGTGCCGAGTCGCGCTGGTTTGATACAGCCAAGTGACTCCTGCAATCTGCTGCCCAGAAGCAGGGCAGGTGATTTTTGTTTGCCAGGGAAAAGGGCCGATGTCGGATCTCAAGATCTCAGTCCTGAGATGCTGAGCCACCGAGACCCTGGGGGGGCTCGGGACTCCTGGAATGTTGCCAGAAGTGTCTGGTAGCTGGACTTTAACCCTACACAGGAGACGACAAGGATGAGGGCTTCACAGGGTGAATGGTGAAGGGATTAGTTAATTAGAGAGTGAGACACAAGGTTTAGGATTTATGTACAGGGGGGTTCAGAGGAGTAAGATGGAGGAATTGGGGTGTGTCCTGTCCTCCTTCTTCTTCCTCCTCTCCTCCATCTTCTTTGGCCACGGTGGCACCTTTGGATTGGTTATTACTAAGAGTAAACCGAGCTATAAGAATAGATGGTATTGGGGAAAAATGATAAATATTGTATACGTAACTAGGGGTATAAAGATACGTGGCGGTCCGTGGGACGGCACAGTGTGCCCATGGCTGACTGCTGAGCAGATCTTTGTTAGGCTGAAAGAACATCTTTTAGATAAACAATTAATAAACATAAAACCAGAAAGAAGAAATGAAGCCTCATCTCGTCCTTCGACACGCGGGCTGCCCCAAGGCCACCTCCGGGCCTTCCAGGCCCCTCAAACAGCCGAGATAAACCGGACAGGGCGTGGTTTGTGTTTGGGGCCCTGTGGCTGGGAGTGGCCGGCTGGCTCCTGAAAATCCACGCCGCGCAGGATGGTTCCCAGACCCAAGGTGGCACCAGTGCCGAGTCGGGCTGGTTTGATAGAGCCAAGTGGCTCCTGCAATCTGCCAGCCAGAAGCGGGGAAGGTGAGTTTTGTTTGTTAGGGAAAAGGGCCGTGGTTTGCGTTCGGTGGTCTATGGCTGGGAGTGGCTGGCTGGCTCCTGAAAATCCACGGTAGGCACGATAGGTCCCAGACCAAAGGTGTCACCCGTGCTAAATCAGGCTGGTTTGATAGAACCAAGTGGCTCCTGCAATCTGCCACCCAGAAGCGGAGTAGGTGAGTTTTGTTTCCAGGGAACATGGCCGTGGTGTGTGTATGGGGGCCTGTGGCTGGGTGTGGCTCACTGGCTCCTGGAAATCCACGTTACGCAAGATAGTCCCCAGTCCGAAGGTGGCACCACTGCCAAGTCAGGCTGGTTTTATAGTACCAAGTGGCTCCTGCTATCTGCTATCGAAAAGCCGACCAGGTGAATTTTGTTTTCGAGGAAAAAGGGCCGTGGTTTGTGTTCGGGGGCCTGTGGCGGGGAGTGGCCGGCTGGCTCCTGAAAATCCCCGCCGCGCAGGATAGTTCCCAGACCTAAGGTGGCACCATTGCTGACTCGGGCTGGTTTGATAGAGCCAAGTGGCTCCTGCAGTCTGCAGCCCAGAAGCAGGGCAGGTGAGTTTTGTTTGCCACGGAAAAGGGCCGTGGTTTGCGTTCGGGGGCCTCTGGCTGGGAGTGGGCGGCTGGCTCCTGAAATTCCTTGATATGCAGGATGTTTCCCAGACCCAAAATGGCACCAGTGCCAAGTCGAGCTGTTTTGACAGTGCCAAGTAGCTGCTGCAATCCGCCATCCAGAAACGGGGCAGGTGAGTTTTGTTTGCCAGGGAATGGGCCGTGGTTTCTGTTCGGGGGCCTGTGGCTCTGAGTGGCCGACTGGCTCCTGAAAATCCACGCCGCGCAGGATGGTTCCCAGACACAAGGTGGCACCAGTTCCGAGTTAGGCTGGCTGATAAATCCGAGTGGCTCCTGTAATCTGCCACCCAGAAGCGGGGCAGGTGAGATTTGTTTGCCGGGAAAAACGGCCGTAGTTTTAATTGGGGGCCTGTGGCTGGCAGTGGCCGGCTGGCTCCAAAAAATCCACGCTGCACAGGATGGCTCCCAGACCCAAGGAGGCACCAGTGCCGAGTCGGGCTGGTTTGATAGAGCCAAGTGGCTCCAACAATCTGCCAGCCAAAAGCGGGGCAGGTGAGTTTTGTTTGCCGGGAAAAACGGCCATGGTTTCCGTTCGAGGAACTGTGGTTGGGTGTGGCCATCTGGCTCCAGAAAATCCCCGCCGCGCAGGATGGTTCCCAGACCAGAGGTGGCACCAGTGCCGAGTCGGGCTGGCTGATAGAGCCAAGTGGCTCCTGCAATCTGCAGCCCAGAAGCAGGGCAGGTGAGTTTTGTTTGCCAGGGGAAAGAGCCCTGGTTTGTGTTCGGGAGCCTGTGCTGGGAGTGGCCGGCTGGCTCCTGAAAATCCCCACCGCGCAGGATAGTTCCCAGACCCAAGGTGGCACCAGTGCCGAGTCGCGCTGGTTTGATACAGCCAAGTGACTCCTGCAATCTGCAGCCCAGAAACAGGGCAGGTGATTTTTGTTTGCCAGGGAAAAGGGTCGTGGTTTGTGTTTGGGGCCCTGTGGCTGGGAGTGGCCGGCTGGCTCCTGAAAATCCATGCCGCGCAGGATGGTACCCAGACCCATGGTGGAACCAGCGCCGAGTCCGGCTGGCTGATAGAGCCAAGGGGCTCCTGCAATCTGCCAGCCAGAAGCGGGGCAGGTGAGTTTTGTTTGTTAGGGAAACGGGCCGTGGTTTGCGTTCGGTGGCCTATGGCTGGGAGTGGCTGGCTGGCTCCTGAAAATTCATGGTAGGCACGATAGTTCCCAGACCCAAGGTGTCACCAGTGCTAAATCAGGCTGGTTTGATAGAACCAAGTGGCTCCAGCAATCTGCCAGCCAGAAGCGGGGCAGGTGAGTTTGGTTTGTCAGGGAAAATGGCCGTGGTTTGCGTTCAGGGCCCTGTGGCTGGGAGTGGCCGTCTGGCTCCTGAAAATCCCCGCCGCGCAGGATGGTTCCCAGACCCAAGGTGGCACCAGTGCCGAG
Organism: Zonotrichia albicollis; assembly: GCF_047830755.1. Taxonomy (NCBI): domain Eukaryota; kingdom Metazoa; phylum Chordata; class Aves; order Passeriformes; family Passerellidae; genus Zonotrichia; species Zonotrichia albicollis. The sequence continues at coordinate 46,003,709 of NC_133824.1, forward strand.
TCGAGCTGGTTTGATACAGCCAAGTGGCTCCTGCAATCTGCAGCCCAGAAGTAGGGCAGGTGAGTTTTGTTTGCCAGGAAAAAGGCCGTGGTTTTTGTTCGGGGGCCTGTGGCTGGGAGTGGCCGGCTGGCTCCTGAAAATCTAGGCCGCGCAGGATGATTCCCAGACCCAAGGTGGCACCAGTGCCGAGTTGGGCTGGTTTGATTGTACCAAGTGGCTCCTGCAATCTGCTATCCAAAAGCGGAGCAGGCGAATTTTGTTTGTTAGGGAAACGGGCCGTGGTTTGCGTTCGGTGGCCTATGGCTGGGAGTGGCTGGCTGGCCCCTGAAAATTCATGGTAGGCACGATAGTTCCCAGACCCAAGGTGTCACCAGTGCTAAATCAGGCTGGTTTGATAGAACCAAGTGGCTCCAGCAATCTGCCACCCAGATGCGGACTAGGTGAGTTTTGTTTCCTGGAAACATGGCCGTGGTGTGTGTTTGGGGGCCTGTGGGTGGGTGTGGCCGTCTGGCTCCTGGAAATCCACGGTACGCAAGATAGTTCCCAGACCAAAGGTAGCACGACGGCCAAGTCAGGCTGGTTTGATAGAGCCAAGTGGCTCCTGCAATCTGCAGCCCAGAAGCAGGGCATGTGAGTTTTGTTTGCCAGGGAAAAGAGCCCTGGTTTGTGTTCGGGGGCCTGTGCTGGGAGTGGCCGGCTGGCTCCTAAAAATCCCCACCGCGCAGGGTAGTTCCCAGACACAAAGTGGCACCAGTGCCGAGTCGCGCTGGTTTGATACAGCCAAGTGACTCCTGCAATCTGCAGCCCAGAAGCAGGGCAGGTGATTTTTGTTTGCCAGGGAAAAGGGCCGATGTCGGATCTCAAGATCTCAGTCCTGAGATGCTGAGCCACCGAGACCCTGGGGGGGCTCGGGACTCCTGGAATGTTGCCAGAAGTGTCTGGTAGCTGGACTTTAACCCTACACAGGAGACGACAAGGATGAGGGCTTCACAGGGTGAATGGTGAAGGGATTAGTTAATTAGAGAGTGAGACACAAGGTTTAGGATTTATGTACAGGGGGGTTCAGAGGAGTAAGATGGAGGAATTGGGGTGTGTCCTGTCCTCCTTCTTCTTCCTCCTCTCCTCCATCTTCTTTGGCCACGGTGGCACCTTTGGATTGGTTATTACTAAGAGTAAACCGAGCTATAAGAATAGATGGTATTGGGGAAAAATGATAAATATTGTATACGTAACTAGGGGTATAAAGATACGTGGCGGTCCGTGGGACGGCACAGTGTGCCCATGGCTGACTGCTGAGCAGATCTTTGTTAGGCTGAAAGAACATCTTTTAGATAAACAATTAATAAACATAAAACCAGAAAGAAGAAATGAAGCCTCATCTCGTCCTTCGACACGCGGGCTGCCCCAAGGCCACCTCCGGGCCTTCCAGGCCCCTCAAACAGCCGAGATAAACCGGACAGGGCGTGGTTTGTGTTTGGGGCCCTGTGGCTGGGAGTGGCCGGCTGGCTCCTGAAAATCCACGCCGCGCAGGATGGTTCCCAGACCCAAGGTGGCACCAGTGCCGAGTCGGGCTGGTTTGATAGAGCCAAGTGGCTCCTGCAATCTGCCAGCCAGAAGCGGGGAAGGTGAGTTTTGTTTGTTAGGGAAAAGGGCCGTGGTTTGCGTTCGGTGGTCTATGGCTGGGAGTGGCTGGCTGGCTCCTGAAAATCCACGGTAGGCACGATAGGTCCCAGACCAAAGGTGTCACCCGTGCTAAATCAGGCTGGTTTGATAGAACCAAGTGGCTCCTGCAATCTGCCACCCAGAAGCGGAGTAGGTGAGTTTTGTTTCCAGGGAACATGGCCGTGGTGTGTGTATGGGGGCCTGTGGCTGGGTGTGGCTCACTGGCTCCTGGAAATCCACGTTACGCAAGATAGTCCCCAGTCCGAAGGTGGCACCACTGCCAAGTCAGGCTGGTTTTATAGTACCAAGTGGCTCCTGCTATCTGCTATCGAAAAGCCGACCAGGTGAATTTTGTTTTCGAGGAAAAAGGGCCGTGGTTTGTGTTCGGGGGCCTGTGGCGGGGAGTGGCCGGCTGGCTCCTGAAAATCCCCGCCGCGCAGGATAGTTCCCAGACCTAAGGTGGCACCATTGCTGACTCGGGCTGGTTTGATAGAGCCAAGTGGCTCCTGCAGTCTGCAGCCCAGAAGCAGGGCAGGTGAGTTTTGTTTGCCACGGAAAAGGGCCGTGGTTTGCGTTCGGGGGCCTCTGGCTGGGAGTGGGCGGCTGGCTCCTGAAATTCCTTGATATGCAGGATGTTTCCCAGACCCAAAATGGCACCAGTGCCAAGTCGAGCTGTTTTGACAGTGCCAAGTAGCTGCTGCAATCCGCCATCCAGAAACGGGGCAGGTGAGTTTTGTTTGCCAGGGAATGGGCCGTGGTTTCTGTTCGGGGGCCTGTGGCTCTGAGTGGCCGACTGGCTCCTGAAAATCCACGCCGCGCAGGATGGTTCCCAGACACAAGGTGGCACCAGTTCCGAGTTAGGCTGGCTGATAAATCCGAGTGGCTCCTGTAATCTGCCACCCAGAAGCGGGGCAGGTGAGATTTGTTTGCCGGGAAAAACGGCCGTAGTTTTAATTGGGGGCCTGTGGCTGGCAGTGGCCGGCTGGCTCCAAAAAATCCACGCTGCACAGGATGGCTCCCAGACCCAAGGAGGCACCAGTGCCGAGTCGGGCTGGTTTGATAGAGCCAAGTGGCTCCAACAATCTGCCAGCCAAAAGCGGGGCAGGTGAGTTTTGTTTGCCGGGAAAAACGGCCATGGTTTCCGTTCGAGGAACTGTGGTTGGGTGTGGCCATCTGGCTCCAGAAAATCCCCGCCGCGCAGGATGGTTCCCAGACCAGAGGTGGCACCAGTGCCGAGTCGGGCTGGCTGATAGAGCCAAGTGGCTCCTGCAATCTGCAGCCCAGAAGCAGGGCAGGTGAGTTTTGTTTGCCAGGGGAAAGAGCCCTGGTTTGTGTTCGGGAGCCTGTGCTGGGAGTGGCCGGCTGGCTCCTGAAAATCCCCACCGCGCAGGATAGTTCCCAGACCCAAGGTGGCACCAGTGCCGAGTCGCGCTGGTTTGATACAGCCAAGTGACTCCTGCAATCTGCAGCCCAGAAACAGGGCAGGTGATTTTTGTTTGCCAGGGAAAAGGGTCGTGGTTTGTGTTTGGGGCCCTGTGGCTGGGAGTGGCCGGCTGGCTCCTGAAAATCCATGCCGCGCAGGATGGTACCCAGACCCATGGTGGAACCAGCGCCGAGTCCGGCTGGCTGATAGAGCCAAGGGGCTCCTGCAATCTGCCAGCCAGAAGCGGGGCAGGTGAGTTTTGTTTGTTAGGGAAACGGGCCGTGGTTTGCGTTCGGTGGCCTATGGCTGGGAGTGGCTGGCTGGCTCCTGAAAATTCATGGTAGGCACGATAGTTCCCAGACCCAAGGTGTCACCAGTGCTAAATCAGGCTGGTTTGATAGAACCAAGTGGCTCCAGCAATCTGCCAGCCAGAAGCGGGGCAGGTGAGTTTGGTTTGTCAGGGAAAATGGCCGTGGTTTGCGTTCAGGGCCCTGTGGCTGGGAGTGGCCGTCTGGCTCCTGAAAATCCCCGCCGCGCAGGATGGTTCCCAGACCCAAGGTGGCACCAGTGCCGAGTCGAGCTGGTTTGATACAGCCAAGTGGCTCCTGCAATCTGCAGCCCAGAAGTAGGGCAGGTGAGTTTTGTTTGCCAGGAAAAAGGCCGTGGTTTTTGTTCGGGGGCCTGTGGCTGGGAGTGGCCGGCTGGCTCCTGAAAATCTAGGCCGCGCAGGATGATTCCCAGACCCAAGGTGGCACCAGTGCCGAGTTGGGCTGGTTTGATTGTACCAAGTGGCTCCTGCAATCTGCTATCCAAAAGCGGAGCAGGCGAATTTTGTTTGTTAGGGAAACGGGCCGTGGTTTGCGTTCGGTGGCCTATGGCTGGGAGTGGCTGGCTGGCCCCTGAAAATTCATGGTAGGCACGATAGTTCCCAGACCCAAGGTGTCACCAGTGCTAAATCAGGCTGGTTTGATAGAACCAAGTGGCTCCAGCAATCTGCCACCCAGATGCGGACTAGGTGAGTTTTGTTTCCTGGAAACATGGCCGTGGTGTGTGTTTGGGGGCCTGTGGGTGGGTGTGGCCGTCTGGCTCCTGGAAATCCACGGTACGCAAGATAGTTCCCAGACCAAAGGTAGCACGACGGCCAAGTCAGGCTGGTTTGATAGAGCCAAGTGGCTCCTGCAATCTGCAGCCCAGAAGCAGGGCATGTGAGTTTTGTTTGCCAGGGAAAAGAGCCCTGGTTTGTGTTCGGGGGCCTGTGCTGGGAGTGGCCGGCTGGCTCCTAAAAATCCCCACCGCGCAGGGTAGTTCCCAGACACAAAGTGGCACCAGTGCCGAGTCGCGCTGGTTTGATACAGCCAAGTGACTCCTGCAATCTGCAGCCCAGAAGCAGGGCAGGTGATTTTTGTTTGCCAGGGAAAAGGGCCGATGTCGGATCTCAAGATCTCAGTCCTGAGATGCTGAGCCACCGAGACCCTGGGGGGGCTCGGGACTCCTGGAATGTTGCCAGAAGTGTCTGGTAGCTGGACTTTAACCCTACACAGGAGACGACAAGGATGAGGGCTTCACAGGGTGAATGGTGAAGGGATTAGTTAATTAGAGAGTGAGACACAAGGTTTAGGATTTATGTACAGGGGGGTTCAGAGGAGTAAGATGGAGGAATTGGGGTGTGTCCTGTCCTCCTTCTTCTTCCTCCTCTCCTCCATCTTCTTTGGCCACGGTGGCACCTTTGGATTGGTTATTACTAAGAGTAAACCGAGCTATAAGAATAGATGGTATTGGGGAAAAATGATAAATATTGTATACGTAACTAGGGGTATAAAGATACGTGGCGGTCCGTGGGACGGCACAGTGTGCCCATGGCTGACTGCTGAGCAGATCTTTGTTAGGCTGAAAGAACATCTTTTAGATAAACAATTAATAAACATAAAACCAGAAAGAAGAAATGAAGCCTCATCTCGTCCTTCGACACGCGGGCTGCCCCAAGGCCACCTCCGGGCCTTCCAGGCCCCTCAAACAGCCGAGATAAACCGGACAGGGCGTGGTTTGTGTTTGGGGCCCTGTGGCTGGGAGTGGCCGGCTGGCTCCTGAAAATCCACGCCGCGCAGGATGGTTCCCAGACCCAAGGTGGCACCAGTGCCGAGTCGGGCTGGTTTGATAGAGCCAAGTGGCTCCTGCAATCTGCCAGCCAGAAGCGGGGAAGGTGAGTTTTGTTTGCCAGGGAAAAGGTCCGTGGTTTGCGTTCGGTGGCCTATGGCTGGGAGTGGCTGGCTGGCTCCTGAAAATCCACAGTAGGATGGATTGTTCGAAGACCCAAGGTGTCACCAGTGCCAAATCAGGCTGGTTTGATAGAACCAAGTGGCTCCAGCAATCTGCCACGCAGAAGCGGGGCAGGTGAGTTTTGTTTGCCAGGGAAAGGGCCGTGGTTTGTGTTTGGGGGCCTGTGGCTGGGAGTGGCCGGCTGGCTCCTGAAAATCCACGCCGCGCACGATGCTTCCGAGACCCAAGGGGGCACCAGTGCCGAGTCGGGCTGGTTTGATAGAGCCAAGTGGCTCCTGCAATCTGCCAGCCAGAAGCGGGGCAGGTGAGTTTTGTTTGCCAGGGAAAAGAGCTGTGGTTTGTGTTTGGGGGCCTGTGGCTTGGAGTGGCCGGCTGGCTCCTGAAAATCCACGCCGCGCAGGATGGTTCCCAGACCCAAGGTGGCACCAGTGCCGAGTCGGGCTGGTTTGATAGAGCCAAGTGGCTCCTGCAATCTGCCAGCCAGAAGCGGGGAAGGTGAGTTTTGTTTGCCAGGGAAAAGGGCCGTGGTTTGCGTTCGGTGGCCTATGGCTGGGAGTGGCTGGCTGGCTCCTGAAAATCCACAGTAAAAAGGATTGTTCGAAGACCCAAGGTGTCACCAGTGCCAAATCAGGCTGGTTTGATAGAACCAAGTGGCTCCAGCAATCTGCCCCGCAGAAGCGGGGCAGGTGAGTTTTGTTTGCCAGGGAAAGGGCCGTGGTTTGTGTTTGAGGGCCTGTGCCTGGGAGTGGCAGGCTGGCTCCTGAAAATCCACGCCGCGCAGGATGGTTCCCAGACCCAAGGTGGAACCAGCGCCGAGTCCGGCTGGCTGATAGAGCCAAGTGGCTCCTGCAATCTGCCAGCCAGAAGCGGGGCAGGTGAGTTTTGTTTGTTAGGGAAAAGGACCGTGGTTTACGTTCGGTGGACTATGGCTGGGAGTGGCTGGCTGGCTCCTGAAAATCCATGGTAGCCACGATAGTTGCCACACCCAAGGTGTCACCAGTGCTAAATCAGGCTGGTTTGATAGAACCAAGTGGCTCCTGCAATCTGCCAGCCAGAAGCGGGGCAGGTCAGTTTTGTTTATTAGGGAAAAGGGCCGTGGTTTGCGCTCGGTGGCCTAGGGCTGGGAGTGGCCGGCTGGCTCCTGAAAATCCACGCCGGGCACGATGCTTCCAAGACCCAAGGTGGCACCAGTGCCGAGTTGGGCTGGTTTGATTGTACCAAGGGGTTCCTGCAATCTGCTATCCAAAAGCGGAGCAGGCGAATTTTGTTTGCTAGGAAAAAGGGCCGTGGTTTGTGTTTGGGGGCCTGTGGCTGGGAGTGGCCGGCTGGCTCCTGAAAATCCACAGTAGGAAGGATTGTTCGAAGACCCAAGTCGTCACCAGTGCCAAATTAAGCTGGTTTGATAGAACCAAGTGGCTCCAGCAATCTGCCACGCAGTAGCGGGGCAGGTGAGATTTGCTGCCAGGGAAAGGGCCGTGGTGTGTGTTTGGGGGCCTGTGGCTGGGAGTAGCCGGCTGGCTCCTGAAAATCCACGCTGCGCAGGATGGTTCCCAGACCCAAGGTTGCCCCAGTGCCGAGTCGGGCTGGTTTGATAGAGCCAAGTGGCTCCTGCAATCTGCTAGCCAGATGCGGGGCAGGTGAGTTTTGTTTGCCGGGAAAAACGGCCGTGGTTTGCGTTCGGGGGCCTGCGGCTGGGAGTGGACGGCTGGCTCCTGAAAATCCACGCCGCGCACGATGTTTCCCAGACCCAAGGGGGCACCAGTGCGGAGTCGGGCTGGTTGAATAGAGCCAAGTGGCTCCTGCAATCTGCCAGCCAGAAGCAGGGCAGGTGAGTTTTGTTTGCCAGGGAAAAGGGCTGTGGTTTGTGTTTGGGGGCCTGTGGCTGGGAGTGGCCGGCTGGCTCCTGAAAATCCACACCGCGCAGGATGGTTCCCAGACCCAAGGTGGAACCAGTGCCAAGTCGGGCTGGCTGATAGAGTCAAGTGACTCCTGGAATCTGCCATCCAGAAGCAGGGCAGGTGAGTTTTGTTTGCCACGGAAAATGGCTGTGGTTTGAGTTTGGGGGCCTGTGGCTGGGAGTGGCCGGCTGGCTCCTAAAAATCCACGCCGCGCAGGATGGTTCCCAGACCCAAGGTGGAACCAGCGCCAAGTCCGGCTGGCTGCTAGAGCCAAGGGGCTCCTGCAATCTGCCAGCCAGAAGCGGAGCAGGTGAGTATTTATTATTTGGGAAAAGGGCCATGGTTTGCGCTCGGTGGCCTATAGCTGCGAGTGGCTGGCTGGCTCCTGAAAATCCACGGTAGGCACGATTGTTCCCAGACCCAAGGTGTCACCAGTGCAAAATCAGGCTGGTTTGATAGAACCAAGTGACTCCTGCCATCTGCCAGCCAGAAGCGGGGCAGGTGAGTTTTGTTTGTCAGGGAAAAGGGCCGTGATTTGCGTTCGGGGGCCTGTGCTGGGAGTGGCCGGCTGGCTCCTGAAAATCCCCACCGCGCAGGATAGTTCCCAGACACAAGGTGGCACCAGTGCCGAGTCGGGCTGGTTTGATAGAGCCAAGTGACTCCTGCAATCTGCAGCCCAGAAGCAGGGCAGGTGAGTTTTGTTTGCCAGGGAAAAGGGCCGTGGTTTGTGTTCAGGGGCCTGTGGCTGGGAGTGGCCGGCTGGCTCCTGAAAATCCACGCCGCGCAGGATCGTTCCCAGTCCCAAGGTGGAGACTGTGCCGAGTCGGGGTGGCTGATAGAGTCAAGTGGCTCCTGCAATCTGCCATCCAGGAGCAGGGCAGGTGATTTTTGTTTGCCAGGGAAAAGGGCCGTGGTTTGTGTTTTGGGCCCTGTGGCTGGGTGTGGCCGGCTGGCTCCTAAAAATCCACGCCGCGCAGGATGGTTCCCAGACCCAAGGTGGCACCTGTGCCGAGTCGGGCTGGTTTGATAGAGCCAAGTGGCTCCTGCAATCTGCAGCCCAGAAGCGGGGCAGGTGAGTTTTGTTTGCCAGGGAAAGGGCCGTGGTTTGTCTTTGGGGGCCTGTGGCTGGGAGTGGCTGGCTGGATCATGAAAATCCACGCCGCGCAGGATAGTTCCCAGACACAAGGTGGCACCAGTGCTAAATCAGGCTGGTTTGATAGAGCCAAGTGGCTCCTGCAATCTGCAGCCCAGAAGCAGGGCAGGTGAGTTTTGTTTGCCAGGGAAAAGGGCCGTGGTTTGCGTTCGGGGGCCTGTGGCTAAGAGTAGCCGGCTGGCTCCTGAAAATCCACGCCGCGCAGGATGGTTCCCAGACCCAAGTTGGCCCCAGTGCCGAGTCGGGCTGGTTTGGTAGAGCCAAGTGGCTCCTGCAATCTGCCAGCCAGAAGCGGGGCAGGTGAGTTTTGTTTGCCAGGGAAAAGGGTCGTGGTTTGTGTTTGGGGCCAGTGGCTGGGAGTGGCCGGCTGGCTCCTAAAAATCTACGCCGCGCAGGATGGCTCCCAGACCCAAGGTGGAACCAGCGCCGAGTCCGGCTGGCTGATAGAGCCAAGGGGCTCCTGCAATCTGCCAGCCAGAAGCGGGGCAGGTGAGTTTTGTTTGTTAGGGAAAAGAGCCGTGGTTTGCGTTCGGTGGTCTATGGCTGGGAGTGGCTGGCTGGCTCCTGAAAATCCACGGTAGGCACGATAGGTCCCAGACCAAAGGTGTCACCCGTGCTAAATCAGGCTGGTTTGATAGAACCAAGTGGCTCCTGCAATCTGCCAGCCAGAAGCGGAGTAGGTGAGTTTTGTTTCCAGGGAACATGGCCGTGGTGTGTGTATGGGGGCCTGTGGCTGGGTGTGGCTCACTGGCTCCTGGAAATCCACATTACGCAAGATAGTCCCCAGTCCGAAGGTGGCACCACTGCCAAGTCAGGCTGGTTTTATAGTACCAAGTGGCTCCTGCTATCTGCTATCGAAAAGCCGACCAGGTGAATTTTGTTTTCGAGGAAAAAGGGCCGTGGTTTGTGTTCGGGGGCCTGTGGCGGGGAGTGGCCGGCTGGCTCCTGAAAATCCCCGCCGCGCAGGATAGTTCCCAGACCTAAGGTGGCACCATTGCTGACTCGGGCTGGTTTGATAGAGCCAAGTGGCTCCTGCAGTCTGCAGCCCAGAAGCAGGGCAGGTGAGTTTTGTTTGCCACGGAAAAGGGCCGTGGTTTGCGTTCGGGGGCCTCTGGCTGGGAGTTGGCGGCTGGCTCCTGAAATTCCTTGATATGCAGGATGTTTCCCAGACCCAAAATGGCACCAGTGCCAAGTCGAGCTGGTTTGACAGTGCCAAGTAGCTGCTGCAATCTGCCATCCAGAAACGGGGCAGGTGAGTTTTGTTTGCCAGGGAATGGGCCGTGGTTTCTGTTCGGGGGCCTGTGGCTCTGAGTGGCCGACTGGCTCCTGAAAATCCACGCCGCGCAGGATGGTTTCCAGACACAAGGTGGCACCAGTTCCGAGTTAGGCTGGCTGATAAATCCGAGTGGCTCCTGTAATCTGCCACCCAGAAGCGGGGCAGGTGAGTTTTGTTTACCGGAAAAAACGGCCGTAGTTTTAATTGGGGGCCTGCGGCTGGCAGTGGCCGGCTGGCTCCAAAAAATCCACGCTGCACAGGATGGCTCCCAGACCCAAGGAGGCACCAGTGCCGAGTCGGGCTGGTTTGATAGAGCCAAGTGGCTCCAGCAATCTGCCAGCCAAAAGCGGGGCAGGTGAGTTTTGTTTGCCGGGAAAAACGGTTGTGGTTTCCGTTCGAGGAACTGTGGTTGGGTGTGGCGATCTGGCTCCAGAAAATCCACGCCGCGCAGGATGGTTCCCAGACCAGAGGTGGCACCAGTGCCGAGTCCGGCTGGCTGATAGAGCCAAGGGGCTCCTGCAATCTGCCAGCCAGAAGCGGGGCAGGTGAGTTTTGTTTGTTAGGGAAACGGGCCGTGGTTTGCGTTCGGTGGCCTATGGCTGGGAGTGGCTGGCTGGCTCCTGAAAATTCATGGTAGGCATGATAGTTCCCAGACCCAAGGTGTCACCAGTGCTAAATCAGGCTGGTTTGATAGAACCAAGTGGCTCCAGCAATCTGCAGGCCAGAAGCGGGGCAGGTGAGTTTTGTTTGTCAGGGAAAATGGCCGTGGTTTGCGTTCAGGGCCCTGTGGCTGGGAGTGGCCGTCTCGCTCCTGAAAATCCCCGCCGCGCAGGATGGTTCCCAGACCCAAGGTGGCACCAGTGCTGAGTCGAGCTGGTTTGATACAGCCAAGTGGCTCCTGCAATCTGCAGCCCAGAAGTAGGGCAGGTGAGTTTTGTTTGCCAGGGAAAAGGCCGTGGTTTGTGTTCGGGGGCCTGTGGCTGGGAGTGGCCGGCTGGCTCCTGAAAATCTAGGCCGCGCAGGATGATTCCCAGACCCAAGGTGGCACCAGTGCCGAGTTGGGCTGGTTTGATTGTACCAAGTGGCTCCTGCAATCTGCTATCAAAAAGCGGAGCAGGCGAATTTTGTTTGTTAGGGAAACGGGCCGTGGTTTGCGTTCGGTGGCCTATGGCTGGGAGTGGCTGGCTGGCCCCTGAAAATTCATGGTAGGCATGATAGTTCCCAGACCCAAGGTGTCACCAGTGCTAAATCAGGCTGGTTTGATAGAACCAAGTGGCTCCAGCAATCTGCCACCCAGAAGCGGGGCAGGTGAGTTTTGTTTGCCAGGGAAAGGGCCGTGGTTTTTGTTTGGGGGCCTGTGGCTGGGAGTGGCTGGCTGGCTCCTGAAAATCCACGCCGCGCACGATGCTACCCAGACCCAAGGGGGCACCAGTGCCGAGTGGGGCTGGTTTGATAGAGCCAAGTGGCTCCTGCAATCTGCCAGCCAGAAGCGGGGCAGGTGAGTTTTGTTTGCCAGGGAAAAGGGCTGTGGTTTGTGTTTGGGGGCCTGTGGCTGGGAGTGGCCGGCTGGCTCCTGAAAATCCCCGCCGCGCAGGATGGTTCCCAGAGCCAAGGTGGAACCTGTGCCAAGTCGGGGTGGCTGATAGAGTCAAGTGGCTCCTGCAATCTGCCATCCAGAAGCAGGGCAGGTGAGTTTTGTTTGCCAGGGAAAAGGGCCGTGGTTTGTGTTTGGGGCCCTGTGGCTGGGAGTGGCTGGCTGGCTCCTGAAAATCCACAGTAGGCAGGATAGTTACAAGACCCAAGGGAGCACCAGTGCTAAATCAGGCTGGTTTGATAGAACCATGTGGCTCCAGCAATCTGCCACCCAGAAGCGGAGTAGGTGAGTTTTGTTTCCTGGAAACATGGCCGTGGTTTGTGTTTGGGGGCCTGTGGCTGGGTGTGGCTGGCTGGCTCCTGGAAATCCAAGGTACGCAAGATAGTTCCCAGACCAAAGGTGGCACAACGGCCAAGTCAGGCTGGTTTGATAGAGCCAAGTGGCTCCTGCAATCTGCAGCCCAGAAGCAGGGCAGGTGAGTTTTGTTTGCCAGGGAAAAGACCCCTGGTTTGTGTTCAGGGGCCAGTGCTGGGAGTGGCCGGCTGGCTCCTGAAAATCCCTGCCGCGAAGGATAGTTCCCAGACAAAAGGTGGCACCAGTGCCGAGTAGGGCTGGTTTGATTGTACCAAGTGGCTCCTGCAATCTGCTATCCAAATGCGGACCAGGCGAATTTTGTTTGCTAGAAAAAAGGGCCGTGGTTTGTGTTTGGGGCCCTGTGGCTGGGAGTGTCCGGCTGGCTCCTAAAAATCCACGCCGCGCAGGATGGTTCCCAGACCCAAGGTGGAACCAGCGCCGAGTCCGGCTGGCTGATAGAGCCAAGGGGCTCCTGCAATCTGCCAGCCAGAAGCGGGGCAGGTGAGTTTTGTTTGTTAGGGAAAAGGGCCGTGGTTTGCGTTCGGTGGCCTATGGCTGGGAGTGGCTGGCTGGCTCCTGAAAATCCACGGTAGGCACGATAGTTCCCGGACCCAAGGTGTCACCAGTCCTAAATCAGGCTGGTTTGATAGAGCCAAGTGGCTCCTGCAATCTGCCAGCCAGAAGCGGGGCAGGCGAATTTTGTTTGCTAGGGAAAAGGGCCGTGGTTTGTGTTTGGGGGCCAGTGGCTAAGAGTGGCTGGCTGGCTCCTGAAAATCCACAGTAGGAAGGATTGTTCGAAGACCCAAGGTGTCACCAGTGCCAAATCAGGCTGCTTTGATAGAACCAAGTGGCTCCAGCAATCTGCCACCCAGAAGCGGGGCAGGTGATTTTTGTTTGCCAGGGAAAGGGCCGTGGTTTGTGTTCGGGGGCCTGTGGCTGGGAGTGGCCGTCTGGCTCCTGAAAATCCACGCCGCGCACGATGCTTCCCAGACCCAAGGGGGCACCAGTGCCGAGTCGCGCTGGTTTGATAGAGCCAAGTGACTCCTGCAATCTGCCACCCAGAAGCGGGGCAGGTGATTTTTGTTTGCCAGGGAAAAGGGCCGTGGGTTGTGTTTGGGGCCCTGTGGCTGGGAGTGGCTGGCTGGCTCCTGAAAATCCACAGTAGGCAGGATAGTTACAAGACCCAAGGGAGCACCAGTGCTAAATCAGGCTGGTTTGATAGAACCAAGTCGCTCCAGCAATCTGCCACCCAGATGCGGACTAGGTGAGTTTTGTTTCCTGGAAACATGGCCGTGGTGTGTGTTTGGGGGCCTGTGGGTGGGTGTGGCCGTCTGGCTCCTGGAAATCCACGGTACGCAAGATAGTTCCCAGACCAAAGGTGGCACGACGGCCAAGTCAGGCTGGTTTGATAGAGCCAAGTGGCTCCTGCAATCTGCAGCCCAGAAGCAGGGCATGTGAGTTTTGTTTGCCAGGGAAAAGAGCCCTGGTTTGTGTTCGGGGGCCTGTGCTGGGAGTGGCCGGCTGGCTCCTAAAAATCCCCACCGCGCAGGGTAGTTCCCAGACACAAAGTGGCACCAGTGCCGAGTCGCGCTGGTTTGATACAGCCAAGTGACTCCTGCAATCTGCAGCCCAGAAGCAGGGCAGGTGATTTTTGTTTGCCAGGGAAAAGGGCCGATGTCGGATCTCAAGATCTCAGTCCTGAGATGCTGAGCCACCGAGACCCTGGGGGGGCTCGGGACTCCTGGAATGTTGCCAGAAGTGTCTGGTAGCTGGACTTTAACCCTACACAGGAGACGACAAGGATGAGGGCTTCACAGGGTGAATGGTGAAGGGATTAGTTAATTAGAGAGTGAGACACAAGGTTTAGGATTTATGTACAGGGGGGTTCAGAGGAGTAAGATGGAGGAATTGGGGTGTGTCCTGTCCTCCTTCTTCTTCCTCCTCTCCTCCATCTTCTTTGGCCACGGTGGCACCTTTGGATTGGTTATTACTAAGAGTAAACCGAGCTATAAGAATAGATGGTATTGGGGAAAAATGATAAATATTGTATAGGTAACTAGGGGTATAAAGATACGTGGCGGTCCGTGGGACGGCACAGTGTGCCCATGGCTGACTGCTGAGCAGATCTTTGTTAGGCTGAAAGAACATCTTTTAGATAAACAATTAATAAACATAAAACCAGAAAGAAGAACTGAAGCCTCATCTCGTCCTTCGACACGCGGGCTGCACCAAGGCCACCTCCGGGCCTTCCAGGCCCCTCAAACAGCCGAGATAAACCGGACAGGGCGTGGTTTGTGTTTGGGGCCCTGTGGCTGGGAGTGGCCGGCTGGCTCCTGAAAATCCACGCCGCGCAGGATGGTTCCCAGACCCAAGGTGGCACCAGTGCCGAGTCGGGCTGGTTTGATAGAGCCAAGTGGCTCCAGCAATCTGCCAGCCAGAAGCGGGGCAGGTGAGTTTTGTTTGCCAGGGAAAGGGCCGTGGTTTGTGTTTGGGGGCCTGTGGCTGGGAGTGGCCGGCTGGCTCCTGAAAATCCACGCCGCGCACGATGCTTCCGAGACCCAAGGGGGCACCAGTGCCGAGTCGGGCTGGTTTGATAGAGCCAAGTGGCTCCTGCAATCTGCCAGCCAGAAGCGGGGCAGGTGAGTTTTGTTTGCCAGGGAAAAGAGCTGTGGTTTGTGTTTGGGGGCCTGTGGCTTGGAGTGGCCGGATGGCTCCTGAAAATCCATGCCGCGCAGGATGGTTCCCAGACCCAAGGTGGCACCAGTGCCGAGTCGGGCTGGTTTGATAGAGCCAAGTGGCTCCTGCAATCTGCCAGCCAGAAGCGGGGAAGGTGAGTTTTTTTTGCCAGGGAAAAGGGCCGTGGTTTGCGTTCGGTGGCCTATGGCTGGGAGTGGCTGGCTGGCTCCTGAAAATCCACAGTAGGAAGGATTGTTCGAAGACCCAAGGTGTCACCAGTGCCAAATCAGGCTGGTTTGATAGAACCAAGTGGCTCCAGCAATCTGCCACGCAGAAGCGGGGCAGGTGAGTTTTGTTTGCCAGGGAAAGGGCCGTGGTGTGTGTTTGGGGGCCTGTGGCTGGGAGTGGCCGGCTGGCTCCTGAAAATCCACGCCGCGCAGGATGGTTCCCAGACCCAAGGTGGAACCAGTGCCGAGTCCGGCTGGCTGATAGAGCCAAAGGGCTCCTGCAATCTGCCAGCCAGAAGCGGGGCAGGTGAGTTTTGTTTGTTAGGGAAAAGGGCCGTGGTTTACGTTCGGTGGACTATGGCTGGGAGTGGCCGGCTGGCTCCTGAAAATCCATGGTAGGCACGATAGTTGCCAAACCCAAGGTGTCACCAGTGCTAAATCAGGCTGGTTTGATAGAACCAAGTGGCTCCTGCAATCTGCCAGCCAGAAGCGGGGCAGGTGAGTTTTGTTTATTAGGGAAAAGGGCCGTGGTTTACGCTCGGTGGCCTAGGGCTGGGAGTGGCCGGATGGCTCCTAAAAATCCACGCCGGGCACGATGCTTCCCAGACCCAAGGTGGCACCAGTGCCGAGTTGGGCTGGTTTGATTGTACCAAGTGGCTCCTGCAATCTGCTATCCAAAAGCGGAGCAGGCGAATTTTGTTTGCTAGGAAAAAGGGCCGTGGTTTGTGTTTGGGGGCCTGTGGCTGGGAGTGGCCGACTGGCTCCTGAAAATCCACAGTAGGAAGGATTGTTCGAAGACCCAAGTCGTCACCAGTGCCAAATTAAGCTGGTTTGATAGAACCAAGTGGCTCCAGCAATCTGCCACGCAGTAGCGGGGCAGGTGAGATTTGCTGCCAGGGAAAGGGCCGTGGTGTGTGTTTGGGGGCCTGTGGCTGGGAGTAGCCGGCTGGCTCCTGAAAATCCACGCTGCGCAGGATGGTTCCCAGACCCAAGGTTGCCCCAGTGCCGAGTCGGGCTGGTTTGATAGAGCCAAGTGGCTCCTGCAATCTGCCAGCCAGAAGCGGGGCAGGTGAGTTTTGTTTGCCGGGAAAAACGGCCGTGGTTTGCGTTCGGGGGCCTGCGGCTGGGAGTGGCCGGCTGGCTCCTGAAAATCCACGCCGCGCACGATGGTTCCCAGACCCAAGGGGGCACCAGTGCGGAGTCGGGCTGGTTTGATAGAGCCAAGTGGCTCCTGCAATCTGCCAGCCAGAAGCAGGGCAGGTGAGTTTTGTTTGCCAGGGAAAAGGGCTGTGGTTTGTGTTTGGGGGCCTGTGGCTGGGAGTCGCCGGCTGGCTCCTGAAAATCCACACCGCGCAGGATGGTTCCCAGACCCAAGGTGGAACCAGTGCCAAGTCGGGCTGGCTGATAGAGTCAAGTGACTCCTGCAATCTGCCATCCAGAAGCAGGGCAGGTGAGTTTTGTTTGCCACGGAAAATGGCTGTGGTTTGAGTTTGGGGGCCTGTGGCTGGGAGTGGCCGGCTGGCTCCTAAAAATCCACGCCGCGCAGGATGGTTCCCAGACCCAAGGTGGAACCAGCGCCAAGTCCGGCTGGCTGCCAGAGCCAAGTGGCTCCTGCAATCTGCCAGCCAGAAGCGGAGCAGGTGAGTATTTTTTATTTGGGAAAAGGGCCATGGTTTGCGCTCGGTGGCCTATAGCTGCGAGTGGCTGGCTGGCTCCTGAAAATCCACGGTAGGCACGATAGTTCCCAGACCCAAGGTGTCACCAGTGCTAAATCAGGCTGGTTTGATAGAACCAAGTGACTCCTGCAATCTGCCAGCCAGAAGCGGGGCAGGTGAGTTTTGTTTGTCAGGGAAAAGGGCCGTGATTTGCGTTCGGGGGCCTGTGCTGGGAGTGGCCGGCTGGCTCCTGAAAATCCCCACCACGCAGGATAGTTCCCAGACACAAGGTGGCACCAGTGCCGAGTCGGGCTGGTTTGATAGAGCCAAGTGGCTCCTGCAATCTGCAGCCCAGAAGCAGGGCAGGTGAGTTTTGTTTGCCAGGGAAAAGGGCCGTGGTTTGTGTTCAGGGGCCTGTGGCTGGGAGTGGCCGGCTGGCTCCTAAAAATCCACGCCGCGCAGGATGGTTCCCAGACCCAAGGTGGCACCTGTGCCGAGTCGGGCTGGTTTGATAGAGCCAAGTGGCTCCTGCAATCTGCTATCCAAAAGCGGAGCAGGCGAATTTTGTTTGCTAGGAAAAAGGCCCATGGTTTGTGTTTGGGGGCCAGTGGCTGGGAGTGGCCGGCTGGCTCCTGAAAATCCACACTAGGAAGGATTGTTCGAAGACCCAAGGTGTCACCAGTGCCAAATCATGCTGGTTTGATAGAACCAAGTGGCTCCAGCAATCTGCCACGCAGAAGCGGGGCCGGTGAGTTTTGTTTGCCAGGGAAAGGGCCGTGGTTTGTCTTTGGGGGCCTGTGGCTGGGAGTGGCTGGCTGGATCATGAAAATCCACGCCGCGCAGGATAGTTCCCAGACACAAGGTGGCACCAGTGCTAAATCAGGCTGGTTTGATAGAGCCAAGTGGCTCCTGCAATCTGCCAGCCAGAAGCGGGGCAGGTGAGTTTTGTTTGCCAGGGAAAAGGGCCGTGGTTTGCGTTCGGGGGCCTGTGGCTAAGAGTAGCCGGCTGGCTCCTGAAAATCCACGCCGCGCAGGATGGTTCCCAGACCCAAGTTGGCCCCAGTGCCGAGTCGGGCTGGTTTGGTAGAGCCAAGTGGCTCCTGCAATCTGCCAGCCAGAAGCAGGGCAGGTGAGTTTTGTTTGCCGGGAAAAACGGCTGTGGTTTTCGTTCGGGTGCCGGTGGCTGGGAGTGGCCGGCTGGCTCCTGAAAATCCACGCCGCGCACGATGCTTCCCAGACCCAAGGGGGCACCAGAGCCGAGTCGGGCTGGTTTGATAGAGCCAAGTGGCTCCTGCAATCTGCCAGCCAGAAGCGGGGCAGGTGAGTTTTGTTTGCCAGGGAAAAGGGTCGTGGTTTGTGTTTGGGGCCAGTGGCTGGGAGTGGCCGGCTGGCTCCTAAAAATCCACGCCGCGCAGGATGGTTCCCAGACCCAAGGTGGAACCAGCGCCGAGTCCGGCTGGCTGATAGAGCCAAGGGGCTCCTGCAATCTGCCAGCCAGAAGCGGGGCAGGTGAGTTTTGTTTGTTAGGGAAAAGGGCCGTGGTTTGCGTTCGGTGGTCTATGGCTTGGAGTGGCTGGCTGGCTCCTGAAAATCCACGGTAGGCACGATAGGTCCCAGACCAAAGGTGTCACCCGTGCTAAATCAGGCTGGTTTGATAGAACCAAGTGGCTCCTGCAATCTGCCAGCCAGAAGCGGAGTAGGTGAGTTTTGTTTCCAGGGAACATGGCCGTGGTGTGTGTATGGGGGCCTGTGGCTGGGTGTGGCTCACTGGCTCCTGGAAATCCACGTTACGCAAGATAGTCCCCAGTCCGAAGGTGGCACCACTGCCAAGTCAGGCTGGTTTGATAGTACCAAGTGGCTCCTGCTATCTGCTATCGAAAAGCCGACCAGGTGAATTTTGTTTTCGAGGAAAAAGGGCCGTGGTTTGTGTTCGGGGGCCTGTGGTGGGGAGTGGCCGGCTGGCTCCTGAAAATCCCCGCCGCGCAGGATAGTTCCCAGACCTAAGGTGGCACCATTGCTGACTCGGGCTGGTTTGATAGAGCCAAGTGGCTCCTGCAGTCTGCAGCCCAGAAGCAGGGCAGGTGAGTTTTGTTTGCCACGGAAAATGGCCGTGGTTTGCGTTCGGGGGCCTCTGGCTGGGAGTGGGCGGCTGGCTGCTGAAATTCCTTGATATGCAGGATGTTTCCCAGACCCAAAATGGCACCAGTGCCAAGTCGAGCTGTTTTGACAGTGCCAAGTAGCTGCTGCAATCCGCCATCCAGAAACGGGGCAGGTGAGTTTTGTTTGCCAGGGAATGGGCCGTGGTTTCTGTTCGGGGGCCTGTGGCTCTGAGTGGCCGACTGGCTCCTGAAAATCCACGCCGCGCAGGATGGTTTCCAGACACAAGGTGGCACCAGTTCCGAGTTAGGCTGGCTGATAAATCCGAGTGGCTCCTGTAATATGCCACCCAGAAGCGGGGCAGGTGAGTTTTGTTTACCGGGAAAAACGGCCGTAGTTTTAATTGGGGGCCTGCGGCTGGCAGTGGCCGGCTGGCTCCAAAAAATCCACGCTGCACAGGATGGCTCCCAGACCCAAGGAGGCACCAGTGCCGAGTCGGGCTGGTTTGATAGAGCCAAGTGGCTCCAGCAATCTGCCAGCCAAAAGCGGGGCAGGTGAGTTTTGTTTGCCGGGAAAAACGGTTGTGGTTTCCGTTCAAGGAACTGTGGTTGGGTGTGGCGATCTGGCTCCAGAAAATCCACGCCGCGCAGGATGGTTCCCAGACCAGAGGTGGCACCAGTGCCGAGTCGGGCTGGCTGATAGACCCAAGTGGCTCCTGCAATCTGCAGCCCAGAAGCAGGGCAGGTGAGTTTTGTTTGCCACGGAAAAGAGCCCTGGTTTGTGTTCGGGGGCCTGTGCTGGGAGTGGCCGGCTGGCTCCTGAAAATCCCCACCACGCAGGATAGCTCCCAGACACAAGGTGGCACCAGTGCCGAGTCGCGCTGGTTTGATACAGCCAAGTGACTCCTGCAATCTGCAGCCCAGAAACAGGGCAGGTGATTTTTGTTTGCCAGGGAAAAGGGCCGTGGTTTGTGTTTGGGGCCCTGTGGCTGGGAGTGGCCGGCTGGCTCCTGAAAATCCATGCCGCGCAGGATGGTACCCAGACCCATGGTGGAACCAGCGCCGAGTCCGGCTGGCTGATAGAGCCAAGGGGCTCCTGCAATCTGCCAGCCAGAAGCGGGGCAGGTGAGTTTTGTTTGTTAGGGAAACGGGCCGTGGTTTGCGTTCGGTGGCCTATGGCTGGGAGTGGCTGGCTGGCTCCTGAAAATTCATGGTAGGCATGATAGTTCCCAGACCCAAGGTGTCACCAGTGCTAAATCAGGCTGGTTTGATAGAACCAAGTGGCTCCAGCAATCTGCAGGCCAGAAGCGGGGCAGGTGAGTTTTGTTTGTCAGGGAAAATGGCCGTGGTTTGCGTTCAGGGCCCTGTGGCTGGGAGTGGCCGTCTGGCTCCTGAAAATCCCCGCCGCGCAGGATGGTTCCCAGACCCAAGGTGGCACCAGTGCTGAGTCGAGCTGGTTTGATACAGCCAAGTGGCTCCTGCAATCTGCAGCCCAGAAGTAGGGCAGGTGAGTTTTGTTTGCCAGGGAAAAGGCCGTGGTTTGTGTTCGGGGGCCTGTGGCTGGGAGTGGCCGGCTGGCTCCTGAAAATCTAGGCCGCGCAGGATGATTCCCAGACCCAAGGTGGCACCAGTGCCGAGTTGGGCTGGATTGATTGTACCAAGTGGCTCTTGCAATCTGCTATCAAAAAGCGGAGCAGGCGAATTTTGTTTGTTAGGGAAACGGGCCGTGGTTTGCGTTCGGTGGCCTATGGCTGGGAGTGGCTGGCTGGCCCCTGAAAATTCATGGTAGGCATGATAGTTCCCAGACCCAAGGTGTCACCAGTGCTAAATCAGGCTGGTTTGATAGAACCAAGTGGCTCCAGCAATCTGCCACCCAGAAGCGGGGCAGGTGAGTTTTGTTTGCCAGGGAAAGGGCCGTGGTTTTTGTTTGGGGGCCTGTGGCTGGGAGTGGCTGGCTGGCTCCTGAAAATCCACGCCGCGCACGATGCTACCCAGACCCAAGGGGGCACCAGTGCCGAGTGGGGCTGGTTTGATAGAGCCAAGTGGCTCCTGCAATCTGCCAGCCAGAAGCGGGGCAGGTGAGTTTTGTTTGCCAGGGAAAAGGGCTGTGGTTTGTGTTTGGGGGCCTGTGGCTGGGAGTGGCCGGCTGGCTCCTGAAAATCCACACCGCGCAGGATGGTTCCCAGAGCCAAGGTGGAACCTGTGCCAAGTCGGGGTGGCTGATAGAGTCAAGTGGCTCCTGCAATCTGCCATCCAGAAGCAGGGCAGGTGAGTTTTGTTTGCCAGGGAAAAGGGCCGTGGTTTGTGTTTGGGGCCCTGTGGCTGGGAGTGGCTGGCTGGCTCCTGAAAATCCACAGTAGGCAGGATAGTTACAAGACCCAAGGGAGCACCAGTGCTAAATCAGGCTGGTTTGATAGAACCATGTGGCTCCAGCAATCTGCCACCCAGAAGCGGAGTAGGTGAGTTTTGTTTTCTGGAAACATGGCCGTGGTTTGTGTTTGGGGGCCTGTGGCTGGGTGTGGCTGGCTGGCTCCTGGAAATCCAAGGTACGCAAGATAGTTCCCAGACCAAAGGTGGCACAACGGCCAAGTCAGGCTGGTTTGATAGAGCCAAGTGGCTCCTGCAATCTGCAGCCCAGAAGCAGGGCAGGTGAGTTTTGTTTGCCAGGGAAAAGACCCCTGGTTTGTGTTCGGGGGCCTGTGCTGGGAGTGGCCGGCTGGCTCCTGAAAATCCCTGCCGCGAAGGATAGTTCCCAGACAAAAGGTGGCACCAGTGCCGAGTAGGGCTGGTTTGATTGTACCAAGTGGCTCCTGCAATCTGCTATCCAAATGCGGACCAGGCGAATTTTGTTTGCTAGAAAAAAGGGCCGTGGTTTGTGTTTGGGGGCCAGTGGCTGGGAGTGGCTGGCTGGCTCCTGAAAATCCACAGTAGGAAGGATTGTTCCCAGACCCAAGTTGTCACTAGTGCCAAATCAGGCTGCTTTGATAGAACCAAGTGGCTCCAGCAATCTGCCACGCAGAAGCGGGGCAGGTGAGTTTTGTTTGCCAGGGAAAAGGGCCGTGGTTTGTGTTCGGGGGCCTGTGGCTGGGAGTCGCCGGCTGGCTCCTGAAAATCCACAACGCGCAGGATGGTTCCCAGACCCAAGGTGGAACCTGTGCCAAGTCGGGCTGGCTGATAGAGTCAAGTGGCTCCTGCAATCTGCATCCTGAAGCAGGGCAGGTGAGTTTTGTTTGCCAGGGAAAAGGGCCGTGGTTTGTGTTCGGGGCCCTGTGGCTGGGAGTGTCCGGCTGGCTCCTAAAAATCCACGCCGCGCAGGATGGTTCCCAGACCCAAGGTGGAACCAGCGCCGAGTCCGGCTGGCTGATTGAGCCAAGGGGCTCCTGCAATCTGCCAGCCAGAAGCGGGGCAGGTGAGTTTTGTTTGTTAGGGAAAAGGGCCGTGGTTAGCGTTCGGAGGCCTATGGCTGGGAGTGGCTGGCTGGCTCCTTAAAATCCACGGTAGGCACGATAGTTCCCGGACCCAAGGTGTCACCAGTCCTAAATCAGGCTGGTTTGATAGAGCCAAGTGGCTCCTGCAATCTACCAGCCAGAAGCGGAGTAGGTGAGTTTTGTTTCCTGGAAACATGGCCGTGGTGTGTGTTTGGGGGCCTGTGGGTGGGTGTGGCCGTCTGGCTCCTGGAAATCCACAGTAGGCAGGATAGTTACAAGACCCGAGGTGTCACCAGTGCTAAATCAGGCTGGTTTGATAGAAGCAAGTCGCTCCAGCAATCTACCAGCCAGAAGCGGAGTAGGTGAGTTTTGTTTCCTGGAAACATGGCCGTGGTGTGTGTTTGGGGGCCTGTGGGTGGGTGTGGCCGTCTGGCTCCTGGAAATCCACGGTACGCAAGATAGTTCCCAGACCAAAGGTGGCACGACGGCCAAGTCGGGCTGGTTTGATAGAACCAAGTGGCTCCTGCAATCTGCAGCCCAGAAGCAGGGCATGTGAGTTTTGTTTGCCAGGGAAAAGAGCCCTGGTTTGTGTTCGTGGGCCTGTGCTGGGAGTGGCCGGCTGGCTCCTAAAAATCCCCAGCGCGCAGGGTAGTTCCCAGACACAAAGTGGCACCAGTGCCGAGTCGCGCTGGTTTGATACAGCCAAGTGACTCCTGCAATCTGCAGCCCAGAAGCAGGGCAGGTGATTTTTGTTTGCCAGGGAAAAGGGCCGATGTCGGATCTCAAGATCTCAGTCCTGAGATGCTGAGCCACCGAGACCCTGGGGGGGCTCGGGACTCCTGGAATGTTGCCAGAAGTGTCTGGTAGCTGGACTTTAACCCTACACAGGAGACGACAAGGATGAGGGCTTCACAGGGTGAATGGTGAAGGGATTAGTTAATTAGAGAGTGAGACACAAGGTTTAGGATTTATGTACAGGGGGGTTCAGAGGAGTAAGATGGAGGAATTGGGGTGTGTCCTGTCCTCCTTCTTCTTCCTCCTCTCCTCCATCTTCTTTGGCCACGGTGGCACCTTTGGATTGGTTATTACTAAGAGTAAACCGAGCTATAAGAATAGATGGTATTGGGGAAAAATGATAAATATTGTATACGTAACTAGGGGTATAAAGATACGTGGCGGTCCGTGGGACGGCACAGTGTGCCCATGGCTGACTGCTGAGCAGATCTTTGTTAGGCTGAAAGAACATCTTTTAGATAAACAATTAATAAACAAAAACCAGAAAGAAGAACTGAAGCCTCATCTCGTCCTTCGACACGCGGGCTGCCCCAAGGCCACCTCCGGGCCTTCCAGGCCCCTCAAACAGCCGAGATAAACCGGACAGGGCGTGGTTTGTGTTTGGGGCCCTGTGGCTGGGAGTGGCCGGCTGGCTCCTGAAAATCCACGCCGCGCAGGATGGTTCCCAGACCCAAGGTGGCACCAGTGCCGAGTCGGGCTGGTTTGATAGAGCCAAGTGGCTCCTGCAATCTGCCAGCCAGAAGCGGGGAAGGTGAGTTTTGTTTGCCAGGGAAAAGGGCCATGGTTTGCGTTCGGTGGCCTATGCCTGGGAGTGGCTGGCTGGCTCCTGAAAATCCACAGTAGGATGGATTGTTCGAAGACCCAAGGTGTCACCAGTGCCAAATCAGGCTGGTTTGATAGAACCAAGTGGCTCCTGCAATCTGCCAAGCAGAAGCGGGGCAGGTGAGTTTTGTTTGCCAGGGAAAGGGCCGTGGTTTGTATTTGGGGGCCTGTGGCTGGGAGTGGCCGGCTGGCTCCTGAAAATCCACGCCGCGCACGATGCTTCCGAGACCCAAGGGGGCACCAGTGCCGAGTCGGGCTGGTTTGATAGAGCCAAGTGGCTCCTGCAATCTGCCAGCCAGAAGCGGGGAAGGTGAGTTTTGTTTGCCAGGGAAAAGGGCCGTGGTTTGCGTTCGGGGGCCTATGGCTGGGAGTGGCCGGCTGGCTCCTGAAAATCCACAGTAGGATGGATTGTTCGAAGACCCAAGGTGTCACCAGTGCCAAATCAGGCTGGTTTGATAGAGCCAAAGGGCTCCTGCAATCTGCCAGCCAGAAGCGGGGCAGGTGAGTTTTGTTTGTTAGGGAAAAGGGCCGTGGTTTACGTTCGGTGGACTATGGCTGGGAGTGGCTGGCTGGCTCCTGAAAATCCATGGTAGGCACGATAGTTGCCAAACCCAAGGTGTCACCAGTGCTAAATCAGGCTGGTTTGATAGAACCAAGTGGCTCCTGCAATCTGCCAGCCAGAAGCGGGGCAGGTGAGTATTTTTTATTTGGGAAAAGGGCCATGGTTTGCGCTCGGTGGCCTATAGCTGCGAGTGGCTGGCTGGCTCCTGAAAATCCACGGTAGGCACGATAGTTCCCAGACCCAAGGTGGAACCAGCGCCGAGTCCGGCTGGCTGATAGAGCCAAGGGGCTCCTGCAATCTGCCAGCCAGAAGCGGGGCAGGTGAGTTTTGTTTGTCAGGGAAAAGGGCCGTGATTTGCGTTCGGGGCCTTGTGGCTGGGAGTGGCCGTCTGGCTACTGAAAATCCTCGCCGCGCAGGATGGTTCCCAGACCAAAGGTGGCCCCACTGCCGAGTCGGGCTGGTTTGATAGAGCCAAGTAGGCTCCTTCAATCTGCAGCCCAGAAGCAGGGCAGGTGAGTTTTGTTTGCCAGGGAAAAGGGCCGTGGTTTGTGTTTGGGGGCCAGTGGCTGGGAGTGGCTGGCTGGCTCCTGAAAATCCACAGTAGGAAGGATTGTTCGAAGACACAAGGTGTCACCAGTGCCAAATCAGGCTGCTTTGATAGAACCAAGTGGCTCCAGCAATCTGCCACGCAGAAGCGGGGCAGGTGAGTTTTGTTTGCCACGGAAAGGGCCGTGGTTTGTGTTTGGGGGCCTGTGGCTGGGAGTGGCCGGCTGGCTCCTGAAAATCCACGCCGCGCACAATGGTTCCCAGACCCAAGGGCGCACCAGTGCCGAGTCGGGCTGGTTTGATAGAGCCAAGTGGCTCCTGCAATCTGCCAGCCAGAAGCGGGGCAGGTGAGTTTTGTTTGCCAGGGAAAAGGGCTGTGGTTTGTGTTTGGGGCCCTGTGGCTGCGAGTGGCCGGCTGGCTCCTGAAAATCCACACCGCGCAGGATGGTTCCCAGAGCCAAGGTGGAACCTGTGCCAAGTCGGGGTGGCTGATAGAGTCAAGTGGCTCCTGCAATCTGCCATCCAGAAGCAGGGCAGGTGATTTTTGTTTGCCAGGGAAAAGGGCCGTGGTTTGTGTTTGGGGCCCTGTGGTTGGGAGTGGCCGGCTGGCTCCAAAAAATCCACGCCGCGCAGGATGATTCCCTGACCCAAGGTGGAACCAGCGCCGAGTCCGGCTGGCTGATAGAGCCAAGGGGCTCCTGCAATCTGCCAGCCAGAAGCAGGGCAGGTGAGTTTTTTTTGTTAGGGAAAAGGGCCGTGGTTTGCGTTCGGTGGCCTATGGCTGGGAGTGGCTGGCTGGCTCCTGAAAATCCAGGGTAGGCAGGAGAGATCCCGGACCCAAGGTGTCTTCAGTGCTAAATCAGGCTGGTTTGATAGAACCAAGTGGCTCCTGCAATCTGCCACCCAGAAGCGGAGTAGGTGAGTTTTGTTTCCTGGAAACATGGCCGTGGTGTGAGTTTGGGGGCCTGTGGCTGGGTGTGGCCGGCTGGCTCCTGGAAATCCTCGGTACGCAAGATAGTTCCCAGACCAAAGGTGGCACGACGGCCAAGTCAGGCTGGTTTGATAGA
Source organism: Zonotrichia albicollis (assembly GCF_047830755.1). NCBI lineage: Eukaryota > Metazoa > Chordata > Aves > Passeriformes > Passerellidae > Zonotrichia > Zonotrichia albicollis. Next base: position 46,029,220 of record NC_133824.1, read on the forward strand.
GCCAAGTGGCTCCTGCAATCTGCAGCCCAGAAGCAGGGCAGGTGAGTTTTGTTTGCCAGGGAAAAGACCCCTGGTTTGTGTTCGGGGGCCTGTGGCTGGGAGTGGCCGGCTGGCTCCTGAAAATCCACGCCGCGCAGGATGATTCCCAGACCCAAGGTGGCACCAGTGCCGAGTTGGGCTGGTTTGATACTACCATGTGGCTCCTGCAATCTGCTATCCAAATGCGGACCAGGCGAATTTTGTTTGCTAGAAAAAAGGGCCGTGGTTTGTGTTTGGGGGCCAGTGGCTGGGAGTGGCTGGCTGGCTCCTGAAAATCCACAGTAGGAAGGATTGTTCCCAGACCCAAGTTGTCACTAGTGCCAAATCAGGCTGCTTTGATAGAACCAAGTGGCTCCAGCAATCTGCCACGCAGAAGCGGGGCAGGTGAGTTTTGTTTGCCAGGGAAAAGGGCCGTGGTTTGTGTTTGGGGGCCTGTGGCTGGGAGTGGCCGGCTGGCTCCTGAAAATCCACGCCGCGCACGATGGTTCCCAGACCCAAGGTGGCACCAGTGCCGAGTCGGGCTGGCAGAGAGAGCCAAGTGGCTCCTGCAATCTGCCAGCCAGAAGCGGGGCAGGTGAGTTTTGTTTGCCAGGGAAAAGGGCCGTGGTTTGTGTTCGGGGGCCTGTGGCTGGGAGTCGCCGGCTGGCTCCTGAAAATCCACAACGCGCAGGATGGTTCCCAGACCCAAGGTGGAACCTGTGCCAAGTCGGGCTGGCTGATAGAGTCAATTGGCTCCTGCAATCTGCATCCTGAAGCAGGGCAGGTGAGTTTTGTTTGCCAGGGAAAAGGGCCGTGGTTTGTGTTTGGGGCCCTGTGGCTGGGAGTGGCCGGCTGGCTCTTGAAAATCCACACAGCGCAGGATGGTTCCCAGACCCAAGGTGGAACCTGTGCCAAGTCGGGCTGGCTGATAGAGTCAAGTGGCTCCTGCAATCTGCCAGCCAGAAGCAGGGCAGCTGAGTTTTGTTTGCCAGGGAAAAGGGCCGTGGTTTGTGTTTGGGGCCCTGTGGCTGGGAGTGGCTGGCTGGCTCCTGAAAATCCACAGTAGGCAGGATATTTACAAGACCCAAGGTGTCACCAGTGCTAAATCAGGCTGGTTTGATAGAACCAAGTGGCTCCAGCAATCTGCCACCCAGAAGCGGAGTAGGTGAGTTTTGTTTCCTGGAAACATGGCCGTGGTGTGTGTTTGGGGGCTGTGGCTGGGTGTGGCTGGCTGGCTCCTGGAAATCCACGGTACGCAAGATAGTTCCCAGACCAAAAGTGGAATGTCGGCCAAGTCAGGTTGGTTTGATAGAGCCAAGTGGCTCCTGCAATCTGCAGCCCAGAAGCGGGGCAGGTGAGTTTTGTTTGCCAGGGAAAAGAGCCCTGGTTTGTGTTCGGGGCCTGTGCTGGGAGTGGCCGGCTGGCTCCTGAAAATCCACGCCGCGCAGGATGGTTCCCAGACCCAAGGTGGCACCAGTGCCGAGTCGGGCTGGTTTGATAGAACCAAGTGGCTCCTGCAATCTGCAGCCCAGAAGCAGGGCAGGTGAGTTTTGTTTGCCAGGGAAAAGGGCCGTGGTTTTTGTTCGGGGGCCTGTGGCTGGGAGTGGCCGGCTGGCTCCTGAAAATCCACGCCGCGCAGGATGATTCCCAGACCCAAGGTGGCACCAGGGCCGAGTTGGGCTGGTTTGATTGTACCAAGTGGCTCCTGCAATCTGCTATCCAAAAGCGGAGTAGGCAAATTTTGTTTGCTAGGAAAAAGGGCCGTGGTTTGTGTTTGGGGGCCAGTGGCTGGGAGTGGCTGGCTGGCTCCTGAAAATCCACAGTAGGAAGAATTGTTCGAAGACCCAAGGTGTCACCAGTGCCAAATCAGGCTGCTTTGATAGAACCAAGTGGCTCCATCAATCTGCCAGCCAGAAGCGGGGCAGGTGACTTTTGTTTGCCAGGGAAAAGGGCTGTGGTTTGTGTTTGGGGGCCTGTGGCTGGGAGTGGCCGGCTGGCTCCTGAAAATCCACACATCGCAGGATGGTTCCCAGACCCAAGGTGGAACCTGTGCCAAGTCGAGGTGGCTGATAGAGTCAAGTGGCTCCTGCAATCTGCCATCCAGAAGCAGGGAAGGTGAGTTTTGTTTGCCAGGGAAAAGGGACGTGGTTCGTGTTTGGGGCCCTGTGGCTGGGAGTGGCTGGCTGGCTCCTGAAAATCCACAGTAGGCAGGATAGTTACAAGACCCAAGGTGTCACCAGTGCTAAATCAGGCTGGTTTGATAGAACCAAGTGGCTCCAGCAATCTGCCACCCAGAAGCGGAGTAGGTGAGTTTTGTTTCCTGGAAACATGGCCGTGGTTTTTGTTTGGGGGCCTGTGCCTGGGTGTGGCTGGCTGGCTCCTGGAAATCCACGGTACGCAAGATAGTTCCCAGACCAAAGGTGGCACGACGGCCAAGTCAGGCTGGTTTGATAGAGCCAAGTGGCTCCTGCAATCTGCAGCCCAGAAGCAGGGCAGGTGAGTTTTGTTTGCCAGGAAAAAGAGCCCCGGTTTGTGTTTGGGGGCCTGTGGCTTGGAGTGGCCGGCTGGCTCCTGAAAATCCTTGCCGCGCAGCATAGTTCCCAGACCCAAGGTGGCACCAGTGCCGAGTTGGGCTGGTTTGATTGTACCAAGTGGCTCCTGCAATCTGCTATCCAAATGCGGAGCAGGCGAATTTTGTTTGCTAGGAAAAAGGGCCGTGGTTTGTGTTTGGGGGCCAGTGGCTGGGAGTGGCTGGCTGGCTCCTGAAAATCCACAGTAGGAAGGATTGTTCGAAGACCCAAGGTGTCACCAGTGCAAAATCAGGCTGCTTTGATAGAACCAAGTGACTCCAGCAATCTGCCACGCAGAAGCGGGGCAGGTGAGATTTGCTGCCAGGGAAAGGGCCGTGGTGTGTGTTTGGGGGCCTGTGGCTGGGAGTGGCCGGCTGGCTCCTGAAAATCCACACCGCGCAGGATGGTTCCCAGACACAAGGTGGAACCAGTGCCAAGTCGGGCTGGCTGATAGAGTTAAGTGACTCCTGCAATCTGCCATCCAGAAGCAGGGCAGGTGAGTTTTGTTTGCCACGGAAAATGGCTGTGGTTTGAGTTTGGGGGCCTGTGGCTGGGAGTGGCCGGCTGGCTCCTGAAAATCCACGCCGCGCAGCATGGTTCCCAGACCCAAGGTGGAACCAGCGCCGAGTCCGGCTGGCTGATAGAGCCAAGGGACTCCTGCAATCTGCCAGCCAGAAGCGGGGCAGGTGAGTTTTGTTTGTTAGGGAAAAGGGCCGTGGTTTGCGTTCGGTGGCCTATGGCTGGGAGTGGCTGGCTGGCTCCTGAAAATCCACGGTAGGCACGATAGTTCCCGGACCCAAGGTGTCACCAGTGCTAAATCATGCTGGTTTGATAGAGCCAAGTGGCTCCTGCAATCTGCCACCCAGAAGCGGGGCAGGTGAGTTTTGTTTGTCAGGGAAAAGGGCCGTGATTTGCGCTCGGGGCCCTGTGGCTGGGAGTGGCCGTCTGGCTCCTGAAAATCCACGCCGCGCAGGATGGTTCCCAGACACAAGTGGGCCCCCGTGCCAAGTCGGGCTGGTTTGGTAGAGCCAAGTGGCTCCTGCAATATCCCAGCGAAAGCGGGGCAGGTGAGTTTTGTTTGCCGGGAAAAACGGCCGTGGTTTGTGTTTGGGGGCCTGTGGCTGGGAGTGGCTGGCTGGCTCCTGAAAATCCACAGTAGGAAGGATTGTTCGAAGACCCAAGGTGGCACCAGTGCCGAGTCGGGCTGGTTTGATAGAGCCAAGTGGCTCCTGCAATCTGCCAGCCAAAAGCGGGGCAGGTGAGTTTTGTTTGCCAGGGAAAAGGGCCTTGGTTTGTGCTTGGGGCCTGTGGCTGGGAGTGGCTGGCCGGCTCCTGAAAATACACATTTCAAAAGATGGTTCCCAGATCCAAGGGGGCACCAGTGCCGAGTCGGGCTGGTTTGATAGAGCCAAGTGGCTCCTGCAATCTGCCAGCCAGAAGCAGGGCAAATGAGTTTTATTTGCCAGGGAAAAACGGCCGTGGTTTTCACTCGGGGCCTGCGTCTGGCAGTTGCTGGCTGGCTCCTGAAAATCCACGATGCGCAGGATGGCTCCCTAACTCAAGGCGGCACCAGTGCCGAGTCGGGCTGGTTTGATAATACCAAGTGGCTCCTGCAATCTGCCTGCCAAAAGCGGGGCAGTTGAGTTTTGTTTGCCGGGATAAACGGCCGTGGTTTGAGTTCGGGGGCCTGTGGCTGGGAGTGGCCGGCTGGCTCCTGAAAATCCACGCCGCGCACGATGGTTCCCAGACCCAAGGTGGCACCACTGCCGGGTCGGGATGGTTTGATAGAGCCAAGTGGCTCCTGCAATCTGCCAGCCAGAAGCGGGGCAGGTGAGTTTTGTTTGCCGGGAAAAAGGGCCGTGGTTTGTTTTTGGGGCCTGTGGCTGGGAGTGGCCGGCTGGCTCCTAAAAATCAACGCCACGCAGGATGGTTCCCAGACCCAAGGTGGCCCCAGTGCCGAGTCCGGCTGGCTGATAGAGCCAAGGGGCTCCTGCAATCTGCCAGCCAGAAGCAGGGCAGGTGAGTTTTGTTTGTTAGGGAAAAGGGCCGTGGTTTGCTTTCGGGGGCCTATGGCTGGGAGTGGCCGGCTGGCTCCTGAAAATCCACGGTAGGCACGATATTTCCCGGACCCAAGGTGTCACCAGTGCTAAATCAGGCTGGTTTGATAGAACCAAGTGGCTCCTGCAATCTGCCAGCCAGAAGCGGGGCAGGTGAGTTTTGTTTGCCAGGGAAAAGGGCCGTTGTTTGTGTTCGGCGGCCTGTGGCTGGGAGTGGCTGGCTGGCTCCTGAATATCCACGCCGCGCAGGATGATTCCCAGACCCAAGGTGGCACCAGTGCCGAGTTGGGCTGGTTTAATTGTACCAAGTGTCTCCTGCAATCTGATATCCAAAAGCGGAGCAGGCAAATTTTGTCTGCTAGGGAAAAGGGCCGTGGTTTGTGTTTGGGGGCCAGTGGCTGGGAGTGGCTGGCTGGCTCCTGAAAATCCACACCGCGCAGGATTGTTCCCAGACCCAAGGGGGCACCAGTGCCGAGTCAGGCTGGTTTGATAGAGCCAAGTGGCTCCAGCAATCTGCGAGCCAGAAGCGGGGCAGGTGAGTTTTGTTTGCCAGGGAAAAACGGACGTGGTTTGCGTTCGGCGGCCGGTGGCTGGGAGTGGCCGGCTGGCTCCTGAAAATCCACACCGCGCAGGATGGTTCCCAGACCCAAGGTGGAACCTGTGCCAAGTCGGGGTGGCTGATAGAGTCAAGTGGCTCCTGCAATCTGCTATCCAAAAGCGGAGCAGGCAAATTTTGTTTGCTAGGAAAAAGGGCCGTGGTTTGTGTTTGGGGGCCAGTGGCTGGGAGTGGCTGGCTGGCTCCTGAAAATCCACAGTAGGAAGGATTGTTCCCAGACCGAAGGGGGCACCAGTGCCGAGTCAGGCTGGTTTGATAGAGCCAAGTGGCTCCTGCAATCTGCCAGCCAGAAGCGGGGCAGGTGAGTTTTGTTTGTTAGGGAAAAACGGACGTGGTTTGCGTTCGGGGGCCTGTGGATGGGAGTGGCCGGCTGGCTCCTGAAAATCCACGCCGCGCAGGATGGTTCCCAGACCCAAGGTGGCACCAGCGCCGAGTCCGGCTGGCTGATAGATGCAAGGGGCTCCTGCAATCTGCCAGCCAGAAGCGGGGCAGGTGAGTTTTTTTTGTTAGGGAAAAGGGCCGTGGTTTGCGTTCGGGGATATGTGGCTGGGTGTGGCCGTCTGGCTCCTGAAAATCCCGGCCACGCAGGATGGTTCCCTGACCCAAGGTGGCACCTGTGCCGAGTCGGGCTGGTTTGATAGAGCCAAGTGGATCCTGCAATCTGCAGCCCAGAAGCAGGGCAGGTGAGTTTTGTTTGCCAGGGAAAAAAGCCGTGGTTTGTGTTCGAAGGCCAGTGGCTGGGAGTGGCCGGCTGGCTCCTGAAAATCCACGCCGCGCAGGATGATTCCCAGACCCAAGGTGGCACCAGTGCCGAGTTGGGCTGGTTTGATACTACCATGTGGCTCCTGCAATCTGCTATCCAAATGCGGACCAGGCGAATTTTGTATGCTAGGAAAAAGGCCTGTGGTTTGTGTTTGGGGGCCAGTGGCTGGGAGTGGCTGGCTGGCTCCTGAAAATCCACAGTAGGAAGGATTGTTCGAAGACCCAAGGTGTCACCAGTGCCAAATCAGGCTGCTTTGAAAGAACCAAGTGGCTCCAGCAATCTGCCACGCAGAAGCGGGGCAGGTGAATTTTGTTTGCCACGGAAAGGGCCGTAGTTTGTGTTTGGGGGCCTGTGGCTGGCAGAGGCCGGCTGGCTCCTGAAAATCCAAGCTGCGCAGGATGATTCCCAGACCCAAGGTGGCCCCAGTGCCGAGTCCGGCTGGCTGATAGAGCCAAGGGGCTCCTGCAATCTGCCAGCCAGAAGCGGCGCAGGTGAGTTTTGTTTGTTAGGGGAAAGGGCCGTGGTTTGCGTTCGGTGGACTATGGCTGGGAGTGGCTGGCTGGCTCCTGAAAATCCACAGTAGGAAGGATTGTTCGAAGACCCAAGGTGTCACTAGTGCCAAATCAGGCTGCTTTGATAGAACCAAGTGGCTCCTGCAATCTGCCACGCAGAAGCGGGGCAGGTGAGTTTTGCTTGCCAGGGAAAAGGGCCGTGGTTTGTGTTTGGGGGCCTGTGGCTGGGAGTGCCTGGCTGGCCCCTGAAAATCCACGCCGGGCACGATGGTTCCCAGACCCAAGGTTGCCCCAGTGCGGAGTCGGGCTGGTTTGATAGAGCCAAGTGTCTCCTGCAATCTGCCAGCCAGAAGCGGGGCAGGTGAGTTTTGTTTGCCGGGAAAAACGGCCGTGGTTTGCGTTCGGGGGCCTTTGGCTGGGAGTGGCTGGCTGGCTCCTGAAAATCCACGGTAGGCACGATAGTTCCCGGACCCAAGGTGTCACCAGAGCCAAATAAGGCTGGTTTGATAGAACCAAGTGGCTCCTGCAATCTGCCAGCCAGAAGCGGGGCAGGTGAGTTTTGTTTGTCAGGGAAAAGGGCCGTGATTTGCGTTCGGGGCCTTGTGGCTGGAAGTGGCCGTCTGGCTCCTGAAAATCCCCGCCGCGCAGGATGGTTCCCAGACCCAAGGTGGCACCAGTGCCGAGTCGGGCTGGTTTGATAGAGCCAAGTGGCTCCTGCAATCTGCAGCCCAGAAGCAGGGCAGGTGAGTTTTGTTTGCCAGGGAAAAGGGTCGGGGTTTGTGTTCGGGGGCCTGTGGCTGGGAGTGGCCGGCTGGCTCCTGAAAATCCACACAGCGCAGGATGGTTCCCAGACCCAAGGTGGAACCTGTGCCAAGTCGGGCTGGCTGATAGAGTCAAGTGGCTCCTGCAATCTGCCATCCAGAAGCAGGGCAGGTGAGTTTTGTTTGCCAGGGAAAAGGGCCGTGGTTTGTGTATGGGGCCCTGTGGCTGGGAGTGGCTGGCTGGCTCCTGAAAATCCACAGTAGGCAGGATATTTACAAGACCCAAGGTGTCACCAGTGCTAAATCAGGCTGGTTTGATAGAACCAAGTGGCTCCAGCAATCTGCCACCCAGAAGCGGAGTAGGTGAGTTTTGTTTCCTGGAAAGATGGCCGTGGTGTGTGTTTGGGGGCCTGTGGCTGGGTGTGGCTGGCTGGCTCCTGGAAATCCACGGTACGCAAGATAGTTCCCAGACCAAAAGTGGAACGTCGGCCAAGTCATGCTGGTTTGATAGAGCCAAGTGGCTCCTGCAATCTGCAGCCCAGAAGCAGGGCAGGTGAGTTTTGATTGCCAGGGAAAAGAGCCCTGGTTTGTGTTCGGGGCCTGTGCTGGGAGTGGCCGGCTGGCTCCTGAAAATCCACGCCGCGCAGGATGGTTCCCAGCCCCAAGGTGGCACCAGTGCCGAGTCGGGCTGGTTTGATACAGCCAAGTGGCTCCTGTAATCTGCAGCCCTGAAGCAGGGCAGGTGAGTTTTGTTTGCCAGGGAAACGGGCCGTGGTTTGTGTTCGGGGGCCTGTGGCTGGGAGTGGCCGGCTGGCTCCTGAAAATCCACGCCGCGCTGGATGATTCCCAGACCCAAGGTGGCACCAGTGCCGAGTTGAGCTTGTTTGATTGTACCAAGTGGCTCCTGCAATCTGCTATCCAAAAGTGGAGCAGGCGAATTTTTTTTGCTAGGAAAAAGGGCCGTGGTTTGTGTTTGGGGGCCAGTGCCTGGGAGTGGCTGGCTGGCTCCTGAAAATCCACAGTAGGAAGGATTGTTCGAAGACCCAAGGTGTCACCAGTGCCAAATCAGGCTGCTTTGATAGAACCTAGTGGCTCCAGCAATCTGCCACGCAGAAGCGGGGCAGGTGAGTTTTGTTTGCCAGGGAAAAGGGCCTTGGTTTGTGTTTGGGGGCCTGTGGCTGGGAGTGGCTGGCCGGCTCCTGAAAATGCACGCCGCGCACAATGCTTCCCAGACCCAAGGTGGCACGAGTGCCCAGTCGGGCTGGTTTGATAGAGCCAAGTGGCTCCTGCAATCTGCCAGCCAGAAGCGGGGCAGGTGAGTTTTGTTTGCCAGGAAAAAGGGCCGTGGTTTGTGTCTGGGGGCCTGTGGCTGGGAGTGGCCGGCTGGCTCCTGAAAATCCACACCGCGCAGGATGGTTCCCAGACCCAAGGTGGAACCTGTGCCAAGTCGGGGTGGCTGATAGAGTCAAGTGTGCTCCTGCAATCTGCTATCCAAAAGCGGAGCAGGCAAATTTTGTTTGCTAGGAAAAAGGGCCGTGGTTTGTGTTTGGGGGCCAGTGGCTGGGAGTGGATGGCTGGCTCCTGAAAATCCACAGTAGGAAGGATTGTTCCCAGACCCAAGGTGGCACCAGTGCCGAGTCAGGCTGGTTTGATAGAGCCAAGTGGCTCCTGCAATCTGCCAGCCAGAAGCAGGGCAGGTGAGTTTTGTTTGCCAGGGAAAAACGGACGTGGTTTGCGTTCGGGGGCCTGTGGCTGGGAATGGCCGCCTGGCTCCTGAAAATCCACACCGCGCAGGATGGTTCCCAGACCCAAGGTGGAACCTGTGCCAAGTCGGGGTGGCTGATAGGGTCAAGGGGCTCCTGCAATCTGCCAGCCAGAAGCGGGGCACGTGAGTTTTGTTTGTTAGGGAAAAGGGCCGTGGTTTGCGTTCGGTGGCCTATGGCTGGGAGTGGCCGGCAGGCTCCTGAAAATCCACGCCGCGCAGGATGATTCCCAGACCCAAGGTGGCACCAGTGCCTAGTTGGGCTGGTTTGATTGTACCAAGTGGCTCCTGCAATCTGCTATCCAAAAGCGGAGCAGGCGAATTTTGTATGCTAGGAAAAAGGGCCGTGGTTTGTGTTTGGGGGCCAGTGGCTGGGAGTGGCTGGCTGGCTCCTGAAAATCCACAGTAGGAAGGATTGTTCGAAGACCCAAGGTGTCACCAGTGCCAAATCAGGCTGCTTTGATAGAACCAAGTGGCTCCAGCAATCTGCCACGCAGAAGCGGGGCAGGTGAGTTTTGTTTTCCAGGGAAAAGAGCCCTGGTTTGTGTTCGGGACCTGTGCTGGGAGTGGCCGGCTGGCTCCTGAAAATCCCCGCCGCGCAGGATAGTTCCCAGACACAAGGTGGCACCAGTGCCGAGTTGGGCTGGTTTGATACAGCCAAGTGGCTCCTGCAATCTGCAGCCCAGAAGCAGGGCAGGTGAGTTTTGTTTGCCTTGGAAAAGGGCGGTGGTTTGCGTTCGGGGGCCTGTGGCTGGTAGTGGCCGGCTGGCTCCTGAAAATCCACGCCGCGCACGATGGTTCCCAGACCCAAGGTGGCACCACTGCCTGGTCGGGCTGGTTTGATAGAGCCAAGTGGCTCCTGCAATCTGCCAGCCAGAAGCGGGGCAGGTGAGTTTTGTTTGCCGGGAAAAAGGGCCGTGGTTTGTTTTTGGGGCCTGTGGCTGGGATTGGCCGGCTGGCTCCTAAAAATCCACGCCGCGCAGGATGTTTCCCAGACCCAAGGTGGCCCCAGTGCCGAGTCCGGCTGGCTGATAGAGCCAAGGGGCTCCTGCAATCTGCCAGCCAGAAGCAGGGCAGGTGAGTTTTGTTTGTTAGGGAAAAGGGCCTTGGTTTTCGTTCGGTGGCCTATGGCTGGGAGTGGCTGGCTGGCTCCTGAAAATCCACGGTAGGCACGATATTTCCCGGACCCAAGGTGTCACCAGTGCTAAATCAGGCTGGTTTGATAGAACCAAGTGGCTCCTGCAATCTGCCAGCCAGAAGCGGGGCAGGTGAGTTTTGTTTGCCAGGGAAAAGGGCCGTGGTTTGTGTTCGGCGGCCTGTTGCTGGGAGTGGCTGGCTGGCTCCTGAAAATCCACGCCGCGCAGGATGTTTCCCAGACCCAAGGTGGCACCAGTGCCGAGTTGGGCTGGTTTAATTGTACCAAGTGTCTCCTGCAATCTGATATCCAAAAGCGGAGCAGGCAAATTTTGTTTGCTAGGAAAAAGGGCCGTGGTTTGAGTTTGGGGGCCAGTGGCTGGGAGTGGCTGGCTGGCTCCTGAAAATCCACACCGCGCAGGATTTTTCCCAGACCCAAGGGGGCACCAGTGCCGAGTCAGGCTGGTTTGATAGAGCCAAGTGGCTCCTGCAATCTGCCAGCCAGAAGCAGGGCAGGTGAGTTTTGTTTGCCAGGGAAAAACGGACGTGGTTTGCGTTCGGCGGCCGGTGGCTGGGAGTGGCCGGCTGGCTCCTGAAAATCCACACCGTGCAGGATGGTTCCCAGACCCAAGGTGTAACCTGTGCCAAGTCGGGGTGGCTGATAGAGTCAAGTGGCTCCTGCAATCTGCTATCCAAAAGCGGAGCAGGCAAATTTTGTTTGCTAGGAAAAAGGGCCGTGGTTTGTGTTTGGGGGCCAGTGGCTGGGAGTGGCCGGCTGGCTCCTGAAAATCCACAGTAGGAAGGATTGTTCCCAGACCCTAGGGGGCACCAGTGCCGTGTCAGGCTGGTTTGATAGAGCCAAGTGGCTCCTGCAATCTGCCATCCAGAAGCGGGGCAGGTGAGTTTTGTTTGCCAGGGAAAAACGGACGTGGTTTGCGTTCGGGGGCCTGTGGATGGGAGTGGCCGGCTGGCTCCTGAAAATCCACGCCGCGCAGGATGGTTCCCAGACCCAAGGTGGCACCAGCGCCGAGTCCGGCTGGCTGATAGAGCCAAGGGGCTCCTGCAATCTGCCAGCCAGACGCGGGGCAGGTGAGTTTTTTTTGTTAGGGAAAAGGGCCGTGGTTTGCGTTCGGGGATATGTGGCTGGGTGTGGCCGTCTGGCTCCTGAAAATCCCGGCCGCGCAGGATGGTTCCCTGACCCAAGGTGGCACCTGTGCCGAGTCGGGCTGGTTTGATAGAGCCAAGTGGATCCTGCAATCTGCCAGCCAGAAGCGGGGCAGGTGAGTTTTGTTTGTTAGGGAAAAACGGACGTGGTTTGCGTTCGGGGGCCTGTGGCTGGGAGTGGCTGGCTGGCTCCTGAAAATCCACTGTAGGAAGGATTGTTCGAAGACCCAAGGTGTCACCAGTGCCAAATCAGGCTGCTTTGAAAGAACCAAGTGGCTCCAGCAATCTGCCACGCAGAAGCGGGGCAGGTGAATTTTGTTTTCCACGGAAAGGGCCGTGGTTTGTGTTTGGGGGCCTGTGGCTGGCAGAGGCTGGCTGGCTCCTGAAAATCCACGCTGCGCAGGATGATTCCCAGACCCAAGGTGGCACCAGTGCCGAGTCCGGCTGGCTGATTGAGCCAAGGGGCTCCTGCAATCTGCCAGCCAGAAGCGGCGCAGGTGAGTTTTGTTTGTTAGGGGAAAGGGCCGTGGTTTGCGTTCGGTGGACTATGGCTGGGAGTGGCTGGCTGGCTCCTGAAAATCCACAGTAGGAAGGATTGTTCGAAGACCCAAGGTGTCACTAGTGCCAAATCAGGCTGCTTTGATAGAACCAAGTGGCTCCTGCAATCTGCCACGCAGAAGCGGGGCAGGTGAGTTTTGCTTGCCAGGGAAAAGGGCCGTGGTTTGTGTTTGGGGGCCTGTGGCTGGGAGTGCCTGGCTGGCTCCTGAAAATCCACGCCGCGCACGATGGTTCCCAGACCCAAGGTTGCCCCAGTGCGGAGTCGGGCTGGTTTGATAGAGCCAAGTGGCTCCTGCAATCTGCCAGCCAGAAGCGGGGCAGGTGAGTTTTGTTTGCCGGGAAAAACGGCCGTGGTTTGCGTTCGGGGGCCTTTGGCTGGGAGTGGCTGGCTGGCTCCTGAAAATCCACGGTAGGCACGATAGTTCCCGGACCCAAGGTGTAACCAGAGCCAAATAAGGCTGGTTTGATAGAACCAAGTGGCTCCTGCAATCTGCCAGCCAGAAGCGGGGCAGGTGAGTTTTGTTTGTTAGGGAAAAGGGCCATGGTTTGTGTTCGGGGCCCTGTGGCTGGGAGTGGCCGGCTGGCTCCTGAAAATCCCCGCAGCGCAGGATGGTTCCCAGACCCAAGGTGGCACCAGTGCCGGGTCGGGCTGGTTTGATAGAGCCAAGTGGCTCCTGAAATCTGCAGCCCAGAAGCAGGGCAGGTGAGTTTTGTTTGCCAGGGAAAAGGGCTGTGGTTTGCGTTCAGGGGCCTGTGGCTGGGAGCGGCGATCTTCCTCTGGAAAATCCACATTTTAAAAGATGGTTCCCAGACCCAAGGTGGCACCAGTGCCGAGTCGGGCTGGTTTGATAGAGCCAAGTGGCTCCTGCAATCTGCCAGCCAAAAGCGGGGCAGGTGAGTTTTGTTTGCCGGGAAAAACGGCCGTGGTGTGTGTTCGGGGGCCTGTGGCTGGGAGTGGGCGGCTGGCTCCTGAAATTCCTTGATATGCAGGATGGTTCCCAGACACAAAATGGCACCAGTGCCAAGTCGAGCTGGTTTGACAGTGCCAAGTAGCTCCTGAAATCCGCCATCCAGAAACGGGGCAAGTGAGTTTTGTTTGCCAGGGAAAAGGGCTGTGATTTGTTTTCCAGGGCCTGTGGCCGGGAGTGGCTGGCTGGCTCCTGAAAATCCCCGCCGCGCAGGATGGTTCCCAGACCCAAGGTGGCACCAGTGCCGAGTCGGGCTGGTTTGATAGAGCCAAGTGGCTCCTGCAATCTGCCAGCCAGAAGCGGGGCAGGCGAGTTTTGTTTGTCAGGGAAAAGGGCCCTGGTTTGTGTTCGGGGGCCTGTGCTGGGAGTGGCCGGCTGGCTCCTGAAAATCCACACCGCGCACGATGCTTCCCAGACCCAAGGGGGCACCAGTGCCAAGCCGGGCTGGTTTGATAGAGCCAAGTGGCTCCTGCAATCTGCCAGCCAGAAGCGGGGCAGGTGAGTTTTGTTTGCCAGGGAAAAGGGCCGTGGTTTCTGTTCAGGGGCCTGTGGCTGGCAGTGGCCGGCTGGCTCCTGAAAATCCACACCGCGCAGGATGGTTCCCAGACCCAAGGTGGAACCTGTGCCAAGTCGGGGTGGCTGATAGAGTCAAGTTGCTCTTGCAATCTGCCATCCAGAAGCAGGGCAGGTGATTTTTGTTTGCCAGGGAAAAGGGCCGTGGTTTGTGTTTGGGGGCCTGTGGCTGGGAGTGGCCGGCTGGCTCCTAAAAGTCCACGCCGCGCAGGATGGTTCCCAGACCCAAGGTGGCACCTGTGCCGAGTCGGGCTGGTTTGATAGAGCCAAGTGGCTCCAGCAATCTGCCAGCCAGAAACGGGGCAGGTGAGGTTTTTTTGTCAGGGAAAAGGGCCGTGGTTTGCGTTCGGGGCCCTGTGGCAGGGAGTGGCCGTCTGGCTCCTGAAAATCCCCGCCGCGCAGGATGGTTCCCAGACTCAAGGTGGCATCTGTGCCGAGTCGGGCTGGTTTGATTGTACCAAGTGGCTCCTGCAATCTGCTATCCAAAAGCGGAGCAGGCGAATTTTGTTTGCTCGGAAAAAGGGCCGTGGTTTGTGTTTGGGGGCCAGTGGCTGGGAGTGGCTGGCTGGCTCCTGAAAATCCACAGTAGGAAGGATTGTTCGTAGACCCAAGCTGTCACCAGTGCCAAATCAGGCTGGTTTGATACAGCCAAGTGCCTCCAGCAATCTCCAGCACAGAAGCAGGGCAGGTGAGTTTTGTTTGCCACGGAAATGGCCGTGGTTTTCACTCGGGGGCCTGTGGCTGGGAGTGGCCGGCTGGCTCCTGAAAATCCACGCCGCGCAGGATGGTTCCCAGACCCAAGGTGGCCCCAGTGCCGAGTCGGGCTGGTTTGATAGAGCCAGGTGGCTCCTGCAATTTGCCAGCAAGAAGCGGGGCATGTGAGTTTTGTTTGCCGGGAAAAACGGCCGTGGTTTGCGTTAGGCGGCCTGTGGCTGGGAGTCGCCGTCTGGCTCCTGAAAATCCACACCGCGCAGGATGGTTCCCAGACCCCAGGTGGAACCTGTGCCAAGTCGGGCCGGCTGATAGAGTCAAGTGGCTCCTGCAATCTGCCATCCAGAAGCAGGGAAGGTGATTATTGTTTGCCAGGGAAAAGGGCCGTGGTTTGCTTTCGGTGGCCTATGGCTGGGAGTGGCTGGCTGGCTCCGGATAATCCACGGAAGGCACGATAGTTCCCAGACCCAAGGTGTCACCAGTGCTAAATCAGGCTGGTTTGATAGAACCAAGTGGCTCCTGCAATCTGCCAGCCAGAAGCGGGGCAGGTGAGTTTTGTTTGTCAGGGAAAATGGCTGAGATTTGTGTTCGGGGCCCTGTGATTGGGAGTGGCCGTCTGGCTCCTGAAAATCCTCGCCGCGCAGGATGGTTCCCAGACCCAAGGTGGCACCTGTGCCGAGTCGGGCTGGTTTGATAGAGCCAAGTGGCTCCTGCAATCTGCCAGCCAGAAGCAGGGCAGGTGAGTTTTGTTTGCCAGGGAAAAACGGCCGTGGTTTTCACTCAGGGGCCTGCGGCTGGCAGTGGCTGGCTGGCTCCTGAAAATCCACGTTGCAAAGGATGGCTCCCAAACCCATGGCGGCACCAGTGCCGAGTCGGTCTGGTTTGATAGAGTCAAGTGGCTCCTGCAATCTGCCAGCCAGAAGCGGGGCAGGTGAATTTTGTTTGCCAGGCAAAAACGGACGTGGTTTGCGTTCGGGGGCCTGTGGCTGGGAGTGGCCGGCTGGCTCCTGAAAATTCACACGGCGCAGGATGGTTCCGAGACCCAAGGTGGAACCTGTGCCAAGTCGGGGTTTCTGATAGATTCAAGTGGCTCCTGCAATCTGCCATCCACAAGCAGGGCAGGTGATTTTTGTTTGCCAGGGAAAGGAGCCGTGGTTTCTGTTTGGGGGCCTGTGGCTGGGAGTGGCCGGCTGGCTCCTAAAAATCCACACCGCGCAGGATGGTTCCCAGACCCAAGGTGGAACCTGCGCCAAGTCGGGGTGGCTGATAGAGTCAAGTGGCTCCTGCAATCTGCCATCCAGAAGCGGGGCAGGTGATTTTTGTTTGCCAGGGAAACGGGCCGTGGTTTGCGTTCGGTGGCCTATGGCTGGGAGTGGCTGGCTGGCTCCTGAAAATCCACGGTAGGCACGATAGTTCCCAAACCCAAGGTGTAACCAGAGCTAAATCAGGCTGGTTTGATAGAAACAAGTGGCACCAGCAATCTGCCACCCAGAAGCGGGGCAGGTGAGTTTTGTTTGCCAGGGATAAGGGCTGTGGTTTGTGTTTGGGGGCCTGTGGCTGGGAGTGGCCGGCTGGCTCCTGAAAATCCACAGTGCCCAGAATAGTTCCCAGACCCAAGGAGGCACCAGTGCCGAGTTGGGCTGGTTTGATAGAGCCAAGTGGCTCCTGCAATCTGCCAGCCAGAAGCAGGGCAGGTGATTTTTGTTTGCCAGGGAAAAACGGCCGTGGTTTTCACTCGGGTGCCTGCGGCTGGCCGTGGCCGGCTGGCTCCTGAAAATCCCCGCCGCACAGGATGGTTCCCAGACCCAAGGTGGCACCAGTGCCGAGTCGGGCTGGCTGATAGAGACAAGTGGCTCCTACTATCAGCCAGCCAGAAGCGGGGCAGGTGAGTTTTGTTTGCCAGGAGAATGGGCACTGGTTTGTGTTCGGGGCCCTGTCGCTGGGAGTGGCCAGGCGGCTCCTGAAAATCCACATTTCAAAAGATTGTTGCCAGACCCAAGGTGGCACCAGTGCCGAGTCGGGCTGGTTTGATAGAGCCAAGTGGCTCCTGCAATCTGCCTGCCAGAAGCGGGGCAGGTGAGTTTTGTTTGCCAGGAGAAAGGGCCCTCGTTTGTGTTCGGGGCCTTGTGGCTGGGAGTGGCAAGCCGGCTCCTTAAAATCCACATTTCAAAAGAGGGTTCCCAGACCCAAGGTGGCACCAGTGCCGAGTCGGGCTGGTTTGATAGAGCCAAGTGGCTCCTGCAATCTGCCAGCCAAAAGCGGGGCAGGTGAGTTTTGTTTGCCAGGGAAAAGGGCCCTGGTTTGTGCTTGAGGGCCTGTGGCTGGGAGTGGCCGGCTGGCTCCTGAAAATCCACGCCGCGCAGGATGATTCCCAGACCCAAGGTGGCACCACTGCCGGGTCGGGCTGGTTTGAAAGAGCCATGTGGCTCCTGCAATCTGCCAGCCAGAAGCGGGGCAGGTGAGTTTTGTTTGTCAGGGAAAAGGGCCGTGGTTTGCGTTCGGGGCCCTGTGGCTGGGAGTGGCCGGCTGGCTCCTGAAAATCCCCGCAGCGCAGGATGGTTCCCAGACCCAAGGTGGCACCAGTGCCGGGTCGGGCTGGTTTGATAGAGCCAAGTGGTTCCTGCAATCTGCAGCCCAGAAGCAGGGCAGGTGAGTTTTGTTTGCCAGGGAAAAGGGCTGTGGTTTGCGTTCAGGGGCCTGTGGCTGGGAGCGGCGATCTTCCTCTGGAAAATCCACATTTTAAAGGATGGTTCCCAGACCCAAGGTGGCACCAGTGCCGAGTCGGGCTGGTTTGATAGAGCTAAGTGGCTCCTGCAATCTGCCAGCCAAAAGCGGGGCAGGTGAGTTTTGTTTGCCGAGAAAAATGGCCGTGGTTTGAGTTCGGGGGCCTGTGGCTGGGAGTGGGCGGCTGGCTCCTGAAATTCCTTGATATGCAGGATGGTTCCCAGACCCAAAATGGCACCAGTGCCAAGTCGAGCTGGTTTGACAGTGCCAAGTAGCTGCTGCAATCCGCCATCCAGAAACGGGGCAAGTGAGTTTTGTTTGCCAGGGAAAAGGGCTGTGATTTGTGTTTGGGGGCCTGTGGCTGGGAGTGGCCGGCTGGCTCCTGAAAATCCACACCGCGCAGGATGGTTCCCAGACCCAAGGTGGAACCTGAGCCAAGTCGGGGTGGCTGATAGAGTCAAGTGGCTCCTGCAATCTGCCATCCAGAAGCAGGGCAGGTGATTTTTGTTTGCCAGGGAAAAGGGCCGTGGTTTGCTTTCGGTGGCCTATGGCTGGGAGTGGCTGGCTGGCTCCTGAAAATCCACGGAAGGCACGATAGTTCCCAGACCCAAGGTGTCACCAGTGCTAAATCAGGCTGGTTTGATAGAACCAAGGGGCTCCTGCAATCTGCCAGCCAGAAGCGGGGCAGGTGATTTTTGTTTGCCAGGGAAACGGGCCGTGGTTTGCGTTCGGTGGCCTATGGCTGGGAGTGGCTGGCTGGCTCCTGAAAATCCACGGTAGGCACGGTAGTTCCCAAACCCAAGGTGTAACCAGTGCTAAATCAGGCTGGTTTGATAGAACCAAGTGACTCCAGCAATCTGCCACCCCGAACCGGGGCAGGTGAGTTTTGTTTGGCAGGGAAAAGGCTGTGGTTTGTGTTTGGGGGCCAGTGGCTGGGAGTGGCCTGCTGGCTCATGAAAATCCACGATGCCCAGAATAGTTCCCAGACCCAAGGAGGCACCAGTGCCGAGTCGGTCTGGTTTGATAGAGCCAAGTGGCTCCTGCAATCTGCCAGCCAGAAGCAGGGCAGGTGAGTTTTGTTTGCGAGGGAAAAACGGCCGTGGTTTTCACTCGGGGGCCTGCGGCTGGCAGTGGCCGGCTCGCTCCTGAAAATCCTCGCTGCACAGGATGGCTCCAAATCCCAGGGCGGCACCAGTGCCGAGTCGGGCTAGCTGATAGAGCCAAGTGGCTCCTGCAATCTGCCAGCCAGAAGCGGGGCAGGTGAGTTTTGTTTGCCAGGAAAAGGGCCCTGGTTTGTGTTCGGGGCCCTGTGGCTTGGAGTGGCCAGGCGGCTCCTGAAAATCCACATTTCAAAAGTTGGTTCCCAGACCCAAGGAGGCACCAGTGCCGAGTCGAACTTGTTTGACAGTGCCAAGTAGCTGCTGCAATCCGCCCTCCAGAAACGGGGCAGGTGAGTTTTGTTTGCCAGGGAAAAAGGGCCCTGGTTTGTGCTTGGGGGCCTGTGGCTGGGAGTGGCCGGCTGGCTCCAGAAAATCCCCGCCGCGCAGGATGGTTCCCAGACCCAAGGTGGCACCAGTGCTGGGTCGGGCTGGTTTGAAAGAGCCACGTGGCTCCTGCAATCTGCCAGCCAGAAGCGGGGCAGGTGAGTTTTGTTTGTCAGGGAAAAGGGCCGTGGTTTGCGTTCGGGGCCCTGTGGCTGGGAGTGGCCGGCTGGCTCCTGAAAATCCCCGCAGCGCAGGATGGTTCCCAGACCCAAGGTGGCACCAGTGCCGGGTCGGGCTGGTTTCATAGAGCCAAGTGGCTCCTGCAATCTGCAGCCCAGAAGCAGGGCTGATGAGTTTTGTTTGCCAGGGAAAAGGGCCCTGGTTTGTGTTTGGGGGCCTGTGGCTGGGAGTGGCCGGCTGGCTCCTGAAAATCCCCGCCGCGCAGGATGGTTCCCAGACCTAAGGTGGCACCAGTGCCGAGTCGGGCTGGCTGATAGAGCCAAGTGGCTTCTGCAATCTGCCAGCCAGAAGCGGGGCAGGTGAGTTTTGTTTGCCAGAAGAAAGGGCCCTGGTTTCTGTTCGGGGCCCTGTGGCTGGGAATGGCTGGCTGGCTCCTGAAAATCCCAGCCGCGCGGGATGGTTCCCAGACCTAAGGTGGCACCAGTGCTGAGTCGGGCTGGTTTGATAGAGCCAAGTGGCTCCTGCAATCTGCAGCCCAGAAGCAGGGCAGGTGAGTTTTGTTTGCCAGGGAAAAGGGCTGTGGTTTGCGTTCGGGGGCCTGTGGCTGGGAGCGGCGATCTTCCTCTGGAAAATCTACATTTTAAAAGATGGTTCCCAGACCCAAGGTGGCACCAGTGCCGAGTCGGGCTGGTTTGATAGAGCCAAGTGGCTCCTGCAATCTGCCAGCCAGAAGCGGAGCAGGTGAGTTTTGTTTCCCGGGAAAAACGGCCGTGGTGTGAATTCTGGGGCCTGTGCCTGGGAGTGGGCGGCTGGCTCCTGAAATTCCTTGATATGCAGGATGGTTCCCAGACCCAAAATGGCACCAGTGCCAAGTCGAGCTGGTTTGACAGTGCCAAGTAGCTGCTGCAATCTGCCAGCCAGAAACGGGGCAGGTGAGTTTTGTTTGCCAGGGAAAAGGGCCCTGGTTTGTGCTTGGGGGCCTGTGGCTGGGAGTGGCCGGCTGGCTCCTGAAAATCCCCGCCGAGCAGGATGATTCCTAGACCCAAGGTGGCACCAGTGCCGGGTCGGGCTGGTTTGATAGAGCCAAGTGGCTCCTGGAATCTGCCAGCCAGAAGCGGGGCAGGCGAGTTTTGTTTGCCGGGAAAAATGGCCGTGGTTTGAGTTCGGGGGCCTGTGGCTGGGAGTGGGCGGCTGGCTCCTGAAATTCCTTGATATGCAGGATGGTTCCCAGACCCAAAATGGCACCAGTGCCAAGTCGAGCTGCTTTCACAGTGCCAAGTAGCTGCTGCAATCCGCCATAAAGAAACGGGGCAAGTGAGTTTTGTTTGCCAGGGAAAAGCGCTGTGATTTGTGTTTGGGGGCCTGTGGCTGGGAGTGGCCGGCTGGCTCCTGAAAATCCACGCCGCGCACGATGCTTCCCAGACCCAAGGGGGCACCAGAGCCGAGTCGGGGTGGCTGATAGAGTCAAGTGGCTCCTGCAATCTGCCATCCAGAAGCAGGGCAGGTGATTTTTGTTTGCCAGGGAAAAGGGCCGTGGTTAGTGTTTCGGGCCCTGTGGCTGGGAGTGGCCGGCTGGCTCCTAAAAATCCACGCCGCGCAGGATGGTTCCCAGACCCAAGGTGGAACCAGCGCCGAGTCCGGCTGGCTGATAGAGCCAAGGGGCTCCTGCAATCTGCCAGCCAGAAGCGGGGCAGGTGAGTTTTGTTTGCCAGGGAAACGGGCCGTGGTTTGCGTTCGGTGGCCTATGTCTGGGAGTGGCTGGCTGGCTCCTGAAAATCCACGGTAGGCACGATAGTTCCCAAACCCAAGGTGTAACCAATGCTAAATCAGGCTGGTTTGATAGAACCAAGTGACTCCAGCAATCTGCCACCCCGAAGCGGGGCAGGTGAATTTTGTTTGGCAGGGAAAGGGCTGTGGTTTGTGTTTGGGGACCAGTGGCTGGGAGTGGCCGGCTGGCTCCTGAAAATCCACGATGCCCAGAATAGTTCCCAGACCCAAGGAGGCACCAGTGCCGAGTCGGGCTGGTTTGATAGAGCCAAGTGGCTCCTGCAATCTGCCAGCCAGAAGCAGGGCAGGTGAGTTTTGTTTGCGAGGGAAAAACGGCCGTGGTTTTCACTCGGGGGCCTGCGGCTGGCAGTGGCCGGCTGGCTCCTGAAAATCCACGCTGCACAGGATGGCTCCCAAACCCAAGGCGGCACCAGTGCCGAGTCGGGCTAGCTGATAGAGCCAAGTGGCTCCTGCAGTCTGCCAGCCAGAAGCGGGGCAGGTGAGTTTTGTTTGCCAGGAGAAAGGGCCCTGGTTTGTGTTCGGGGCCCTGTGGCTGGGAGTGGCCAGGCGGCTCCTGAAAATCCACATTTCAAAAGATGGTTCCCAGACCCAAGGAGGCACCAGTGCCGAGTCGGGCTGGCTGATAGAGCAAACTGGCTCCTGCAATCTGCCAGCCAGAAGCAGGGCAGGTGAGTTTTGTTTGCCGGGAAAAACGGCCGTGGTTTGAGTTCGGGGGCCTGTGCCTGGGAGTGGGCGGCTGGCTCCTGAAATTCCTTGATATGCAGGATGGTTCCCAGACCCAAGGAGGCACCAGTGCCGAGTCGAGCTTGTTTGACAGTGCCAAGTAGCTGCTGCAATCCGCCCTCCAGAAACGGGGCAGGTGAGTTTTGTTTGCCAGGGAAAAGGGCCCTGGTTTGTGCTTGGGGGCCTGTGGCTGGGAGTGGCCGGCTGGCTCCAGAAAATCCCCGCCGCGCAGGATGGTTCCCAGACCCAAGGTGGCACCAGTGCTGGGTCGGGCTGGTTTGAAAGAGCCACGTGGCTCCTGCAATCTGCCTGCCAGAAGCGGGGCAGGTGAGTTTTGTTTGTCAGGGAAAAGGGCCGTGGTTTGCGTTCGGGGCCCTGTGGCTGGGAGTGGCCGGCTGACTCCTGAAAATCCCCGCAGCGCAGGATGGTTCCCAGACCCAAGGTGGCACCAGTGCCGGGTTGGGCTGGTTTTATAGAGCCAAGTGGCTCCTGCAATCTGCAGCCCAGAAGCAGGGCAGATGAGTTTTGTTTGCCAGGGAAAAGGGCCCTGGTTTGTGTTTGGGGGCCTGTGGCTGGGAGTGGCCGGCTGGCTCCTGAAAGTCCCCGCCGCGCAGGATGGTTCCCAGACCCAAGGTGGCACCAGTGCCGAGTCGGGCTGGCTGATAGAGCCAAGTGGCTTCTGCAATCTGCCAGCCAGAAGCGGGGCAGGTGAGTTTTGTTTGCCAGAGGAAAGGACCCTGGTTTCTGTTCGGCGCCCTGTGGCTGGGAGTGGCCAGCCGGCTCCTGAAAATCCACATTTCAAAAGATGGTTCCCAGACCCAAGGTGGCACCAGCGCCGAGTCGGGCTTGTTTGATAGAGCCAAGTGGCTCCTGCAATCTGCCAGCCAAAAGCGGGGCAGGTGAGTTTTGTTTGCCAGGAAAAACAGCCGTGGTGTGAGTTTGGCGGCCTGTGCCTGGGAGTGGCCGGCTGGCTCCTGAAAATCCACGATGCCCAGAATAGTTCCCAGACCCAAGGAGGTTCCAGTGCCGAGTCGGGCTGGTTCAATAGAGCCAAGTGGCTCCTGCAATCTGCCAGCCAGAAGCAGGGCAGGTGAGTTTTGTTTGCCAGGGAAAAACGGCCGTGGTTTTCACTCGGGGCCTGCGGCTGGCATTTGCCGGCTGGCTCCTGAAAATCCACGCTGCGCAGGGTGGCTCCCAAACCCAAGGCGGCACCAGTGCCGAGTCGGGCTGGTTTGATAGAGCCAAGTGGCTCCTGCAATCTGCCAGCCAGAATTCAGGCAGGTGACTTTTGATTGCCAGGGAAAAGGGCCGTGGTTTCTGTTCAGGGGCCTGTGGCTGGGAGTGGCCGACTGGCTCCAGAAAATCCCCGCCGCGCAGGATGGTTCCCAGACCCAAGGTGGCACCAGTGCCGAGTCGGGCTGGCTGATAGAGCCAAGTGGCTTCTGCAATCTGCCAGCCAGAAGCGGGGCAGGTGAGTTTTGTTTTCCAGGAGAAAGGGCCCTGGTTTGTGTTCGGGGCCCTGTGGCTGGGAGTGGCTGGCTGGCTCCTGAAAATCCCCGCCGCGCTGGATGGTTCCCAGACCTAAGGTGGCACCAGTCCTGTGTCGGGCTGGTTTGATAGAGCCAAGTGGCTCCTGCAATCTGCAGCCCAGAAGCAGGGCAGGTGAGTTTTGTTTGCCAGGGAAAAGGGCTGTGGTTTGCGTTCGGGGGCCTGTGGCTGGGAGCGGCGATCTTCCTCTGGAAAATCCACATTTTAAAAGATGGTTCCCAGACCCAAGGTGGCACCAGTGCTGAGTCGGGCTGGTTTGATAGAGCCAAGTGGCTCCTGCAATCTGCCAGCCAAAAGCGGGGCAGGTGAGTTTTGTTTGCCGGGAAAAACGGCCGTGGTTTGAGTTCGGGGGCCTGTGGCTGGGAGTGGGCGGCTGGCTCCTGAAATTCCTTGATATGCAGGATGGTTCCCAGACCCAAAATGGCACCAGTGCCAAGTCGAGCTGGTTTGACAGTGCCAAGTAGCTGCTGCAATCCGCCATCCAGAAACGGGGCAAGTGAGTTTTGTTTGCCAGGGAAAAGGGCTGTGATTTGTGTTTGGGGGCCTGTGGCTGGGAGTGGCCGGCTGGCTCCTGAAAATCCACACCGCGCAGGAGGGTTCCCAGACCCAAGGTGGAACCTGTGCCAATTGGGGGTGGCTGATAGAGCCAAGTGGCTCCTGCAATCTGCCAGCCAGAAGCGGGGCAGGTGAGTTTTGTTTGCCGGGAAAAACAGCTGTGGTTTGACTTCGGCGGCCTGTGCCTGGGAGTGGGCGTCTGGCTCCTGAAATTCCTGGATATGCAGGATGGTTCCCAGACCCAAAATGGCACCAGTGCCAAGTCGAGCTGGTTTGACAGTGCGAAGTAGCTGCTGTAATCTGCCATCCAGAAACGGGGCAGGTGAGTTTTGTTTGCCAGGCAAAAGGGCCCTGGTTTGTGCTTGGCGGCCAGTGGCTGGGAGTGGCCGGCTGGCTCCTGAAAATCCACGCCGCGCAGGATGATTCCCAGACCCAAGGTGGCACCAGTGCCGGGTCACGCTGGTTTGATAGAGCCAAGTGGCTCCTGCAATCTGCCAGCCAGAAGCGGGGCAGGTGAGTTTTGTTTGTCAGGGAAAAGGGCCGTGGTTTGCGTTCGGGGCCCTGTGGCTGGGAGTGGCCGCCTGGCTCCTGAAAATCCACGCCGCGCTGGATGGTTCCCAGACCCAAGGTGGCACCTGTGCCGAGTCGGGCTGGTTTGATAGAGCCAAGTGGCTCCTGCAATCTGCAGCCCATAAGCAGGGCAGGTGAGTTTTGTTTGCCAGGAGAAAGGGCACTGGTTTGTGTTCAGGGCCCTGTGGCTGGGAGTGGCCAGCCGGCTCCTGAAAATCCACATTTCAAAAGATTGTTCCCAGACCCAAGGCGGCACCAGTGCCGAGTCGGGCTGGTTTCATAGAGCCAAGTGGCTCCTGCAATCTGCAGCCCTGAAGCAGGGCAGGTGAGTTTTGTTTACCAGGGAAAAACGGCCGTGGTTTGCACTCGGGGGCCTGCGGCTGGCAGTGGCCGGCTGGCTCCTGAAAATCCACGCTGCACAGGATGGCTCCCAAACCCAAGGCGGCACCAGTGCCGAGTCGGGCTGGTTTGATAGAGTCAAGTGGCTCCTGCAATCTGCCAGTCAAAAGCGGGGCAGGTGAGTTTTGTTTGCCAGGGAAAAGGGCCCTGGTTTGGCCTTGGGGGCCTGTGGCTGGGAGTGGCCGGCTGGCTCCTGAAAAGCCCCGCCGCGCAGGATGGTTCCCAGACCCAAGGTGGCACCAGTGTCGAGTCGGGCTGGTTTGATAGAGCCAAGTGGCTCCTGCAATCTGCCAGCCAGAATTCGGGCAGGTAAGTTATGATTGCCAGGGAAAAGGGCCGTGGTTTGTGTTCAGGGGCCTGTGGCCAGGAGTGGCCGGCTGGCTCCTGAAAATCCCCGCCGCGCAGGATGGTTCCCCGACCCAACGTGGCACCAGTGCCGAGTCGGGCTGGCTGATAGAGCCAAGTGGCTTCTGCAATCTGCAGCCCAGAAGCGGGGCAGGTGAGTTTTGTTTGCCAGGGAAAAGGGCGTTGGTTTGTTTTCGGGGGCCTGTGCCTGGGAGTGGCTGGCTGGCTCCTGAAAATCCACGATGCCCAGAATAGTTCCCAGACCCAAGGAGGCACCAGTGCCGAGTTGGGCTGGTTCGATAGAGCCAAGTGGCTCCTGCAATCTGCCAGCCAGAAGCAGGGCAGTTGAGTTTTGTTTGCCAGGGAAAAACGGCCGTGGTTTTCACTCGGGGGCCTGCGGCTGGAAGTGACAGGCTGGCTCCTGAAAATCCACGCCACGCAGGATGATTCCCAGACCCAAGGCGGCACCAGTGCCGGGTCGGGCTGGTTTGATAGAGCCAAGTGGCTCCTGCAATCTGCCAGCCAGAAGCAGGGCAGGTGAGTTTTGTTTGTCAGGGAAAAGGGCCGTGGTTTGCGTTCGGGGCCCTGTGGCTGGGAGTGGCCGGCTGGCTCCTGAAAAGCCCCGCCGCGCAGGATGGTTCCCAGACCCAAGGTGGCACCAGTGTCGAGTCGGGCTGGTTTGATAGAGCCAAGTGGCTCCTGCAATCTGCCAGCCAGAATTCGGGCAGGTAAGTTATGATTGCCAGGGAAAAGGGCCGTGGTTTGTGTTCAGGGGCCTGTGGCCAGGAGTGGCCGGCTGGCTCCTGAAAATCCCCGCCGCGCAGGATGGTTCCCCGACCCAACGTGGCACCAGTGCCGAGTCGGGCTGGTTTGATAGAGCCAAGTGGCTCCTGCAATCTGCCAGCCAAAAGCGGGGCAGGTGAGCTTTGTTTGCCGGGAAAAACGGCCGTTGTGTGAGTTCGGGAGCCTGTGCCTGGGAGTGGGCGGCTGGCTCCTGAAATTCCTTGATATGCAGGATGGTTCCCAGACCCAAAATGGCACCAGTGCCTAGTCGAGCTGGTTTGACAGTGCTAAGTAGCTGCTGCAATCCGCCAGCCAGAAACGGGGCAGGTGAGTTTTGTTTGCCAGGGGACAGGGCCCTGGTTTGTGCTTGGGGGCCTGTGGCTGGGAGTGGCTTGCTGGATCCTGAAAACCCCCGCCGCGCAGGATAGTTCCCAGACCCATGGTGGCACCAGTGCTGAGTCGGGCTGGTTTGATAGAGCCAAGTGGCTCCTGAAATCTGCAGCCCAGAAGCATGGCAGGTGAGTTTTGTTTGCCACGGAAAAGGGCTGTGGTTTGCGTTCGGGGGCCTGTGGCTGGGAGCGGCGATCTTCCTCTGGAAAATCCACATTTTAAAAGATGGTTCCCAGACCCAAGGTGGCACCAGTGCCGAGTCGCGCTGGTTTGATAGAGCCAAGTGGCTCCTGCAATCTCCCAGCGAGAAGCGGGGCAGGTGAGTTTTGTTTGCCAGGGAAAAACGGCCGTGGTTTGAGTTTGGGGGCCTGTGGCTGGGAGTGGCCGGCTGGCTCCTGAAAATCCACGCCGCGCAGCATGATACCCAGACCCAAGGTGGCACCAGTGCCGGGTCAGGCTGGTTTGATAGAGCCAAGTGGCTCCTGCAATCTGCCCGCCAGAAGCGGGGCAGGTGAGTTTTGTTTGTCAGGGAAAAGGGCCGTGGTTTGCGTTCGTGGCCCTGTGGCTGGGAGTGGCCGGCTGGCTCCTGAAAATCCACGCCGTGCAGGATGGTTCCCAGACCCAAGTTGGCACCAGTGCCGAGTCGGGCTGGTTTGATAGAGCCAAGTGGCTCCTGCAATCTGCAGCCCAGAAGCAGGGCAGGTGAGTTTTGTTTGCCAGGGAAAAGGGCCCTGGTTTGTGTTCGGGGGCCTGTGGCTGGGAGTGGCCGGCTGGCTCCTGAAAATCCACGATGCCCAGAATAGTTCCCAGACCCAAGGAGGCACCAGTGCCAAGTCGGGCTGGTTCGATAGAGCCAAGTGCCTCCTGCAATCTGCCAGCCAAAAGCAGGGCAGGTGAGTTTTGTTTGCCAGGGAAAAACGGCCGTGGTTTTCACTCGGGGGCCTGCGGCTGGGAGTGGCCGGCTGGCTCCTGAAAATCCACGCTGCACAGGATGGCTCCCAAACCCAAGGCGGCACCAGTGCCGAGTCGGGCTGGCTGATAGAGCCAAGTGGCTCCTGCAATCTGCCAGCCAGAAGCGGGGCAGGTGAGTTTTGTTTGCCGGGAAAAACAGCTGTGGTGTGAGTTCGGCGGCCTCTGCCTGGGAGTGGGTGTCTGGCTCCTGAAATTCTTTGATATGCAGGATGGTTCCCAGACCCAAAATGGCACCAGTGCCAAGTCGAGCTGGTTTGACAGTGCCAAGTAAATGCTGCAATCTGCCAGCCAAAAGCGGGGCAGGTGAGTTTTGTTTGCCGGGAAAAACAGCCGTGGTGTGAGTTCGGTGGCCGGTGGCTGGGAGTGGGCGTCTGGCTCCTGAAATTCCTTGATATGCAGGATGGTTCCCAGACCCAAAATGGCACCAGTGCCAAGTCGAGCTGGTTTCACAGTGCCAAGTAGCTGCTGCAATCTGCCATCCAGAAACGGGGCAGGTGAGTTTTGTTTGCCAGGGAAAAGGGCCCTGGTTTGTGCTTGGGGGCCTGTGGCTGGGAGTGGCCGGCTGGCTCCTGAAAATCCACGCCGCGCAGGATGGTTTCCAGACCCAAGGTGGCACCAGTGCCGGGTCGGGCTGGTTTGATAGAGCCAAGTGGCTCCTGCAATCTGCCAGCCAGAAGCGGGGCAGGTGAGTTTTGTTTGCCAGGAGAAAGGGCCCTGGTTTGTGTTCGGGGCCCTGTGGCTGGGAGTGGCCGGCTGGCTCCTGAAAATCCACGCCGCGCAGGATGATTCCCAGACCCAAAATGGCACCAGTGCCGGGTCGGGCTGGTTTGATAGAGCCAAGTGGCTCCTGCAATCTGCCAGCCAGAAGCAGGGCAGGTGAGTTTTGTTTGTCAGGGAAAAGGGCCCTGGTTTGGGTTCGGGGCCTTGTGGCTGGGAGTGGCCGTCTGGCTCCTGAAAATCCCCGCCGCGCAGGATAGTTCCCAGACCCAAGGTGCACCAGTGCTGAGTCGGGCTGGTTTGATAGAGCCAAGTGGCTCCTGCAATCTGCAGCCCAGAAGCAGGGCAGGTGAGTTTTGTTTCCTTGGAAAAAGGGCCCTGGTTTGGGTTCGGGGTCCTGTGGCTGGGAGCGGCGATCTTCCTCTGGAAAATCCACATTTTAAAAGACGGTTCCCAGACCCAAGGTGGCACCTGTGCCGAATTGGGCTGGTTTGATTGTACCAAGTGGCTCCTGCAATCTGCTATCCAAAAGCGGAGCAGGCGAATTTTGTTTGCTAGCAAAAAGGGCCGTGGTTTGTGTTTGGGGGCCAGTGGCTGAGAGTGGCTGTCTGGCTCCTGAAAATCCACAGTAGGAAGGATTGTTCGAAGACCCAAGGTGTCAAGAGTGCCAAATCAGGCTGCTTTGATAGAACCAAGTGGCTCCAGCAATCTGCCACCCAGAAGCGGGGCAGGTGAGTTTTGTTTGCCAGGGAAAGGGCTGTGGTTTGTGTTTTGGGGCCTGTGGCTGGGAGTGGCCGGCTGGCTCCTGAAAATCCACGCTGCGCAGGATGGTTCCCAGACCCAAGGTGGCACCAGTGCCGAGTCGGGCTGGTTTGATAGAGCCAAGTGGCTCCTGCAATCTGCCAGCCAAAAGCGGGGCAGGTGAGTTTTGTTTGCCGGGAAAAACGGCCGTGGTTTGAGTTCGGGGGCCTGTGGCTGGGAGTGGGCGGCTGGCTCCTGAAATTCCTTGATATGCAGGATGGTTCCCAGACCCAAAATGGCACCAGTGCCAAGTCGAGCTGGTTTGACAGTGCCAAGTAGCTGCTGCAATCCGCCATCCAGAAACGGGGTAGGTGTGTTTTGTTTGCCAGGGAAAAGGGCCCTGGTTTGTGCTTGGGGGCCTGTGGCTGGGAGTGGCTGGCTGGATCCTGAAAATCCCCGCCGCGCAGGATAGTTCCCAGACCCAAGGTGGCACCAGTGCTTAGTCGGGCTGGTTTGATAGAGCCAAGTGGCTCCTGAAATCTGCAGCCCAGAAGCATGGCAGGTGAGTTTTGTTTGCCACGGAAAAGGGCTGTGGTTTGCGTTCGGGGGCCTGTGGCTGGGAGCGGCGATCTTCCTCTGGAAAATCCACATTTTAAAAGATGGTTCCCAGACCCAAGGTGGCACCAGTGCCGAGTCGGGCTGGTTTGATAGAGCCAAGTGGCTCCTGCAATCTCCCAGCGAGAAGCGGGGCAGGTGAGTTTTGTTTGCCGGGAAAAACGGCTGTGGTTTGAGTTTGGGGGCCTGTGGCTGGGAGTGGCCGGCTGGCTCCTGAAAATCCACGATGCCCAGAATAGTTCCCAGACCCAAGGAGGCACCAGTGCCGAATCGCTCTGGTTCGATAGAGCCAAGTGGCTCCTGCAATCTGCAGCCCAGAAGCAGGGCAGGTGAGTTTTGTTTGCCAGGGAAAAACGCCTGTGGTTTTCACTCGGAGGCCTGCGGCTGGGAGTGGCCGGCTGGCTCCTGAAAATCCACGATGCCCAGAATAGTTCCCAGACCCAAGGAGGCACCAGTGCCAAGTCGGGCTGGTTCGATAGAGCCAAGTGCCTCCTGCAATCTGCCAGCCAGAAGCGGGGCAGGTGAGTTTTGTTTGCCAGGGAAAAACGGCCGTGGTTTTCACTCGGGGGCCTGCGGCTGGCAGTGGCCGGCTGGCTCCTGAAAATCCACGCTGCACAGGATGGCTCCCAAACCCAAGGCGGCACCAGTGCCGAGTCGGGCTGGCTGATAGAGCCAAGTGGCTCCTGCAATCTGCCAGCCAGAAGCGGGGCAGGTGAGTTTTGTTTGCCGGGATAAACAGCTGTGGTGTGAGTTCGGCGGCCTCTGCCTGGGAGTGGGTGTCTGGCTCCTGAAATTGTTTGATATGCAGAATGGTTCCCAGACCCAAAATGGCACCAGTGCCAAGTCGAGCTGGTTTGACAGTGCCAAGTAAATGCTACAATCTGCCAGCCAAAAGCGGGGCAGGTGAGTTTTGTTTGCCGGGAAAAACAGCCGTGGTGTGAGTTCGGTGGCCTGTGCCTGGGAGTGGGCGTCTGGCTCCTGAAATTCCTTGATATGCAGGATGGTTCCCAGACCCAAAATGGCACCAGTGCCAAGTCGAGCTGGTTTCACAGTGCCAAGTAGCTGCTGCAATCTGCCATCCAGAAACGGGGCAGGTGAGTTTTGTTTGCCAGGGAAAAGGGCCCTGGTTTGTGCTTGGGGGCCTGTGGCTGGGAGTGGCTGGCTGGATCCTGAAAATCCCCGCCGCGCAGGATAGTTCCCAGACTCAAGGTGGCACCAGTGCTTAGTCGGGCTGGTTTGATAGAGCCAAGTGGCTCCTGAAATCTGCAGCCCAGAAGCATGGCAGGTGAGTTTTGTTTGCCACGGAAAAGGGCTGTGGTTTGCGTTCGGGGGCCTGTGGCTGGGAGTGGCGATCTTCCTCTGGAAAATCCACATTTTAAAAGATGGTTCCCAGACCCAAGGTGGCACCAGTGCCGAGTCGGGCTGGTTTGATAGAGCCAAGTGGCTCCTGCAATCTCCCAGCGAGAAGCAGGGCAGGTGAGTTTTGTTTGCCGGGAAAAACGGCTGTGGTTTGAGTTTGGGGGCCTGTGGCTGGGAGTGGCCGGCTGGCTCCTGAAAATCCACGATGCCCAGAATAGTTCCCAGACCCAAGGAGGCACCAGTGCCGAATCGCTCTGGTTCGATAGAGCCAAGTGGCTCCTGCAATCTGCAGCCCAGAAGCAGGGCAGGTGAGTTTTGTTTGCCAGGGAAAAACGCCTGTGGTTTTCACTCGGAGGCCTGCGGCTGGGAGTGGCCGGCTGGCTCCTGAAAATCCACGCCGCGCAGGATGATTCCCAGACCCAAGGTGGCACCAGTGCCGGGTCACGCTGTTTTGATAGAGCCAAGTGGCTCCTGCAATCTGCCAGCCAGAAGCGGGGCAGGTGAGTTTTGTTTGTCAGGGAAAAGGGCCGTGGTTTGCGTTTGGGGCCCTGTGCCTGGGAGTGGCCGTCTGGCTCCTGAAAATCCACGCCGCGCAGGATGTTTCCCAGACCCAAGGTGGCACCAGTGCCGAGTCGGGCTGGCTGATAGAGCCAAGTGGCTTCTGCAATCTGCAGCCCAGAAGCGGGGCAGGTGAGTTTTGTTTGCCAGGGAAAAGGGCGTTGGTTTGTTTTCGGGGGCCTGTGCCTGGGAGTGGCTAGCTGGCTCCTGAAAATCCACGATGCCCAGAATAGTTCCCAGACCCAAGGAGGCACCAGTGCCGAGTTGGGCTGGTTCGATAGAGCCAAGTGGCTCCTGCAATCTGCCAGCCAGAAGCAGGGCAGTTGAGTTTTGTTTGCCAGGGAAAAACGGCCGTGGTTTTCACTCGGGGGCCTGCGGCTGGAAGTGACAGGCTGGCTCCTGAAAATCCACGCCACGCAGGATGATTCCCAGACCCAAGGCGGCACCAGTGCCGGGTCGGGCTGGTTTGATAGAGCCAAGTGGCTCCTGCAATCTGCCAGCCAGAAGCAGGGCAGGTGAGTTTTGTTTGTCAGGGAAAAGGGCCGTGGTTTGCGTTCGGGGCCCTGTGGCTGGGAGTGGCCGGCTGGCTCCTGAAAAGCCCCGCCGCGCAGGATGGTTCCCAGACCCAAGGTGGCACCAGTGTCGAGTCGGGCTGGTTTGATAGAGCCAAGTGGCTCCTGCAATCTGCCAGCCAGAATTCGGGCAGGTAAGTTATGATTGCCAGGGAAAAGGGCCGTGGTTTGTGTTCAGGGGCCTGTGGCCAGGAGTGGCCGGCTGGCTCCTGAAAATCCCCGCCGCGCAGGATGGTTCCCCGACCCAACGTGGCACCAGTGCCGAGTCGGGCTGGTTTGATAGAGCCAAGTGGCTCCTGCAATCTGCCAGCCAAAAGCGGGGCAGGTGAGCTTTGTTTGCCGGGAAAAACGGCCGTTGTGTGAGTTCGGGAGCCTGTGCCTGGGAGTGGGCGGCTGGCTCCTGAAATTCCTTGATATGCAGGATGGTTCCCAGACCCAAAATGGCACCAGTGCCTAGTCGAGCTGGTTTGACAGTGCTAAGTAGCTGCTGCAATCCGCCAGCCAGAAACGGGGCAGGTGAGTTTTGTTTGCCAGGGGACAGGGCCCTGGTTTGTGCTTGGGGGCCTGTGGCTGGGAGTGGCTTGCTGGATCCTGAAAACCCCCGCCGCGCAGGATAGTTCCCAGACCCATGGTGGCACCAGTGCTGAGTCGGGCTGGTTTGATAGAGCCAAGTGGCTCCTGAAATCTGCAGCCCAGAAGCATGGCAGGTGAGTTTTGTTTGCCACGGAAAAGGGCTGTGGTTTGCGTTCGGGGGCCTGTGGCTGGGAGCGGCGATCTTCCTCTGGAAAATCCACATTTTAAAAGATGGTTCCCAGACCCAAGGTGGCACCAGTGCCGAGTCGCGCTGGTTTGATAGAGCCAAGTGGCTCCTGCAATCTCCCAGCGAGAAGCGGGGCAGGTGAGTTTTGTTTGCCAGGGAAAAACGGCCGTGGTTTGAGTTTGGGGGCCTGTGGCTGGGAGTGGCCGGCTGGCTCCTGAAAATCCACGCCGCGCAGCATGATACCCAGACCCAAGGTGGCACCAGTGCCGGGTCAGGCTGGTTTGATAGAGCCAAGTGGCTCCTGCAATCTGCCCGCCAGAAGCGGGGCAGGTGAGTTTTGTTTGTCAGGGAAAAGGGCCGTGGTTTGCGTTCGTGGCCCTGTGGCTGGGAGTGGCCGGCTGGCTCCTGAAAATCCACGCCGTGCAGGATGGTTCCCAGACCCAAGTTGGCACCAGTGCCGAGTCGGGCTGGTTTGATAGAGCCAAGTGGCTCCTGCAATCTGCAGCCCAGAAGCAGGGCAGGTGAGTTTTGTTTGCCAGGGAAAAGGGCCCTGGTTTGTGTTCGGGGGCCTGTGGCTGGGAGTGGCCGGCTGGCTCCTGAAAATCCACGATGCCCAGAATAGTTCCCAGACCCAAGGAGGCACCAGTGCCAAGTCGGGCTGGTTCGATAGAGCCAAGTGCCTCCTGCAATCTGCCAGCCAAAAGCAGGGCAGGTGAGTTTTGTTTGCCAGGGAAAAACGGCCGTGGTTTTCACTCGGGGGCCTGCGGCTGGGAGTGGCCGGCTGGCTCCTGAAAATCCACGCTGCACAGGATGGCTCCCAAACCCAAGGCGGCACCAGTGCCGAGTCGGGCTGGCTGATAGAGCCAAGTGGCTCCTGCAATCTGCCAGCCAGAAGCGGGGCAGGTGAGTTTTGTTTGCCGGGAAAAACAGCTGTGGTGTGAGTTCGGCGGCCTCTGCCTGGGAGTGGGTGTCTGGCTCCTGAAATTCTTTGATATGCAGGATGGTTCCCAGACCCAAAATGGCACCAGTGCCAAGTCGAGCTGGTTTGACAGTGCCAAGTAAATGCTGCAATCTGCCAGCCAAAAGCGGGGCAGGTGAGTTTTGTTTGCCGGGAAAAACAGCCGTGGTGTGAGTTCGGTGGCCGGTGGCTGGGAGTGGGCGTCTGGCTCCTGAAATTCCTTGATATGCAGGATGGTTCCCAGACCCAAAATGGCACCAGTGCCAAGTCGAGCTGGTTTCACAGTGCCAAGTAGCTGCTGCAATCTGCCATCCAGAAACGGGGCAGGTGAGTTTTGTTTGCCAGGGAAAAGGGCCCTGGTTTGTGCTTGGGGGCCTGTGGCTGGGAGTGGCCGGCTGGCTCCTGAAAATCCACGCCGCGCAGGATGGTTTCCAGACCCAAGGTGGCACCAGTGCCGGGTCGGGCTGGTTTGATAGAGCCAAGTGGCTCCTGCAATCTGCCAGCCAGAAGCGGGGCAGGTGAGTTTTGTTTGCCAGGAGAAAGGGCCCTGGTTTGTGTTCGGGGCCCTGTGGCTGGGAGTGGCCGGCTGGCTCCTGAAAATCCACGCCGCGCAGGATGATTCCCAGACCCAAAATGGCACCAGTGCCGGGTCGGGCTGGTTTGATAGAGCCAAGTGGCTCCTGCAATCTGCCAGCCAGAAGCAGGGCAGGTGAGTTTTGTTTGTCAGGGAAAAGGGCCCTGGTTTGGGTTCGGGGCCTTGTGGCTGGGAGTGGCCGTCTGGCTCCTGAAAATCCCCGCCGCGCAGGATAGTTCCCAGACCCAAGGTGCACCAGTGCTGAGTCGGGCTGGTTTGATAGAGCCAAGTGGCTCCTGCAATCTGCAGCCCAGAAGCAGGGCAGGTGAGTTTTGTTTCCTTGGAAAAAGGGCCCTGGTTTGGGTTCGGGGTCCTGTGGCTGGGAGCGGCGATCTTCCTCTGGAAAATCCACATTTTAAAAGACGGTTCCCAGACCCAAGGTGGCACCTGTGCCGAATTGGGCTGGTTTGATTGTACCAAGTGGCTCCTGCAATCTGCTATCCAAAAGCGGAGCAGGCGAATTTTGTTTGCTAGCAAAAAGGGCCGTGGTTTGTGTTTGGGGGCCAGTGGCTGAGAGTGGCTGTCTGGCTCCTGAAAATCCACAGTAGGAAGGATTGTTCGAAGACCCAAGGTGTCAAGAGTGCCAAATCAGGCTGCTTTGATAGAACCAAGTGGCTCCAGCAATCTGCCACCCAGAAGCGGGGCAGGTGAGTTTTGTTTGCCAGGGAAAGGGCTGTGGTTTGTGTTTTGGGGCCTGTGGCTGGGAGTGGCCGGCTGGCTCCTGAAAATCCACGCTGCGCAGGATGGTTCCCAGACCCAAGGTGGCACCAGTGCCGAGTCGGGCTGGTTTGATAGAGCCAAGTGGCTCCTGCAATCTGCCAGCCAAAAGCGGGGCAGGTGAGTTTTGTTTGCCGGGAAAAACGGCCGTGGTTTGAGTTCGGGGGCCTGTGGCTGGGAGTGGGCGGCTGGCTCCTGAAATTCCTTGATATGCAGGATGGTTCCCAGACCCAAAATGGCACCAGTGCCAAGTCGAGCTGGTTTGACAGTGCCAAGTAGCTGCTGCAATCCGCCATCCAGAAACGGGGTAGGTGTGTTTTGTTTGCCAGGGAAAAGGGCCCTGGTTTGTGCTTGGGGGCCTGTGGCTGGGAGTGGCTGGCTGGATCCTGAAAATCCCCGCCGCGCAGGATAGTTCCCAGACCCAAGGTGGCACCAGTGCTTAGTCGGGCTGGTTTGATAGAGCCAAGTGGCTCCTGAAATCTGCAGCCCAGAAGCATGGCAGGTGAGTTTTGTTTGCCACGGAAAAGGGCTGTGGTTTGCGTTCGGGGGCCTGTGGCTGGGAGCGGCGATCTTCCTCTGGAAAATCCACATTTTAAAAGATGGTTCCCAGACCCAAGGTGGCACCAGTGCCGAGTCGGGCTGGTTTGATAGAGCCAAGTGGCTCCTGCAATCTCCCAGCGAGAAGCGGGGCAGGTGAGTTTTGTTTGCCGGGAAAAACGGCTGTGGTTTGAGTTTGGGGGCCTGTGGCTGGGAGTGGCCGGCTGGCTCCTGAAAATCCACGATGCCCAGAATAGTTCCCAGACCCAAGGAGGCACCAGTGCCGAATCGCTCTGGTTCGATAGAGCCAAGTGGCTCCTGCAATCTGCAGCCCAGAAGCAGGGCAGGTGAGTTTTGTTTGCCAGGGAAAAACGCCTGTGGTTTTCACTCGGAGGCCTGCGGCTGGGAGTGGCCGGCTGGCTCCTGAAAATCCACGATGCCCAGAATAGTTCCCAGACCCAAGGAGGCACCAGTGCCAAGTCGGGCTGGTTCGATAGAGCCAAGTGCCTCCTGCAATCTGCCAGCCAGAAGCGGGGCAGGTGAGTTTTGTTTGCCAGGGAAAAACGGCCGTGGTTTTCACTCGGGGGCCTGCGGCTGGCAGTGGCCGGCTGGCTCCTGAAAATCCACGCTGCACAGGATGGCTCCCAAACCCAAGGCGGCACCAGTGCCGAGTCGGGCTGGCTGATAGAGCCAAGTGGCTCCTGCAATCTGCCAGCCAGAAGCGGGGCAGGTGAGTTTTGTTTGCCGGGATAAACAGCTGTGGTGTGAGTTCGGCGGCCTCTGCCTGGGAGTGGGTGTCTGGCTCCTGAAATTCTTTGATATGCAGAATGGTTCCCAGACCCAAAATGGCACCAGTGCCAAGTCGAGCTGGTTTGACAGTGCCAAGTAAATGCTACAATCTGCCAGCCAAAAGCGGGGCAGGTGAGTTTTGTTTGCCGGGAAAAACAGCCGTGGTGTGAGTTCGGTGGCCTGTGCCTGGGAGTGGGCGTCTGGCTCCTGAAATTCCTTGATATGCAGGATGGTTCCCAGACCCAAAATGGCACCAGTGCCAAGTCGAGCTGGTTTCACAGTGCCAAGTAGCTGCTGCAATCTGCCATCCAGAAACGGGGCAGGTGAGTTTTGTTTGCCAGGGAAAAGGGCCCTGGTTTGTGCTTGGGGGCCTGTGGCTGGGAGTGGCTGGCTGGATCCTGAAAATCCCCGCCGCGCAGGATAGTTCCCAGACTCAAGGTGGCACCAGTGCTTAGTCGGGCTGGTTTGATAGAGCCAAGTGGCTCCTGAAATCTGCAGCCCAGAAGCATGGCAGGTGAGTTTTGTTTGCCACGGAAAAGGGCTGTGGTTTGCGTTCGGGGGCCTGTGGCTGGGAGTGGCGATCTTCCTCTGGAAAATCCACATTTTAAAAGATGGTTCCCAGACCCAAGGTGGCACCAGTGCCGAGTCGGGCTGGTTTGATAGAGCCAAGTGGCTCCTGCAATCTCCCAGCGAGAAGCAGGGCAGGTGAGTTTTGTTTGCCGGGAAAAACGGCTGTGGTTTGAGTTTGGGGGCCTGTGGCTGGGAGTGGCCGGCTGGCTCCTGAAAATCCACGATGCCCAGAATAGTTCCCAGACCCAAGGAGGCACCAGTGCCGAATCGCTCTGGTTCGATAGAGCCAAGTGGCTCCTGCAATCTGCAGCCCAGAAGCAGGGCAGGTGAGTTTTGTTTGCCAGGGAAAAACGCCTGTGGTTTTCACTCGGAGGCCTGCGGCTGGGAGTGGCCGGCTGGCTCCTGAAAATCCACGCCGCGCAGGATGATTCCCAGACCCAAGGTGGCACCAGTGCCGGGTCACGCTGTTTTGATAGAGCCAAGTGGCTCCTGCAATCTGCCAGCCAGAAGCGGGGCAGGTGAGTTTTGTTTGTCAGGGAAAAGGGCCGTGGTTTGCGTTTGGGGCCCTGTGCCTGGGAGTGGCCGTCTGGCTCCTGAAAATCCACGCCGCGCAGGATGTTTCCCAGACCCAAGGTGGCACCAGTGCCGAGTCGGGCTGGCTGATAGAGCCAAGTGGCTTCTGCAATCTGCAGCCCAGAAGCGGGGCAGGTGAGTTTTGTTTGCCAGGGAAAAGGGCGTTGGTTTGTTTTCGGGGGCCTGTGCCTGGGAGTGGCTAGCTGGCTCCTGAAAATCCACGATGCCCAGAATAGTTCCCAGACCCAAGGAGGCACCAGTGCCGAGTTGGGCTGGTTCGATAGAGCCAAGTGGCTCCTGCAATCTGCCAGCCAGAAGCAGGGCAGTTGAGTTTTGTTTGCCAGGGAAAAACGGCCGTGGTTTTCACTCGGGGGCCTGCGGCTGGAAGTGACAGGCTGGCTCCTGAAAATCCACGCCACGCAGGATGATTCCCAGACCCAAGGCGGCACCAGTGCCGGGTCGGGCTGGTTTGATAGAGCCAAGTGGCTCCTGCAATCTGCCAGCCAGAAGCAGGGCAGGTGAGTTTTGTTTGTCAGGGAAAAGGGCCGTGGTTTGCGTTCGGGGCCCTGTGGCTGGGAGTGGCCGGCTGGCTCCTGAAAAGCCCCGCCGCGCAGGATGGTTCCCAGACCCAAGGTGGCACCAGTGTCGAGTCGGGCTGGTTTGATAGAGCCAAGTGGCTCCTGCAATCTGCCAGCCAGAATTCGGGCAGGTAAGTTATGATTGCCAGGGAAAAGGGCCGTGGTTTGTGTTCAGGGGCCTGTGGCCAGGAGTGGCCGGCTGGCTCCTGAAAATCCCCGCCGCGCAGGATGGTTCCCCGACCCAACGTGGCACCAGTGCCGAGTCGGGCTGGTTTGATAGAGCCAAGTGGCTCCTGCAATCTGCCAGCCAAAAGCGGGGCAGGTGAGCTTTGTTTGCCGGGAAAAACGGCCGTTGTGTGAGTTCGGGAGCCTGTGCCTGGGAGTGGGCGGCTGGCTCCTGAAATTCCTTGATATGCAGGATGGTTCCCAGACCCAAAATGGCACCAGTGCCTAGTCGAGCTGGTTTGACAGTGCTAAGTAGCTGCTGCAATCCGCCAGCCAGAAACGGGGCAGGTGAGTTTTGTTTGCCAGGGGACAGGGCCCTGGTTTGTGCTTGGGGGCCTGTGGCTGGGAGTGGCTTGCTGGATCCTGAAAACCCCCGCCGCGCAGGATAGTTCCCAGACCCATGGTGGCACCAGTGCTGAGTCGGGCTGGTTTGATAGAGCCAAGTGGCTCCTGAAATCTGCAGCCCAGAAGCATGGCAGGTGAGTTTTGTTTGCCACGGAAAAGGGCTGTGGTTTGCGTTCGGGGGCCTGTGGCTGGGAGCGGCGATCTTCCTCTGGAAAATCCACATTTTAAAAGATGGTTCCCAGACCCAAGGTGGCACCAGTGCCGAGTCGCGCTGGTTTGATAGAGCCAAGTGGCTCCTGCAATCTCCCAGCGAGAAGCGGGGCAGGTGAGTTTTGTTTGCCAGGGAAAAACGGCCGTGGTTTGAGTTTGGGGGCCTGTGGCTGGGAGTGGCCGGCTGGCTCCTGAAAATCCACGCCGCGCAGCATGATACCCAGACCCAAGGTGGCACCAGTGCCGGGTCAGGCTGGTTTGATAGAGCCAAGTGGCTCCTGCAATCTGCCCGCCAGAAGCGGGGCAGGTGAGTTTTGTTTGTCAGGGAAAAGGGCCGTGGTTTGCGTTCGTGGCCCTGTGGCTGGGAGTGGCCGGCTGGCTCCTGAAAATCCACGCCGTGCAGGATGGTTCCCAGACCCAAGTTGGCACCAGTGCCGAGTCGGGCTGGTTTGATAGAGCCAAGTGGCTCCTGCAATCTGCAGCCCAGAAGCAGGGCAGGTGAGTTTTGTTTGCCAGGGAAAAGGGCCCTGGTTTGTGTTCGGGGGCCTGTGGCTGGGAGTGGCCGGCTGGCTCCTGAAAATCCACGATGCCCAGAATAGTTCCCAGACCCAAGGAGGCACCAGTGCCAAGTCGGGCTGGTTCGATAGAGCCAAGTGCCTCCTGCAATCTGCCAGCCAAAAGCAGGGCAGGTGAGTTTTGTTTGCCAGGGAAAAACGGCCGTGGTTTTCACTCGGGGGCCTGCGGCTGGGAGTGGCCGGCTGGCTCCTGAAAATCCACGCTGCACAGGATGGCTCCCAAACCCAAGGCGGCACCAGTGCCGAGTCGGGCTGGCTGATAGAGCCAAGTGGCTCCTGCAATCTGCCAGCCAGAAGCGGGGCAGGTGAGTTTTGTTTGCCGGGAAAAACAGCTGTGGTGTGAGTTCGGCGGCCTCTGCCTGGGAGTGGGTGTCTGGCTCCTGAAATTCTTTGATATGCAGGATGGTTCCCAGACCCAAAATGGCACCAGTGCCAAGTCGAGCTGGTTTGACAGTGCCAAGTAAATGCTGCAATCTGCCAGCCAAAAGCGGGGCAGGTGAGTTTTGTTTGCCGGGAAAAACAGCCGTGGTGTGAGTTCGGTGGCCGGTGGCTGGGAGTGGGCGTCTGGCTCCTGAAATTCCTTGATATGCAGGATGGTTCCCAGACCCAAAATGGCACCAGTGCCAAGTCGAGCTGGTTTCACAGTGCCAAGTAGCTGCTGCAATCTGCCATCCAGAAACGGGGCAGGTGAGTTTTGTTTGCCAGGGAAAAGGGCCCTGGTTTGTGCTTGGGGGCCTGTGGCTGGGAGTGGCCGGCTGGCTCCTGAAAATCCACGCCGCGCAGGATGGTTTCCAGACCCAAGGTGGCACCAGTGCCGGGTCGGGCTGGTTTGATAGAGCCAAGTGGCTCCTGCAATCTGCCAGCCAGAAGCGGGGCAGGTGAGTTTTGTTTGCCAGGAGAAAGGGCCCTGGTTTGTGTTCGGGGCCCTGTGGCTGGGAGTGGCCGGCTGGCTCCTGAAAATCCACGCCGCGCAGGATGATTCCCAGACCCAAAATGGCACCAGTGCCGGGTCGGGCTGGTTTGATAGAGCCAAGTGGCTCCTGCAATCTGCCAGCCAGAAGCAGGGCAGGTGAGTTTTGTTTGTCAGGGAAAAGGGCCCTGGTTTGGGTTCGGGGCCTTGTGGCTGGGAGTGGCCGTCTGGCTCCTGAAAATCCCCGCCGCGCAGGATAGTTCCCAGACCCAAGGTGCACCAGTGCTGAGTCGGGCTGGTTTGATAGAGCCAAGTGGCTCCTGCAATCTGCAGCCCAGAAGCAGGGCAGGTGAGTTTTGTTTCCTTGGAAAAAGGGCCCTGGTTTGGGTTCGGGGTCCTGTGGCTGGGAGCGGCGATCTTCCTCTGGAAAATCCACATTTTAAAAGACGGTTCCCAGACCCAAGGTGGCACCTGTGCCGAATTGGGCTGGTTTGATTGTACCAAGTGGCTCCTGCAATCTGCTATCCAAAAGCGGAGCAGGCGAATTTTGTTTGCTAGCAAAAAGGGCCGTGGTTTGTGTTTGGGGGCCAGTGGCTGAGAGTGGCTGTCTGGCTCCTGAAAATCCACAGTAGGAAGGATTGTTCGAAGACCCAAGGTGTCAAGAGTGCCAAATCAGGCTGCTTTGATAGAACCAAGTGGCTCCAGCAATCTGCCACCCAGAAGCGGGGCAGGTGAGTTTTGTTTGCCAGGGAAAGGGCTGTGGTTTGTGTTTTGGGGCCTGTGGCTGGGAGTGGCCGGCTGGCTCCTGAAAATCCACGCTGCGCAGGATGGTTCCCAGACCCAAGGTGGCACCAGTGCCGAGTCGGGCTGGTTTGATAGAGCCAAGTGGCTCCTGCAATCTGCCAGCCAAAAGCGGGGCAGGTGAGTTTTGTTTGCCGGGAAAAACGGCCGTGGTTTGAGTTCGGGGGCCTGTGGCTGGGAGTGGGCGGCTGGCTCCTGAAATTCCTTGATATGCAGGATGGTTCCCAGACCCAAAATGGCACCAGTGCCAAGTCGAGCTGGTTTGACAGTGCCAAGTAGCTGCTGCAATCCGCCATCCAGAAACGGGGTAGGTGTGTTTTGTTTGCCAGGGAAAAGGGCCCTGGTTTGTGCTTGGGGGCCTGTGGCTGGGAGTGGCTGGCTGGATCCTGAAAATCCCCGCCGCGCAGGATAGTTCCCAGACCCAAGGTGGCACCAGTGCTTAGTCGGGCTGGTTTGATAGAGCCAAGTGGCTCCTGAAATCTGCAGCCCAGAAGCATGGCAGGTGAGTTTTGTTTGCCACGGAAAAGGGCTGTGGTTTGCGTTCGGGGGCCTGTGGCTGGGAGCGGCGATCTTCCTCTGGAAAATCCACATTTTAAAAGATGGTTCCCAGACCCAAGGTGGCACCAGTGCCGAGTCGGGCTGGTTTGATAGAGCCAAGTGGCTCCTGCAATCTCCCAGCGAGAAGCGGGGCAGGTGAGTTTTGTTTGCCGGGAAAAACGGCTGTGGTTTGAGTTTGGGGGCCTGTGGCTGGGAGTGGCCGGCTGGCTCCTGAAAATCCACGATGCCCAGAATAGTTCCCAGACCCAAGGAGGCACCAGTGCCGAATCGCTCTGGTTCGATAGAGCCAAGTGGCTCCTGCAATCTGCAGCCCAGAAGCAGGGCAGGTGAGTTTTGTTTGCCAGGGAAAAACGCCTGTGGTTTTCACTCGGAGGCCTGCGGCTGGGAGTGGCCGGCTGGCTCCTGAAAATCCACGATGCCCAGAATAGTTCCCAGACCCAAGGAGGCACCAGTGCCAAGTCGGGCTGGTTCGATAGAGCCAAGTGCCTCCTGCAATCTGCCAGCCAGAAGCGGGGCAGGTGAGTTTTGTTTGCCAGGGAAAAACGGCCGTGGTTTTCACTCGGGGGCCTGCGGCTGGCAGTGGCCGGCTGGCTCCTGAAAATCCACGCTGCACAGGATGGCTCCCAAACCCAAGGCGGCACCAGTGCCGAGTCGGGCTGGCTGATAGAGCCAAGTGGCTCCTGCAATCT
Organism: Zonotrichia albicollis; assembly: GCF_047830755.1. Classification (NCBI taxonomy): domain Eukaryota; kingdom Metazoa; phylum Chordata; class Aves; order Passeriformes; family Passerellidae; genus Zonotrichia; species Zonotrichia albicollis. The sequence goes on from NC_133824.1 coordinate 46,070,839, forward strand.
GCCAGCCAGAAGCGGGGCAGGTGAGTTTTGTTTGCCGGGATAAACAGCTGTGGTGTGAGTTCGGCGGCCTCTGCCTGGGAGTGGGTGTCTGGCTCCTGAAATTCTTTGATATGCAGAATGGTTCCCAGACCCAAAATGGCACCAGTGCCAAGTCGAGCTGGTTTGACAGTGCCAAGTAAATGCTACAATCTGCCAGCCAAAAGCGGGGCAGGTGAGTTTTGTTTGCCGGGAAAAACAGCCGTGGTGTGAGTTCGGTGGCCTGTGCCTGGGAGTGGGCGTCTGGCTCCTGAAATTCCTTGATATGCAGGATGGTTCCCAGACCCAAAATGGCACCAGTGCCAAGTCGAGCTGGTTTCACAGTGCCAAGTAGCTGCTGCAATCTGCCATCCAGAAACGGGGCAGGTGAGTTTTGTTTGCCAGGGAAAAGGGCCCTGGTTTGTGCTTGGGGGCCTGTGGCTGGGAGTGGCTGGCTGGATCCTGAAAATCCCCGCCGCGCAGGATAGTTCCCAGACTCAAGGTGGCACCAGTGCTTAGTCGGGCTGGTTTGATAGAGCCAAGTGGCTCCTGAAATCTGCAGCCCAGAAGCATGGCAGGTGAGTTTTGTTTGCCACGGAAAAGGGCTGTGGTTTGCGTTCGGGGGCCTGTGGCTGGGAGTGGCGATCTTCCTCTGGAAAATCCACATTTTAAAAGATGGTTCCCAGACCCAAGGTGGCACCAGTGCCGAGTCGGGCTGGTTTGATAGAGCCAAGTGGCTCCTGCAATCTCCCAGCGAGAAGCAGGGCAGGTGAGTTTTGTTTGCCGGGAAAAACGGCTGTGGTTTGAGTTTGGGGGCCTGTGGCTGGGAGTGGCCGGCTGGCTCCTGAAAATCCACGATGCCCAGAATAGTTCCCAGACCCAAGGAGGCACCAGTGCCGAATCGCTCTGGTTCGATAGAGCCAAGTGGCTCCTGCAATCTGCAGCCCAGAAGCAGGGCAGGTGAGTTTTGTTTGCCAGGGAAAAACGCCTGTGGTTTTCACTCGGAGGCCTGCGGCTGGGAGTGGCCGGCTGGCTCCTGAAAATCCACGATGCCCAGAATAGTTCCCAGACCCAAGGAGGCACCAGTGCCAAGTCGGGCTGGTTCGATAGAGCCAAGTGCCTCCTGCAATCTGCCAGCCAAAAGCAGGGCAGGTGAGTTTTGTTTGCCAGGGAAAAACGGCCGTGGTTTTCACTCGGGGGCCTGCGGCTGGCAGTGGCCGGCTGGCTCCTGAAAATCCACGCTGCACAGGATGGCTCCCAAACCCAAGGCGGCACCAGTGCCGAGTCGGGCTGGCTGATAGAGCCAAGTGGCTCCTGCAATCTGCCAGCCAGAAGCGGGGCAGGTGAGTTTTGTTTGCCGGGAAAAACAGCTGTGGTGTGAGTTCGGCGGCCTCTGCCTGGGAGTGGGTGTCTGGCTCCTGAAATTCTTTGATATGCAGGATGGTTCCCAGACCCAAAATGGCACCAGTGCCAAGTCGAGCTGGTTTGACAGTGCCAAGTAAATGCTGCAATCTGCCAGCCAAAAGCGGGGCAGGTGAGTTTTGTTTGCCGGGAAAAACAGCCGTGGTGTGAGTTCGGTGGCCTGTGCCTGGGAGTGGGCGTCTGGCTCCTGAAATTCCTTGATATGCAGGATGGTTCCCAGACCCAAAATGGCACCAGTGCCAAGTCGAGCTGGCTTCACAGTGCCAAGTAGCGGCTGCAATCTGCCATCCAGAAACGGGGCAGGTGAGTTTTGTTTGCCAGGGAAAAGGGCCCTGGTTTGTGCTTGGGGGCCTGTGGCTGGGAGTGGCTGGCTGGATCCTGAAAATCCCCGCCGCGCAGGATAGTTCCCAGACCCAAGGTGGCACCAGTGCTTAGTCGGGCTGGTTTGATAGAGCCAAGTGGCTCCTGAAATCTGCAGCCCAGAAGCAGGGCAGGTGAGTTTTGTTTGCCACGGAAAAGGGCTGTGGTTTGCGTTCGGGGGCCTGTGGCTGGGAGCGGCGATCTTCCTCTGGAAAATCCACATTTTAAAAGATGGTTCCCAGACCCAAGGTGGCACCAGTGCCGAGTCGGGCTGGTTTGATAGAGCCAAGTGGCTCCTGCAATCTCCCAGCGAGAAGCGGGGCAGGTGAGTTTTGTTTGCCGGGAAAAACGGCTGTGGTTTGAGTTTGGGGGCCTGTGGCTGGGAGTGGCCGGCTGGCTCCTGAAAATCCACGATGCCCAGAATAGTTCCCAGACCCAAGGAGGCACCAGTGCCGAATCGCTCTGGTTCGATAGAGCCAAGTGGCTCCTGCAATCTGCAGCCCAGAAGCAGGGCAGGTGAGTTTTGTTTGCCAGGGAAAAACGCCTGTGGTTTTCACTCGGAGGCCTGCGGCTGGGAGTGGCCGGCTGGCTCCTGAAAATCCACGATGCCCAGAATAGTTCCCAGACCCAAGGAGGCACCAGTGCCGAATCGCTCTGGTTCGATAGAGCCAAGTGGCTCCTGCAATCTGCAGCCCAGAAGCGGGGCAGGTGAGTTTTGTTTGCAGGGATAAACAGCTGTGGTGTGAGTTCGGCGGCCTCTGCCTGGGAGTGGGCGTCTGGCTCCTGAAATTCCTTGATATGCAGGATGGTTCCCAGACCCAAAATGGCACCAGTGCCAAGTCGAGCTGGTTTCACAGTGCCAAGTAGCTGCTGCAATCTGCCATCCAGAAACGGGGCAGGTGAGTTTTGTTTGCCAGGGAAAAGGGCCCTGGTTTGTGCTTGGGGGCCTGTGGCTGGGAGTGGCCGGCTGGCTCCTGAAAATCCACGCCACGCAGGATGGTTTCCAGACCCAAGGTGGCACCAGTGCCGGGTCGGGCTGGTTTGATAGAGCCAAGTGGCTCCTGCAATCTGCCAGCCAGAAGCGGGGCAGGTGAGTTTTGTTTGCCAGGAGAAAGGGCCCTGGTTTGTGTTCGGGGCCCTGTGGCTGGGAGTGGCCGGCTGGCTCCTGAAAATCCACGCCGCGCAGGATGATTCCCAGACCCAAAATGGCACCAGTGCCGGGTCGGGCTGGTTTGATAGAGCCAAGTGGCTCCTGCAATCTGCCAGCCAGAAGCAGGGCAGGTGAGTTTTGTTTGTCAGGGAAAAGGGCCCTGGTTTGGGTTCGGGGCCCTGTGGCTGGGAGTGGCCGTCTGGCTCCTGAAAATCCCCGCCGCGCAGGATAGTTCCCAGACCCAAGGTGCACCAGTGCTGAGTCGGGCTGGTTTGATAGAGCCAAGTGGCTCCTGCAATCTGCAGCCCAGCAGCAGGGCAGGTGAGTTTTGTTTCCTTGGAAAAAGGGCCCTGGTTTGGGTTCGGGGTCCTGTGGCTGGGAGCGGCGATCTTCCTCTGGAAAATCCACATTTTAAAAGACGGTTCCCAGACCCAAGGTGGCACCTGTGCCGAATTGGGCTGGTTTGATTGTACCAAGTGGCTCCTGCAATCTGCTATCCAAAAGCGGAGCAGGCGAATTTTGTTTGCTAGCAAAAAGGGCCGTGGTTTGTGTTTGGGGGCCAGTGGCTGAGAGTGGCTGGCTGGCTCCTGAAAATCCACAGTAGGAAGGATTGTTCGAAGACCCAAGGTGTCAAGAGTGCCAAATCAGGCTGCTTTGATAGAACCAAGTGGCTCCAGCAATCTGCCACCCAGAAGCGGGGCAGGTGAGTTTTGTTTGCCAGGGAAAGGGCTGTGGTTTGTGTTTTGGGGCCTGTGGCTGGGAGTGGCCGGCTGGCTCCTGAAAATCCACGCTGCGCAGGATGGTTCCCAGACCCAAGGTGGCACCAGTGCCGAGTCGGGCTGGTTTGATAGAGCCAAGTGGCTCCTGCAATCTGCCAGCCAAAAGCGGGGCAGGTGAGTTTTGTTTGCCGGGAAAAACGGCCGTGGTTTGAGTTCGGGGGCCTGTGGCTGGGAGTGGGCGGCTGGCTCCTGAAATTCCTTGATATGCAGGATGGTTCCCAGACCCAAAATGGCACCAGTGCCAAGTCGAGCTGGTTTGACAGTGCCAAGTAGCTGCTGCAATCCGCCATCCAGAAACGGGGTAGGTGTGTTTTGTTTGCCAGGGAAAAGGGCCCTGGTTTGTGCTTGGGGGCCTGTGGCTGGGAGTGGCTGGCTGGATCCTGAAAATCCCCGCCGCGCAGGATAGTTCCCAGACCCAAGGTGGCACCAGTGCTTAGTCGGGCTGGTTTGATAGAGCCAAGTGGCTCCTGAAATCTGCAGCCCAGAAGCATGGCAGGTGAGTTTTGTTTGCCACGGAAAAGGGCTGTGGTTTGCGTTCGGGGGCCTGTGGCTGGGAGCGGCAATCTTCCTCTGGAAAATCCACATTTTAAAAGATGGTTCCCAGACCCAAGGTGGCACCAGTGCCGAGTCGGGCTGGTTTGATAGAGCCAAGTGGCTCCTGCAATCTCCCAGCGAGAAGCGGGGCAGGTGAGTTTTGTTTGCCGGGAAAAACGGCTGTGGTTTGAGTTTGGGGGCCTGTGGCTGGGAGTGGCCGGCTGGCTCCTGAAAATCCACGATGCCCAGAATAGTTCCCAGACCCAAGGAGGCACCAGTGCCGAATCGCTCTGGTTCGATAGAGCCAAGTGGCTCCTGCAATCTGCAGCCCAGAAGCAGGGCAGGTGAGTTTTGTTTGCCAGGGAAAAACGCCTGTGGTTTTCACTCGGAGGCCTGCGGCTGGGAGTGGCCGGCTGGCTCCTGAAAATCCACGATGCCCAGAATAGTTCCCAGACCCAAGGAGGCACCAGTGCCAAGTCGGGCTGGTTCGATAGAGCCAAGTGCCTCCTGAAATCTGCCAGCCAAAAGCAGGGCAGGTGAGTTTTGTTTGCCAGGGAAAAACGGCCGTGGTTTTCACTCGGGGGCCTGCGGCTGGCAGTGGCCGGCTGGCTCCTGAAAATCCACGCTGCACAGGATGGCTCCCAAACCCAAGGCGGCACCAGTGCCGAGTCGGGCTGGCTGATAGAGCCAAGTGGCTCCTGCAATCTGCCAGCCAGAAGCGGGGCAGGTGAGTTTTGTTTGCAGGGATAAACAGCTGTGGTGTGAGTTCGGCGGCCTCTGCCTGGGAGTGGGTGTCTGGCTCCTGAAATTCTTTGATATGCAGAATGGTTCCCAGACCCAAAATGGCACCAGTGCCAAGTCGAGCTGGTTTGACAGTGCCAAGTAAATGCTGCAATCTGCCAGCCAAAAGCGGGGCAGGTGAGTTTTGTTTGCCGGGAAAAACAGCCGTGGTGTGAGTTCGGTGGCCTGTGCCTGGGAGTGGGCGTCTGGCTCCTGAAATTCCTTGATATGCAGGATGGTTCCCAGACCCAAAATGGCACCAGTGCCAAGTCGAGCTGGTTTCACAGTGCCAAGTAGCTGCTGCAATCTGCCATCCAGAAACGGGGCAGGTGAGTTTTGTTTGCCAGGGAAAAGGGCCCTGGTTTGTGCTTGGGGGCCTGTGGCTGGGAGTGGCTGGCTGGATCCTGAAAATCCCCGCCGCGCAGGATAGTTCCCAGACCCAAGGTGGCACCAGTGCTTAGTCGGGCTGGTTTGATAGAGCCAAGTGGCTCCTGAAATCTGCAGCCCAGAAGCAGGGCAGGTGAGTTTTGTTTGCCACGGAAAAGGGCTGTGGTTTGCGTTCGGGGGCCTGTGGCTGGGAGCGGCGATCTTCCTCTGGAAAATCCACATTTTAAAAGATGGTTCCCAGACCCAAGGTGGCACCAGTGCCGAGTCGGGCTGGTTTGATAGAGCCAAGTGGCTCCTGCAATCTCCCAGCGAGAAGCAGGGCAGGTGAGTTTTGTTTGCCGGGAAAAACGGCTGTGGTTTGAGTTTGGGGGCCTGTGGCTGGGAGTGGCCGGCTGGCTCCTGAAAATCCACGATGCCCAGAATAGTTCCCAGACCCAAGGAGGCACCAGTGCCGAATCGCTCTGGTTCGATAGAGCCAAGTGGCTCCTGCAATCTGCAGCCCAGAAGCAGGGCAGGTGAGTTTTGTTTGCCAGGGAAAAACGCCTGTGGTTTTCACTCGGAGGCCTGCGGCTGGGAGTGGCCGGCTGGCTCCTGAAAATCCACGATGCCCAGAATAGTTCCCAGACCCAAGGAGGCACCAGTGCCAAGTCGGGCTGGTTCGATAGAGCCAAGTGCCTCCTGCAATCTGCCAGCCAAAAGCAGGGCAGGTGAGTTTTGTTTGCCAGGGAAAAACGGCCGTGGTTTTCACTCGGGGGCCTGCGGCTGGCAGTGGCCGGCTGGCTCCTGAAAATCCACGCTGCACAGGATGGCTCCCAAACCCAAGGCGGCACCAGTGCCGAGTCGGGCTGGCTGATAGAGCCAAGTGGCTCCTGCAATCTGCCAGCCAGAAGCGGGGCAGGTGAGTTTTGTTTGCCGGGAAAAACAGCTGTGGTGTGAGTTCGGCGGCCTCTGCCTGGGAGTGGGTGTCTGGCTCCTGAAATTCTTTGATATGCAGGATGGTTCCCAGACCCAAAATGGCACCAGTGCCAAGTCGAGCTGGTTTGACAGTGCCAAGTAAATGCTGCAATCTGCCAGCCAAAAGCGGGGCAGGTGAGTTTTGTTTGCCGGGAAAAACAGCCGTGGTGTGAGTTCGGTGGCCTGTGCCTGGGAGTGGGCGTCTGGCTCCTGAAATTCCTTGATATGCAGGATGGTTCCCAGACCCAAAATGGCACCAGTGCCAAGTCGAGCTGGCTTCACAGTGCCAAGTAGCGGCTGCAATCTGCCATCCAGAAACGGGGCAGGTGAGTTTTGTTTGCCAGGGAAAAGGGCCCTGGTTTGTGCTTGGGGGCCTGTGGCTGGGAGTGGCTGGCTGGATCCTGAAAATCCCCGCCGCGCAGGATAGTTCCCAGACCCAAGGTGGCACCAGTGCTTAGTCGGGCTGGTTTGATAGAGCCAAGTGGCTCCTGAAATCTGCAGCCCAGAAGCAGGGCAGGTGAGTTTTGTTTGCCACGGAAAAGGGCTGTGGTTTGCGTTCGGGGGCCTGTGGCTGGGAGCGGCGATCTTCCTCTGGAAAATCCACATTTTAAAAGATGGTTCCCAGACCCAAGGTGGCACCAGTGCCGAGTCGGGCTGGTTTGATAGAGCCAAGTGGCTCCTGCAATCTCCCAGCGAGAAGCGGGGCAGGTGAGTTTTGTTTGCCGGGAAAAACGGCTGTGGTTTGAGTTTGGGGGCCTGTGGCTGGGAGTGGCCGGCTGGCTCCTGAAAATCCACGATGCCCAGAATAGTTCCCAGACCCAAGGAGGCACCAGTGCCGAATCGCTCTGGTTCGATAGAGCCAAGTGGCTCCTGCAATCTGCAGCCCAGAAGCAGGGCAGGTGAGTTTTGTTTGCCAGGGAAAAACGCCTGTGGTTTTCACTCGGAGGCCTGCGGCTGGGAGTGGCCGGCTGGCTCCTGAAAATCCACGATGCCCAGAATATTTCCCAGACCCAAGGAGGCACCAGTGCCAAGTCGGGCTGGTTCGATAGAGCCAAGTGCCTCCTGCAATCTGCCAGCCAAAAGCAGGGCAGGTGAGTTTTGTTTGCCAGGGAAAAACGGCCGTGGTTTTCACTCGGGGGCCTGCGGCTGGCAGTGGCCGGCTGGCTCCTGAAAATCCACGCTGCACAGGATGGCTCCCAAACCCAAGGCGGCACCAGTGCCGAGTCGGGCTGGCTGATAGAGCCAAGTGGCTCCTGCAATCTGCCAGCCAGAAGCGGGGCAGGTGAGTTTTGTTTGCCGGGAAAAACAGCTGTGGTGTGAGTTCGGCGGCCTCTGCCTGGGAGTGGGTGTCTGGCTCCTGAAATTCTTTGATATGCAGGATGGTTCCCAGACCCAAAATGGCACCAGTGCCAAGTCGAGCTGGTTTGACAGTGCCAAGTAAATGCTGCAATCTGCCAGCCAAAAGCGGGGCAGGTGAGTTTTGTTTGCCGGGAAAAACAGCCGTGGTGTGAGTTCGGTGGCCGGTGGCTGGGAGTGGGCGTCTGGCTCCTGAAATTCCTTGATATGCAGGATGGTTCCCAGACCCAAAATGGCACCAGTGCCAAGTCGAGCTGGTTTCACAGTGCCAAGTAGCTGCTGCAATCTGCCATCCAGAAACGGGGCAGGTGAGTTTTGTTTGCCAGGGAAAAGGGCCCTGGTTTGTGCTTGGGGGCCTGTGGCTGGGAGTGGCCGGCTGGCTCCTGAAAATCCACGCCACGCAGGATGGTACCCAGACCCAAGGTGGCACCAGTGCCGGGTCGGGCTGGTTTGATAGAGCCAAGTGGCTCCTGCAATCTGCCAGCCAGAAGCGGGGCAGGTGAGTTTTGTTTGCCAGGAGAAAGGGCCCTGGTTTGTGTTCGGGGCCCTGTGGCTGGGAGTGGCCGGCTGGCTCCTGAAAATCCACGCCGCGCAGGATGATTCCCAGACCCAAAATGGCACCAGTGCCGGGTCGGGCTGGTTTGATAGAGCCAAGTGGCTCCTGCAATCTGCCAGCCAGAAGCAGGGCAGGTGAGTTTTGTTTGTCAGGGAAAAGGGCCCTGGTTTGGGTTCGGGGCCCTGTGGCTGGGAGTGGCCGTCTGGCTCCTGAAAATCCCCGCCGCGCAGGATAGTTCCCAGACCCAAGGTGCACCAGTGCTGAGTCGGGCTGGTTTGATAGAGCCAAGTGGCTCCTGCAATCTGCAGCCCAGAAGCAGGGCAGGTGAGTTTTGTTTCCTTGGAAAAAGGGCCCTGGTTTGGGTTCGGGGTCCTGTGGCTGGGAGCGGCGATCTTCCTCTGGAAAATCCACATTTTAAAAGACGGTTCCCAGACCCAAGGTGGCACCTGTGCCGAATTGGGCTGGTTTGATTGTACCAAGTGGCTCCTGCAATCTGCTATCCAAAAGCGGAGCAGGCGAATTTTGTTTGCTAGCAAAAAGGGCCGTGGTTTGTGTTTGGGGGCCAGTGGCTGAGAGTGGCTGGCTGGCTCCTGAAAATCCACAGTAGGAAGGATTGTTCGAAGACCCAAGGTGTCAAGAGTGCCAAATCAGGCTGCTTTGATAGAACCAAGTGGCTCCAGCAATCTGCCACCCAGAAGCGGGGCAGGTGAGTTTTGTTTGCCAGGGAAAGGGCTGTGGTTTGTGTTTTGGGGCCTGTGGCTGGGAGTGGCCGGCTGGCTCCTGAAAATCCACGCTGCGCAGGATGGTTCCCAGACCCAAGGTGGCACCAGTGCCGAGTCGGGCTGGTTTGATAGAGCCAAGTGGCTCCTGCAATCTGCCAGCCAAAAGCGCGGCAGGTGAGTTTTGTTTGCCGGGAAAAACGGCCGTGGTTTGAGTTCGGGGGCCTGTGGCTGGGAGTGGGCGGCTGGCTCCTGAAATTCCTTGATATGCAGGATGGTTCCCAGACCCAAAATGGCACCAGTGCCAAGTCGAGCTGGTTTGACAGTGCCAAGTAGCTGCTGCAATCCGCCATCCAGAAACGGGGTAGGTGTGTTTTGTTTGCCAGGGAAAAGGGCCCTGGTTTGTGCTTGGGGGCCTGTGGCTGGGAGTGGCTGGCTGGATCCTGAAAATCCCCGCCGCGCAGGATAGTTCCCAGACCCAAGGTGGCACCAGTGCTTAGTCGGGCTGGTTTGATAGAGCCAAGTGGCTCCTGAAATCTGCAGCCCAGAAGCATGGCAGGTGAGTTTTGTTTGCCACGGAAAAGGGCTGTGGTTTGCGTTCGGGGGCCTGTGGCTGGGAGCGGCGATCTTCCTCTGGAAAATCCACATTTTAAAAGATGGTTCCCAGACCCAAGGTGGCACCAGTGCCGAGTCGGGCTGGTTTGATAGAGCCAAGTGGCTCCTGCAATCTCCCAGCGAGAAGCGGGGCAGGTGAGTTTTGTTTGCCGGGAAAAACGGCTGTGGTTTGAGTTTGGGGGCCTGTGGCTGGGAGTGGCCGGCTGGCTCCTGAAAATCCACGATGCCCAGAATAGTTCCCAGACCCAAGGAGGCACCAGTGCCGAATCGCTCTGGTTCGATAGAGCCAAGTGGCTCCTGCAATCTGCAGCCCAGAAGCAGGGCAGGTGAGTTTTGTTTGCCAGGGAAAAACGCCTGTGGTTTTCACTCGGAGGCCTGCGGCTGGGAGTGGCCGGCTGGCTCCTGAAAATCCACGATGCCCAGAATAGTTCCCAGACCCAAGGAGGCACCAGTGCCAAGTCGGGCTGGTTCGATAGAGCCAAGTGCCTCCTGCAATCTGCCAGCCAAAAGCAGGGCAGGTGAGTTTTGTTTGCCAGGGAAAAACGGCCGTGGTTTTCACTCGGGGGCCTGCGGCTGGCAGTGGCCGGCTGGCTCCTGAAAATCCACGCTGCACAGGATGGCTCCCAAACCCAAGGCGGCACCAGTGCCGAGTCGGGCTGGCTGATAGAGCCAAGTGGCTCCTGCAATCTGCCAGCCAGAAGCGGGGCAGGTGAGTTTTGTTTGCAGGGATAAACAGCTGTGGTGTGAGTTCGGCGGCCTCTGCCTGGGAGTGGGTGTCTGGCTCCTGAAATTCTTTGATATGCAGAATGGTTCCCAGACCCAAAATGGCACCAGTGCCAAGTCGAGCTGGTTTGACAGTGCCAAGTAAATGCTGCAATCTGCCGGCCAAAAGCGGGGCAGGTGAGTTTTGTTTGCCGGGAAAAACAGCCGTGGTGTGAGTTCGGTGGCCTGTGCCTGGGAGTGGGCGTCTGGCTCCTGAAATTCCTTGATATGCAGGATGGTTCCCAGACCCAAAATGGCACCAGTGCCAAGTCGAGCTGGTTTCACAGTGCCAAGTAGCTGCTGCAATCTGCCATCCAGAAACGGGGCAGGTGAGTTTTGTTTGCCAGGGAAAAGGGCCCTGGTTTGTGCTTGGGGGCCTGTGGCTGGGAGTGGCTGGCTGGATCCTGAAAATCCCCGCCGCGCAGGATAGTTCCCAGACCCAAGGTGGCACCAGTGCTTAGTCGGGCTGGTTTGATAGAGCCAAGTGGCTCCTGAAATCTGCAGCCCAGAAGCAGGGCAGGTGAGTTTTGTTTGCCACGGAAAAGGGCTGTGGTTTGCGTTCGGGGGCCTGTGGCTGGGAGCGGCGATCTTCCTCTGGAAAATCCACATTTTAAAAGATGGTTCCCACACCCAAGGTGGCACCAGTGCCGAGTCGGGCTGGTTTGATAGAGCCAAGTGGCTCCTGCAATCTCCCAGCGAGAAGCGGGGCAGGTGAGTTTTGTTTGCCGGGAAAAACGGCTGTGGTTTGAGTTTGGGGGCCTGTGGCTGGGAGTGGCCGGCTGGCTCCTGAAAATCCACGATGCCCAGAATAGTTCCCAGACCCAAGGAGGCACCAGTGCCGAATCGCTCTGGTTCGATAGAGCCAAGTGGCTCCTGCAATCTGCAGCCCAGAAGCAGGGCAGGTGAGTTTTGTTTGCCAGGGAAAAACGCCTGTGGTTTTCACTCGGAGGCCTGCGGCTGGGAGTGGCCGGCTGGCTCCTGAAAATCCACGATGCCCAGAATAGTTCCCAGACCCAAGGAGGCACCAGTGCCGAATCGCTCTGGTTCGATAGAGCCAAGTGCCTCCTGCAATCTGCCAGCCAAAAGCAGGGCAGGTGAGTTTTGTTTGCCAGGGAAAAACGGCCGTGGTTTTCACTCGGGGGCCTGCGGCTGGGAGTGGCCGGCTGGCTCCTGAAAATCCACGCTGCACAGGATGGCTCCCAAACCCAAGGCGGCACCAGTGCCGAGTCGGGCTGGCTGATAGAGCCAAGTGGCTCCTGCAATCTGCCAGCCAGAAGCGGGGCAGGTGAGTTTTGTTTGCCGGGAAAAACAGCTGTGGTGTGAGTTCGGCGGCCTCTGCCTGGGAGTGGGTGTCTGGCTCCTGAAATTCTTTGATATGCAGGATGGTTCCCAGACCCAAAATGGCACCAGTGCCAAGTCGAGCTGGTTTGACAGTGCCAAGTAAATGCTGCAATCTGCCAGCCAAAAGCGGGGCAGGTGAGTTTTGTTTGCCGGGAAAAACGGCCGTGGTGTGAGTTCGGTGGCCTGTGGCTGGGAGTGGGCGGCTGGCTCCTGAAATTCCTTGATATGCAGGATGGTTCCCAGACCCAAAATGGCACCAGTGCCAAGTCGAGCTGGCTTCACAGTGCCAAGTAGCGGCTGCAATCCGCCATCCAGAAACGGGGCAGGTGAGTTTTGTTTGCCAGGGAAAAGGGCCCTGGTTTGTGCTTGGGGGCCTGTGGCTGGGAGTGGCTGGCTGGATCCTGAAAATCCCCGCCGCGCAGGATAGTTCCTAGACCCAAGGTGGCACCAGTGCTTAGTCGGGCTGGTTTGATAGAGCCAAGTGGCTCCTGAAATCTGCAGCCCAGAAGCATGGCAGGTGAGTTTTGTTTGCCACGGAAAAGGGCTGTGGTTTGCGTTCGGGGGCCTGTGGCTGGGAGCGGCGATCTTCCTCTGGAAAATCCACATTTTAAAAGATGGTTCCCACACCCAAGGTGGCACCAGTGCCGAGTCGGGCTGGTTTGATAGAGCCAAGTGGCTCCTGCAATCTCCCAGCGAGAAGCGGGGCAGGTGAGTTTTGTTTGCCGGGAAAAACGGCTGTGGTTTGAGTTTGGGGGCCTGTGGCTGGGAGTGGCCGGCTGGCTCCTGAAAATCCACGATGCCCAGAATAGTTCCCAGACCCAAGGAGGCACCAGTGCCGAATCGCTCTGGTTCGATAGAGCCAAGTGGCTCCTGCAATCTGCAGCCCAGAAGCAGGGCAGGTGAGTTTTGTTTGCCAGGGAAAAACGCCTGTGGTTTTCACTCGGAGGCCTGCGGCTGGGAGTGGCCGGCTGGCTCCTGAAAATCCACGATGCCCAGAATAGTTCCCAGACCCAAGGAGGCACCAGTGCCAAGTCGGGCTGGTTCGATAGAGCCAAGTGCCTCCTGCAATCTGCCAGCCAAAAGCAGGGCAGGTGAGTTTTGTTTGCCAGGGAAAAACGGCCGTGGTTTTCACTCGGGGGCCTGCGGCTGGGAGTGGCCGGCTGGCTCCTGAAAATCCACGCTGCACAGGATGGCTCCCAAACCCAAGGCGGCACCAGTGCCGAGTCGGGCTGGCTGATAGAGCCAAGTGGCTCCTGCAATCTGCCAGCCAGAAGCGGGGCAGGTGAGTTTTGTTTGCCGGGAAAAACAGCTGTGGTGTGAGTTCGGCGGCCTCTGCCTGGGAGTGGGTGTCTGGCTCCTGAAATTCTTTGATATGCAGGATGGTTCCCAGACCCAAAATGGCACCAGTGCCAAGTCGAGCTGGTTTGACAGTGCCAAGTAAATGCTGCAATCTGCCAGCCAAAAGCGGGGCAGGTGAGTTTTGTTTGCCGGGAAAAACAGCCGTGGTGTGAGTTCGGTGGCCGGTGGCTGGGAGTGGGCGTCTGGCTCCTGAAATTCCTTGATATGCAGGATGGTTCCCAGACCCAAAATGGCACCAGTGCCAAGTCGAGCTGGTTTCACAGTGCCAAGTAGCTGCTGCAATCTGCCATCCAGAAACGGGGCAGGTGAGTTTTGTTTGCCAGGGAAAAGGGCCCTGGTTTGTGCTTGGGGGCCTGTGGCTGGGAGTGGCTGGCTGGATCCTGAAAATCCCCGCCGCGCAGGATAGTTCCCAGACCCAAGGTGGCACCAGTGCTTAGTCGGGCTGGTTTGATAGAGCCAAGTGGCTCCTGAAATCTGCAGCCCAGAAGCAGGGCAGGTGAGTTTTGTTTGCCACGGAAAAGGGCTGTGGTTTGCGTTCGGGGGCCTGTGGCTGGGAGCGGCGATCTTCCTCTGGAAAATCCACATTTTAAAAGATGGTTCCCAGACCCAAGGTGGCACCAGTGCCGAGTCGGGCTGGTTTGATAGAGCCAAGTGGCTCCTGCAATCTCCCAGCGAGAAGCGGGGCAGGTGAGTTTTGTTTGCCGGGAAAAACGGCTGTGGTTTGAGTTTGGGGGCCTGTGGCTGGGAGTGGCCGGCTGGCTCCTGAAAATCCACGATGCCCAGAATAGTTCCCAGACCCAAGGAGGCACCAGTGCCGAATCGCTCTGGTTCGATAGAGCCAAGTGGCTCCTGCAATCTGCAGCCCAGAAGCAGGGCAGGTGAGTTTTGTTTGCCAGGGAAAAACGCCTGTGGTTTTCACTCGGAGGCCTGCGGCTGGGAGTGGCCGGCTGGCTCCTGAAAATCCACGATGCCCAGAATAGTTCCCAGACCCAAGGAGGCACCAGTGCCAAGTCGGGCTGGTTCGATAGAGCCAAGTGCCTCCTGCAATCTGCCAGCCAAAAGCAGGGCAGGTGAGTTTTGTTTGCCAGGGAAAAACGGCCGTGGTTTTCACTCGGGGGCCTGCGGCTGGCAGTGGCCGGCTGGCTCCTGAAAATCCACGCTGCACAGGATGGCTCCCAAACCCAAGGCGGCACCAGTGCCGAGTCGGGCTGGCTGATAGAGCCAAGTGGCTCCTGCAATCTGCCAGCCAGAAGCGGGGCAGGTGAGTTTTGTTTGCCGGGAAAAACAGCTGTGGTGTGAGTTCGGCGGCCTCTGCCTGGGAGTGGGTGTCTGGCTCCTGAAATTCTTTGATATGCAGGATGGTTCCCAGACCCAAAATGGCACCAGTGCCAAGTCGAGCTGGTTTGACAGTGCCAAGTAAATGCTGCAATCTGCCAGCCAAAAGCGGGGCAGGTGAGTTTTGTTTGCCGGGAAAAACAGCCGTGGTGTGAGTTCGGTGGCCTGTGTCTGGGAGTGGGCGTCTGGCTCCTGAAATTCCTTGATATGCAGGATGGTTCCCAGACCCAAAATGGCACCAGTGCCAAGTCGAGCTGGCTTCACAGTGCCAAGTAGCGGCTGCAATCTGCCATCCAGAAACGGGGCAGGTGAGTTTTGTTTGCCAGGGAAAAGGGCCCTGGTTTGTGCTTGGGGGCCTGTGGCTGGGAGTGGCTGGCTGGATCCTGAAAATCCCCGCCGCGCAGGATAGTTCCCAGACCCAAGGTGGCACCAGTGCTTAGTCGGGCTGGTTTGATAGAGCCAAGTGGCTCCTGAAATCTGCAGCCCAGAAGCATGGCAGGTGAGTTTTGTTTGCCACGGAAAAGGGCTGTGGTTTGCGTTCGGGGGCCTGTGGCTGGGAGCGGCGATCTTCCTCTGGAAAATCCACATTTTAAAAGATGGTTCCCAGACCCAAGGTGGCACCAGTGCCGAGTCGGGCTGGTTTGATAGAGCCAAGTGGCTCCTGCAATCTCCCAGCGAGAAGCGGGGCAGGTGAGTTTTGTTTGCCGGGAAAAACGGCTGTGGTTTGAGTTTGGGGGCCTGTGGCTGGGAGTGGCCGGCTGGCTCCTGAAAATCCACGATGCCCAGAATAGTTCCCAGACCCAAGGAGGCACCAGTGCCGAATCGCTCTGGTTCGATAGAGCCAAGTGGCTCCTGCAATCTGCAGCCCAGAAGCAGGGCAGGTGAGTTTTGTTTGCCAGGGAAAAACGCCTGTGGTTTTCACTCGGAGGCCTGCGGCTGGGAGTGGCCGGCTGGCTCCTGAAAATCCACGATGCCCAGAATAGTTCCCAGACCCAAGGAGGCACCAGTGCCAAGTCGGGCTGGTTCGATAGAGCCAAGTGCCTCCTGCAATCTGCCAGCCAAAAGCAGGGCAGGTGAGTTTTGTTTGCCAGGGAAAAACGGCCGTGGTTTTCACTCGGGGGCCTGCGGCTGGGAGTGGCCGGCTGGCTCCTGAAAATCCACGCTGCACAGGATGGCTCCCAAACCCAAGGCGGCACCAGTGCCGAGTCGGGCTGGCTGATAGAGCCAAGTGGCTCCTGCAATCTGCCAGCCAGAAGCGGGGCAGGTGAGTTTTGTTTGCCGGGAAAAACAGCTGTGGTGTGAGTTCGGCGGCCTCTGCCTGGGAGTGGGTGTCTGGCTCCTGAAATTCTTTGATATGCAGGATGGTTCCCAGACCCAAAATGGCACCAGTCCTAAGTCGAGCTGGTTTGATAGTGCCAAGTAAATGCTGCAATCTGCCAGCCAAAAGCGGGGCAGGTGAGTTTTGTTTGCCGGGAAAAACAGCCGTGGTGTGAGTTCGGTGGCCTGTGCCTGGGAGTGGGCGTCTGGCTCCTGAAATTCCTTGATATGCAGGATGGTTCCCAGACCCAAAATGGCACCAGTGCCAAGTCGAGCTGGTTTCACAGTGCCAAGTAGCTGCTGCAATCTGCCATCCAGAAACGGGGCAGGTGAGTTTTGTTTGCCAGGGAAAAGGGCCCTGGTTTGTGCTTGGGGGCCTGTGGCTGGGAGTGGCTGGCTGGATCCTGAAAATCCCCGCCGCGCAGGATAGTTCCCAGACCCAAGGTGGCACCAGTGCTTAGTCGGGCTGGTTTGATAGAGCCAAGTGGCTCCTGAAATCTGCAGCCCAGAAGCATGGCAGGTGAGTTTTGTTTGCCACGGAAAAGGGCTGTGGTTTGCGTTCGGGGGCCTGTGGCTGGGAGCGGCGATCTTCCTCTGGAAAATCCACATTTTAAAAGATGGTTCCCAGACCCAAGGTGGCACCAGTGCCGAGTCGGGCTGGTTTGATAGAGCCAAGTGGCTCCTGCAATCTCCCAGCGAGAAGCGGGGCAGGTGAGTTTTGTTTGCCGGGAAAAACGGCTGTGGTTTGAGTTTGGGGGCCTGTGGCTGGGAGTGGCCGGCTGGCTCCTGAAAATCCACGATGCCCAGAATAGTTCCCAGACCCAAGGAGGCACCAGTGCCGAATCGCTCTGGTTCGATAGAGCCAAGTGGCTCCTGCAATCTGCAGCCCAGAAGCAGGGCAGGTGAGTTTTGTTTGCCAGGGAAAAACGCCTGTGGTTTTCACTCGGAGGCCTGCGGCTGGGAGTGGCCGGCTGGCTCCTGAAAATCCACGATGCCCAGAATAGTTCCCAGACCCAAGGAGGCACCAGTGCCAAGTCGGGCTGGTTCGATAGAGCCAAGTGCCTCCTGCAATCTGCCAGCCAAAAGCAGGGCAGGTGAGTTTTGTTTGCCAGGGAAAAACGGCCGTGGTTTTCACTCGGGGGCCTGCGGCTGGGAGTGGCCGGCTGGCTCCTGAAAATCCACGCTGCACAGGATGGCTCCCAAACCCAAGGCGGCACCAGTGCCGAGTCGGGCTGGCTGATAGAGCCAAGTGGCTCCTGCAATCTGCCAGCCAGAAGCGGGGCAGGTGAGTTTTGTTTGCCGGGAAAAACAGCTGTGGTGTGAGTTCGGCGGCCTCTGTCTGGCAGTGGGTGTCTGGCTCCTGAAATTCTTTGATATGCAGGATGGTTCCCAGACCCAAAATGGCACCAGTGCCAAGTCGAGCTGGTTTGACAGTGCCAAGTAAATGCTGCAATCTGCCAGCCAAAAGCGGGGCAGGTGAGTTTTGTTTGCCGGGAAAAACAGCCGTGGTGTGAGTTCGGTGGCCTGTGCCTGGGAGTGGGCGTCTGGCTCCTGAAATTCCTTGATATGCAGGATGGTTCCCAGACCCAAAATGGCACCAGTGCCAAGTCGAGCTGGTTTCACAGTGCCAAGTAGCAGCTGAAATCTGCCATCCAGAAACGGGGCAGGTGAGTTTTGTTTGCCAGGGAAAAGGGCCGTGGTTTGTGCTTGGGGGCCTGTGGCTGGGAGTGGCAGGCTGGCTCCTGAAAATCCACGCCGCGCAGGATGGTTCCCAGACCCAAGGTGGCACCAGTGCCGGGTCGAGCTGGTTTGATAGAGCCAAGTGGCTCCTGCAATCTGCCAGCCAGAAGCAGGGCAGGTGAGTTTTGTTTGTCAGGGAAAAGGGCCCTGGTTTGGGTTCGGGGCCCTGTGGCTGGGAGTGGCCGTCTGGCTCCTGAAAATCCCCGCCGCGCAGGATAGTTCCCAGACCCAAGGTGCACCAGTGCTGAGTCGGGCTGGTTTGATAGAGCCAAGTGGCTCCTGCAATCAGCCAGCCAGAAGCGGGGCAGGTGAGTTTTGTTTGTCAGGGAAAGGGCTGTGGTTTGTGTTTTGGGGCCTGTGGCTGGGAGTGGCCGGCTGGCTCCTGAAAATCCACGCTGCGCAGGATGGTTCCCAGACCCAAGGTGGCACCAGTGCCGAGTCGGGCTGGTTTGATAGAGCCAAGTGGCTCCTGCAATCTGCCAGCCAAAAGCGGGGCAGGTGAGTTTTGTTTGCCGGGAAAAACGGCCCTGGTTTGAGTTCGGTGGCCTGTGTCTGGGAGTGGGCGGCTGGCTCCTGAAATTCCTTGATATGCAGGATGGTTCCCAGACCCAAAATGGCACCAGTGCCAAGTCGAGCTGGCTTCACAGTGCCAAGTAGCGGCTGCAATCTGCCATCCAGAAACGGGGCAGGTGAGTTTTGTTTGCCAGGGAAAAGGGCCCTGGTTTGTGCTTGGGGGCCTGTGGCTGGGAGTGGCTGGCTGGATCCTGAAAATCCCCGCCGCGCAGGATAGTTCCCAGACCCAAGGTGGCACCAGTGCTTAGTCGGGCTGGTTTGATAGAGCCAAGTGGCTCCTGAAATCTGCAGCCCAGAAGCATGGCAGGTGAGTTTTGTTTGCCACGGAAAAGGGCTGTGGTTTGCGTTCGGGGGCCTGTGGCTGGGAGCGGCGATCTTCCTCTGGAAAATCCACATTTTAAAAGATGGTTCCCAGACCCAAGGTGGCACCAGTGCCGAGTCGGGCTGGTTTGATAGAGCCAAGTGGCTCCTGCAATCTCCCAGCGAGAAGCGGGGCAGGTGAGTTTTGTTTGCCGGGAAAAACGGCTGTGGTTTGAGTTTGGGGGCCTGTGGCTGGGAGTGGCCGGCTGGCTCCTGAAAATCCACGATGCCCAGAATAGTTCCCAGACCCAAGGAGGCACCAGTGCCAAGTCGGGCTGGCTGATAGAGCCAAGTGGCTCCTGCAATCTGCCAGCCAGAAGCGGGGCAGGTGAGTTTTGTTTGCCGGGAAAAACAGCTGTGGTGTGAGTTCGGCGGCCTCTGCCTGGGAGTGGGTGTCTGGCTCCTGAAATTCTTTGATATGCAGGATGGTTCCCAGACCCAAAATGGCACCAGTGCCAAGTCGAGCTGGTTTGATAGTGCCAAGTAAATGCTGCAATCTGCCAGCCAAAAGCGGGGCAGGTGAGTTTTGTTTGCCGGGAAAAACAGCCGTGGTGTGAGTTCGGTGGCCTGTGCCTGGGAGTGGGCGTCTGGCTCCTGAAATTCCTTGATATGCAGGATGGTTCCCAGACCCAAAATGGCACCAGTGCCAAGTCGAGCTGGTTTCACAGTGCCAAGTAGCTGCTGCAATCTGCCATCCAGAAACGGGGCAGGTGAGTTTTGTTTGCCAGGGAAAAGGGCCCTGGTTTGTGCTTGGGGGCCTGTGGCTGGGAGTGGCTGGCTGGATCCTGAAAATCCCCGCCGCGCAGGATAGTTCCCAGACCCAAGGTGGCACCAGTGCTTAGTCGGGCTGGTTTGATAGAGCCAAGTGGCTCCTGAAATCTGCAGCCCAGAAGCATGGCAGGTGAGTTTTGTTTGCCACGGAAAAGGGCTGTGGTTTGCGTTCGGGGGCCTGTGGCTGGGAGCGGCGATCTTCCTCTGGAAAATCCACATTTTAAAAGATGGTTCCCAGACCCAAGGTGGCACCAGTGCCGAGTCGGGCTGGTTTGATAGAGCCAAGTGGCTCCTGCAATCTCCCAGCGAGAAGCGGGGCAGGTGAGTTTTGTTTGCCGGGAAAAACGGCTGTGGTTTGAGTTTGGGGGCCTGTGGCTGGGAGTGGCCGGCTGGCTCCTGAAAATCCACGATGCCCAGAATAGTTCCCAGACCCAAGGAGGCACCAGTGCCGAATCGCTCTGGTTCGATAGAGCCAAGTGGCTCCTGCAATCTGCAGCCCAGAAGCAGGGCAGGTGAGTTTTGTTTGCCAGGGAAAAACGCCTGTGGTTTTCACTCGGAGGCCTGCGGCTGGGAGTGGCCGGCTGGCTCCTGAAAATCCACGATGCCCAGAATAGTTCCCAGACCCAAGGAGGCACCAGTGCCAAGTCGGGCTGGTTCGATAGAGCCAAGTGCCTCCTGCAATCTGCCAGCCAAAAGCAGGGCAGGTGAGTTTTGTTTGCCAGGGAAAAACGGCCGTGGTTTTCACTCGGGGGCCTGCGGCTGGGAGTGGCCGGCTGGCTCCTGAAAATCCACGCTGCACAGGATGGCTCCCAAACCCAAGGCGGCACCAGTGCCGAGTCGGGCTGGCTGATAGAGCCAAGTGGCTCCTGCAATCTGCCAGCCAGAAGCGGGGCAGGTGAGTTTTGTTTGCCGGGAAAAACAGCTGTGGTGTGAGTTCGGCGGCCTCTGCCTGGCAGTGGGTGTCTGGCTCCTGAAATTCTTTGATATGCAGGATGGTTCCCAGACCCAAAATGGCACCAGTGCCAAGTCGAGCTGGTTTGACAGTGCCAAGTAAATGCTGCAATCTGCCAGCCAAAAGCGGGGCAGGTGAGTTTTGTTTGCCGGGAAAAACAGCCGTGGTGTGAGTTCGGTGGCCTGTGGCTGGGAGTGGCTGGCTGGATCCTGAAAATCCCCGCCGCGCAGGATAGTTCCCAGACCCAAGGTGGCACCAGTGCTTAGTCGGGCTGGTTTGATAGAGCCAAGTGGCTCCTGAAATCTGCAGCCCAGAAGCATGGCAGGTGAGTTTTGTTTGCCACGGAAAAGGGCTGTGGTTTGCGTTCGGGGGCCTGTGGCTGGGAGCGGCGATCTTCCTCTGGAAAATCCACATTTTAAAAGATGGTTCCCAGACCCAAGGTGGCACCAGTGCCGAGTCGGGCTGGTTTGATAGAGCCAAGTGGCTCCTGCAATCTCCCAGCGAGAAGCGGGGCAGGTGAGTTTTGTTTGCCGGGAAAAACGGCTGTGGTTTGAGTTTGGGGGCCTGTGGCTGGGAGTGGCCGGCTGGCTCCTGAAAATCCACGATGCCCAGAATAGTTCCCAGACCCAAGGAGGCACCAGTGCCGAATCGCTCTGGTTCGATAGAGCCAAGTGGCTCCTGCAATCTGCAGCCCAGAAGCAGGGCAGGTGAGTTTTGTTTGCCAGGGAAAAACGCCTGTGGTTTTCACTCGGAGGCCTGCGGCTGGGAGTGGCCGGCTGGCTCCTGAAAATCCACGATGCCCAGAATAGTTCCCAGACCCAAGGAGGCACCAGTGCCAAGTCGGGCTGGTTCGATAGAGCCAAGTGCCTCCTGCAATCTGCCAGCCAAAAGCAGGGCAGGTGAGTTTTGTTTGCCAGGGAAAAACGGCCGTGGTTTTCACTCGGGGGCCTGCGGCTGGGAGTGGCCGGCTGGCTCCTGAAAATCCACGCTGCACAGGATGGCTCCCAAACCCAAGGCGGCACCAGTGCCGAGTCGGGCTGGCTGATAGAGCCAAGTGGCTCCTGCAATCTGCCAGCCAGAAGCGGGGCAGGTGAGTTTTGTTTGCCGGGAAAAACAGCTGTGGTGTGAGTTCGGCGGCCTCTGCCTGGCAGTGGGTGTCTGGCTCCTGAAATTCTTTGATATGCAGGATGGTTCCCAGACCCAAAATGGCACCAGTGCCAAGTCGAGCTGGTTTGACAGTGCCAAGTAAATGCTGCAATCTGCCAGCCAAAAGCGGGGCAGGTGAGTTTTGTTTGCCGGGAAAAACAGCCGTGGTGTGAGTTCGGTGGCCTGTGCCTGGGAGTGGGCGTCTGGCTCCTGAAATTCCTTGATATGCAGGATGGTTCCCAGACCCAAAATGGCACCAGTGCCAAGTCGAGCTGGTTTCACAGTGCCAAGTAGCAGCTGAAATCTGCCATCCAGAAACGGGGCAGGTGAGTTTTGTTTGCCAGGGAAAAGGGCCGTGGTTTGTGCTTGGGGGCCTGTGGCTGGGAGTGGCAGGCTGGCTCCTGAAAATCCACGCCGCGCAGGATGGTTCCCAGACCCAAGGTGGCACCAGTGCCGGGTCGAGCTGGTTTGATAGAGCCAAGTGGCTCCTGCAATCTGCCAGCCAGAAGCAGGGCAGGTGAGTTTTGTTTGTCAGGGAAAAGGGCCCTGGTTTGGGTTCGGGGCCCTGTGGCTGGGAGTGGCCGTCTGGCTCCTGAAAATCCCCGCCGCGCAGGATAGTTCCCAGACCCAAGGTGCACCAGTGCTGAGTCGGGCTGGTTTGATAGAGCCAAGTGGCTCCTGCAATCAGCCAGCCAGAAGCGGGGCAGGTGAGTTTTGTTTGTCAGGGAAAGGGCTGTGGTTTGTGTTTTGGGGCCTGTGGCTGGGAGTGGCCGGCTGGCTCCTGAAAATCCACGCTGCGCAGGATGGTTCCCAGACCCAAGGTGGCACCAGTGCCGAGTCGGGCTGGTTTGATAGAGCCAAGTGGCTCCTGCAATCTGCCAGCCAAAAGCGGGGCAGGTGAGTTTTGTTTGCCGGGAAAAACGGCCCTGGTTTGAGTTCGGTGGCCGGTGGCTGGGAGTGGGCGGCTGGCTCCTGAAATTCCTTGATATGCAGGATGGTTCCCAGACCCAAAATGGCACCAGTGCCAAGTCGAGCTGGTTTGACAGTGCCAAGTAGCTGCTGCAATCCGCCATCCAGAAACGGGGTAGGTGTGTTTTGTTTGCCAGGGAAAAGGGCCCTGGTTTGTGCTTGGGGGCCTGTGGCTGGGAGTGGCCGGCTGGCTCCTGAAAATCCACGCCGCGCAGGATGATTCCCAGACCCAAAATGGCACCAGTGCCGAGTCGGGCTGGTTTGATAGTACCAAGTGGCTCCTGCAATCTGCTATCCAAAAGCGGAGCAGGCGAATTTTGTTTGCTAGGAAAAAGGGCCGTGGTTTGTGTTTGGGGGCCAGTGGCTGGGAGTGGCTGGCTGGCTCCTGAAAATCCACAGTAGGAAGGATTGTTCGAAGACCCAAGGTGTCACCAGTGCCAAATACGGCTGCTTTGATAGAAACAAGTGGCTCCAGCAATCTGCCACGCAGAAGCGGGGCAGGTGAGTTTTGTTTGCCAGGGAAAGGGCCGTGGTTTGTGTTTGGGCGCCTGTGGCTGGGAGTGGCCGGCAGGCTCCTGAAAATCCACGCTGCACAGGATGGTTCCCAGACCCAAGGTTGCACCAGTGCCGAGTCAGGCTGGTTTGATACAGCCAAGGGGCTCCTGAAATTTGCAGCCCAGAAGCAGGGCAGGTGAGTTTTGTTTGCCACGGAAAAGGGGCTGTGGTTTGCGTTCGGGGGCCTGTGGCTGGGCGTGGCGGGCTGGCTCCTGAAAATCCACGCCGCGCAGGATGTTTCCCAGACCCAAGGTGGCACCAGTGCCGAGTCGGGCTGGTTTGATAGAGCCAAGTGGCTCCTGCTATCTCCCAGCGAGAAGCGGGGCAGGTGAGTTTTGTTTGCCGGGAAAAACGGCCGTGGATTGCGTTCGGGGGCCTGTGGCTGGGAGTGGCGGGCTGGCTCCTGAAAATCCACAGTAGGCAAGATTGTTCGTCGACCCAAGGTGTCACCTGTGCTAAATCAGGCTGGTTTGATAGAGCCAAGTGGCTCCAGAAATCTGCCACCCAGAAGCCGGGCAGGTGAGTTTTGTTTGCCAGGGAAAAGGGCCGTGGTTTTTGTTTGGGGGCCTGAGGCTGGGAGTGGCCCGCTGGCTCCTGAAAATCCACACCGCGCAGGATGGTTCCAAGGCCCAAGGTGGCACCTGTGCCGAGTCGGGCTGGTTTGATAGAGCCAAGTGGCTCCTGCAATCTGCCAGCCAAAAGCGGGGCAGCTGAGTTTTGTTTGCCAGGAAAAAGGGCCCTGGTTTGTGTTCGGGGGCCTGTCGCTGGGAGTGGACGGCTGGCTCCTGAAAATCCACATTTCAAAAGATGGTTCCCAGACCCAAGGTGGCACCAGTGCTGAGTCGGGCTGGTTTGATAGCACCAAGTGGCTCCTGCAATCTGCTATCCAAAAGCGGAGCAGGCGAATTTTGTTTGCTAGGAAAAAGGGCCGTGGGTTGTGTTTGGGGGACAGTGGCTGGGAGTGGCTGGCTGGCTCCTGAAAATCCACAGTAGGAAGGATTTTTCGAAGACCCTTGGTGTCACCAGTGCCAAATCAGGCTGGTTTGATAGAACCAAGTGGCTCCAGCAATCTGCCACCCAGAAGCGGGGCAGGTGAGTTTTGTTTGCCAGGGAAAGGGCCGTGGTTTGTGTTTGGGGGCCTGTGGCTGGGAGTGGCCGGCTGGCTCCTGAAAATCCACGCTGCGCAGGATGGTTCCCAGACCCAAGGTGGCACCAGTGCCAAGTCGGGCTGGTTTGATACAGCCAAGTGGCTCCTGCAATCTGCAGCCCAGAAGCAGGGCAGGTGAGTTTTGTTTGCCACGGAAAAGGGCCGTGGTTTGCGTTCGGGGGCCTGTGGCTGCGAGCGGCGATCTTCCTCTGGAAAATCCACAATTTAAAAGATGGTTCCCAGACCCAAGGTGGCACCAGTGCCGAGTCGCGCTGGTTTGATAGAGCCAAGTGGCTCCTGCAATCTCCCAGCGAGAAGCGGGGCAGGTGAGTTTTGTTTGCCAGGGAAAAACGGCCGTGGTTTGAGTTTGGGGGCCTGTGGCTGGGAGTGGCCGGCTGGCTCCTGAAAATCCACGATGCCCAGAATAGTTCCCAGACCCAAAATGGCACCAGTGCCGAGTCGCGCTGGTTCGATAGAGCCAAGTGGCTCCTGCAATCTGCCAGCCAGAAGCAGGGCAGGTGAGTTTTGTTTGCCAGGGAAAAACGGCCGAGGTTTTCACTCGTGGGCCTGCGGTTGGGAGTGGCCGGCTGGCTCCTGAAAATCCACGCTGCACAGGATGGCTCCCAAACCCAAGGCGGCACCAGTGCCGAGTCGGGCTGGTTTGATAGAGCCAAGTGGCTCCTGCAATCTGCCAGCCAGAAGCGGGGCAGGTTAGTTTTGTTTGCCGGGAAAAACGGCCGTGGTGTGAGTTCGGCGGCCTGTGGCTGGGAGTGGGCGGCTGGCTCCTGAAATTCCTTGATATGCAGGATGGTTCCCAGACCCAAAATGGCACCAGTGCCAAGTCGAGCTAGTTTGACAGTGCAAAGTAGCTGCTGCAATCCGCCATCCAGAAACGGGGCAGGTGACTTTCGTTTGCCAGGGAAAAGGGCCCTGGTTTGTGCATGGGGGCCTGTGGCTGGGAGTGGCCGGCTGGCTCCTGAAAATCCACGCCGCGCAGGATGATACCCAGACCCAAGGTGGCACCAGTGCCGGGTCGGGCTGGTTTGATAGAGCCAAGTGGCTCCTGCAATCTGCCAGCCAGAAGCGGGGCAGGTGAGTTTTGTTTGTCAGGGAAAAGGGCCGTGGTTTGCGTTCGTGGCCCTGTGGCTGGGAGTGGCCGGCTGGCTCCTGAAAATCCACGCCGTGCAGGATGGTTCCCAGACCCAAGGTGGCACCTGTGCCGAGTCGGGCTGGTTTGATAGAGCCAAGTGGCTCCTGCAATCTGCAGCCCAGAAGCAGGGCAGGTGAGTTTTGTTTGCCAGGGCAAAGGGCCCTGGTTTGTGTTCGGGGGCCTGTGGCTGGGAGTGGCCGGCTGGCTCCTGAAAATCCACGATGCCCAGAATAGTTCCCAGACCCAAGGAGGCACCAGTGCCAAGTCGGGCTGGTTCGATAGAGCCAAGTGCCTCCTGCAATCTGCCAGCCAAAAGCAGGGCAGGTGAGTTTTGTTTGCCAGGGAAAAACGGCCGTGGTTTTCACTCGGGGGCCTGCGGCTGGCAGTGGCCGGCTGGCTCCTGAAAATCCACGCTGCACAGGATGGCTCCCAAACCCAAGGCGGCACCAGTGCCGAGTCGGGCTGGCTGATAGAGCCAAGTGGCTCCTGCAATCTGCCAGCCAGAAGCGGGGCAGGTGAGTTTTGTTTGCCGGGAAAAACAGCTGTGGTGTGAGTTCGGCGGCCTCTGCCTGGGAGTGGGTGTCTGGCTCCTGAAATTCTTTGATATGCAGGATGGTTCCCAGACCCAAAATGGCACCAGTGCCAAGTCGAGCTGGTTTGACAGTGCCAAGTAAATGCTGCAATCTGCCAGCCAAAAGCGGGGCAGGTGAGTTTTGTTTGCCGGGAAAAACAGCCGTGGTGTGAGTTCGGTGGCCTGTGCCTGGGAGTGGGCGTCTGGCTCCTGAAATTCCTTGATATGCAGGATGGTTCCCAGACCCAAAATGGCACCAGTGCCAAGTCGAGCTGGTTTCACAGTGCCAAGTAGCTGCTGCAATCTGCCATCCAGAAACGGGGCAGGTGAGTTTTGTTTGCCAGGGAAAAGGGCCCTGGTTGTGCTTGGGGGCTTGTGGCTGGGAGTGGCCGGCTGGCTCCTGAAAATCCACGCCGCGCAGGATGGTTCCCAGACCCAAGGTGGCACCAGTGCCGGGTCGGGCTGGTTTGATAGAGCCAAGTGGCTCCTGCAATCTGCCAGCCAGAAGCGGGGCAGGTGAGTTTTGTTTGCCAGGAGAAAGGGCCCTGGTTTGTGTTCAGGGCCCTGAGGCTGGGAGTGGCCAGCCGGCTCCTGAAAATCCACATTTCAAAAGATGGTTCCCAGACCCAAGGTGGCACCAGTGCCGAGTCGGGCTGGTTTGATAGAGCCAAGTGGCTCCTGCAATCTGCAGCCCTGAAGCAGGGCAGGTGAGTTTTGTTTACCAGGGAAAAACGGCCGTGGTTTTCACTCGGGGGCCTGCGGCTGGGAGTGACCGGCTGGCTCCTGAAAATCCACGCTGCACAGGATGGCTCCCAAACCCAAGGCGGCACCAGTGCCGAGTCGGGCTGGTTTGATAGAGCCAAGTGGCTCCTGCAATCTGCCTGCCAGAAGCGGGGCAGGTGAGTTTTGTTTGTCAGGAAAAAGGGCCGTGGTTTGTCTTCGGGGCCCTGTAGCTGGGAGTGGCCATCTGGCTCCTGAAAAGCCCTGCCGCGCAGGATGGTTCCCAGACCCAAGGTGGCACCAGTGCCGAGTCGGGCTGGTTTGATAGAGCCAAGTGGCTCCTGCAATCTGCAGCCCTGAAGCAGGGCAGGTGAGTTTTGTTTACCAGGGAAAAACGGCCGTGGTTTTCACTCGGGGGCCTGCGGCTGGCAGTGGCCGGCTGGCTCCTGAAAATCCACGCTGCACAGGATGGCTCCCAAACCCAAGGCGGCACCAGTGCCGAGTCGGGCTGGTTTGATAGAGCCAAGTGGCTCCTGCAATCTGCCAGCCAAAAGCGGGGCAGGTGAGTTTTGTTTGCCGGGAAAAACGGCCGTGGTGTGAGTTCGGGGGCCTGTGCCTGGGAGTGGGCGGCTGGCTCCTGAAATTCCGTGATATGCAGGATGGTTCCCAGACCCAATATGGCACCAGTGCCAAGTCGAGCTGGTTTGACAGTGCCAAGTAGCTGCTGCAATCCGCCCTCCAGAAACGGGGCAGTTGAGTTTTGTTTGCCAGGGAAAAGGGCCGTGGTTTGTGTTTGGGGCCCTGTGGCTGGGAGTGGCCGGCTGGCTCCTGAAAATCCACGCCGCGCAGGATGGTTCCCAGACCCAAAATGGCACCAGTGCCGGGTCGGGCTGGTTTGATAGAGCCAAGTGGCTCCTGCAATCTGCCAGCCAGAAGCAGGGCAGGTGAGTTTTGTTTGTCAGGGAAAAGGGCCCTGGTTTGGGTTCGGGGCCCTGTGGCTGGGAGTGGCCGTCTGGCTCCTGAAAATCCCCGCCGCGCAGGATAGTTCCCAGACCCAAGGTGCACCAGTGCTGAGTCGGGCTGGTTTGATAGAGCCAAGTGGCTCCTGCAATCTGCAGCCCAGAAGCAGGGCAGGTGAGTTTTGTTTCCTTGGAAAAAGGGCCCTGGTTTGGGTTCGGGGTCCTGTGGCTGGGAGCGGCGATCTTCCTCTGGAAAATCCACATTTTAAAAGACGGTTCCCAGACCCAAGGTGGCACCTGTGCCGAATTGGGCTGGTTTGATTGTACCAAGTGGCTCCTGCAATCTGCTATCCAAAAGCGGAGCAGGCGAATTTTGTTTGCTAGCAAAAAGGGCCGTGGTTTGTGTTTGGGGGCCAGTGGCTGAGAGTGGCTGGCTGGCTCCTGAAAATCCACAGTAGGAAGGATTGTTCGAAGACCCAAGGTGTCAAGAGTGCCAAATCAGGCTGCTTTGACAGAACCAAGTGGCTCCAGCAATCTGCCACCCAGAAGCGGGGCAGGTGAGTTTTGTTTGCCAGGGAAAGGGCTGTGGTTTGTGTTTTGGGGCCTGTGGCTGGGAGTGGCCGGCTGGCTCCTGAAAATCCACGCTGCGCAGGATGGTTCCCAGACCCAAGGTGGCACCAGTGCCGAGTCGGGCTGGTTTGATAGAGCCAAGTGGCTCCTGCAATCTGCCAGCCAAAAGCGGGGCAGGTGAGTTTTGTTTGCCACGGAAAAGGGCTGTGGTTTGCGTTCAGGGGCCTGTGGCTGGGAGCGGCGATCTTCCTCTGGAAAATCCACATTTTAAAAGATGGTTCCCAGACCCAAGGAGGCACCAGTGCCGAATCGCTCTGGTTCGATAGAGCCAAGTGGCTCCTGCAATCTGCAGCCCAGAAGCAGGGCAGGTGAGTTTTGTTTGCCAGGGAAAAACGCCTGTGGTTTTCACTCGGAGGCCTGCGGCTGGGAGTGGCCGGCTGGCTCCTGAAAATCCACGATGCCCAGAATAGTTCCCAGACCCAAGGAGGCACCAGTGCCGAGTCGCGCTGGTTCGATAGAGCCAAGTGGCTCCTGCAATCTGCCAGCCAGAAGCAGGGCAGGTGAGTTTTGTTTGCCAGGGAAAAACGGCCGTGGTTTTCACTCGGGGGCCTGCGGCTGGCAGTGGCCGGCTGGCTCCTGAAAATCCACGCTGCACAGGATGGCTCACAAACGCAAGGCGGCACCAGTGCCGATTCGGGCTGGTGTGATAGAGCCAAGTGGCTCCTGCAATCAGCCAGCCAGAAGCGGGGCAGGTGAGTTTTGTTTGCCAGGGAAAGGGCTGTGGTTTGTGTTTTGGGGCCTGTGGCTGGGAGTGGCCGGCTGGCTCCTGAAAATCCACGCTGCGCAGGATGGTTCCCAGACCCAAGGTGGCACCAGTGCCGAGTCGGGCTGGTTTGATAGAGCCAAGTGGCTCCTGCAATCTGCCAGCCAAAAGCGGGGCAGGTGAGTTTTGTTTGCCACGGAAAAACGGCCGTGGTTTTCACTCGGGGGCCTGCGGCTGGCAGTGGCCGGCTGGCTCCTGAAAATCCACGCTGCACAGGATGGCTCCCAAACCCAAGGCGGCACCAGTGCCGAGTCGGGCTGGCTGATAGAGCCAAGTGGCTCCTGCAATCTGCCAGCCAGAAGCGGGGCAGGTGAGTTTTGTTTGCCGGGAAAAACAGCTGTGGTGTGAGTTCGGCGGCCTCTGCCTGGGAGTGGGTGTCTGGCTCCTGAAATTCTTTGATATGCAGGATGGTTCCCAGACCCAAAATGGCACCAGTGCCAAGTCGAGCTGGTTTGACAGTGCCAAGTAAATGCTGCAATCTGCCAGCCAAAAGCGGGGCAGGTGAGTTTTGTTTGCCGGGAAAAACAGCCGTGGTGTGAGTTCGGTGGCCTGTGCCTGGGAGTGGGCGTCTGGCTCCTGAAATTCCTTGATATGCAGGATGGTTCCCAGACCCAAAATGGCACCAGTGCCAAGTCGAGCTGGTTTCACAGTGCCAAGTAGCTGCTGCAATCTGCCATCCAGAAACGGGGCAGGTGAGTTTTGTTTGCCAGGGAAAAGGGCCCTGGTTGTGCTTGGGGGCTTGTGGCTGGGAGTGGCCGGCTGGCTCCTGAAAATCCACGCCGCGCAGGATGGTTCCCAGACCCAAGGTGGCACCAGTGCCGGGTCGGGCTGGTTTGATAGAGCCAAGTGGCTCCTGCAATCTGCCAGCCAGAAGCGGGGCAGGTGAGTTTTGTTTGCCAGGAGAAAGGGCCCTGGTTTGTGTTCGGGGCCCTGAGGCTGGGAGTGGCCAGCCGGCTCCTGAAAATCCACATTTCAAAAGATGGTTCCCAGACCCAAGGTGGCACCAGTGCCGAGTCGGGCTGGTTTCATAGAGCCAAGTGGCTCCTGCAATCTGCAGCCCTGAAGCAGGGCAGGTGAGTTTTGTTTACCAGGGAAAAACGGCCGTGGTTTTCACTCGGGGGCCTGCGGCTGGGAGTGACCGGCTGGCTCCTGAAAATCCACGCTGCACAGGATGGCTCCCAAACCCAAGGCGGCACCAGTGCCGAGTCGGGCTGGTTTGATAGAGCCAAGTGGCTCCTGCAATCTGCCTGCCAGAAGCGGGGCAGGTGAGTTTTGTTTGTCAGGGAAAAGGGCCGTGGTTTGTCTTCGGGGCCCTGTAGCTGGGAGTGGCCATCTGGCTCCTGAAAAGCCCTGCCGCGCAGGATGGTTCCCAGACCCAAGGTGGCACCAGTGCCGAGTCGGGCTGGTTTGATAGAGCCAAGTGGCTCCTGCAATCTGCAGCCCTGAAGCAGGGCAGGTGAGTTTTGTTTACCAGGGAAAAACGGCCGTGGTTTTCACTCGGGGGCCTGCGGCTGGCAGTGGCCGGCTGGCTCCTGAAAATCCACGCTGCACAGGATGGCTCCCAAACCCAAGGCGGCACCAGTGCCGAGTCGGGCTGGTTTGATAGAGCCAAGTGGCTCCTGCAATCTGCCAGCCAAAAGCGGGGCAGGTGAGTTTTGTTTGCCGGGAAAAACGGCCGTGGTGTGAGTTCGGGGGCCTGTGCCTGGGAGTGGGCGGCTGGCTCCTGAAATTCCGTGATATGCAGGATGGTTCCCAGACCCAATATGGCACCAGTGCCAAGTCGAGCTGGTTTGACAGTGCCAAGTAGCTGCTGCAATCCGCCCTCCAGAAACGGGGCAGTTGAGTTTTGTTTGCCAGGGAAAAGGGCCGTGGTTTGTGTTTGGGGCCCTGTGGCTGGGAGTGGCCGGCTGGCTCCTGAAAATCCACGCCGCGCAGGATGGTTCCCAGACCCAAAATGGCACCAGTGCCGGGTCGGGCTGGTTTGATAGAGCCAAGTGGCTCCTGCAATCTGCCAGCCAGAAGCAGGGCAGGTGAGTTTTGTTTGTCAGGGAAAAGGGCCCTGGTTTGGGTTCGGGGCCCTGTGGCTGGGAGTGGCCGTCTGGCTCCTGAAAATCCCCGCCGCGCAGGATAGTTCCCAGACCCAAGGTGCACCAGTGCTGAGTCGGGCTGGTTTGATAGAGCCAAGTGGCTCCTGCAATCTGCAGCCCAGAAGCAGGGCAGGTGAGTTTTGTTTCCTTGGAAAAAGGGCCCTGGTTTGGGTTCGGGGTCCTGTGGCTGGGAGCGGCGATCTTCCTCTGGAAAATCCACATTTTAAAAGACGGTTCCCAGACCCAAGGTGGCACCTGTGCCGAATTGGGCTGGTTTGATTGTACCAAGTGGCTCCTGCAATCTGCTATCCAAAAGCGGAGCAGGCGAATTTTGTTTGCTAGCAAAAAGGGCCGTGGTTTGTGTTTGGGGGCCAGTGGCTGAGAGTGGCTGGCTGGCTCCTGAAAATCCACAGTAGGAAGGATTGTTCGAAGACCCAAGGTGTCAAGAGTGCCAAATCAGGCTGCTTTGACAGAACCAAGTGGCTCCAGCAATCTGCCACCCAGAAGCGGGGCAGGTGAGTTTTGTTTGCCAGGGAAAGGGCTGTGGTTTGTGTTTTGGGGCCTGTGGCTGGGAGTGGCCGGCTGGCTCCTGAAAATCCACGCTGCGCAGGATGGTTCCCAGAACCAAGGTGGCACCAGTGCCGAGTCGGGCTGGTTTGATAGAGCCAAGTGGCTCCTGCAATCTGCCAGCCAAAAGCGGGGCAGGTGAGTTTTGTTTGCCACGGAAAAGGGCTGTGGTTTGCGTTCAGGGGCCTGTGGCTGGGAGCGGCGATCTTCCTCTGGAAAATCCACATTTTAAAAGATGGTTCCCAGACCCAAGGAGGCACCAGTGCCGAATCGCTCTGGTTCGATAGAGCCAAGTGGCTCCTGCAATCTGCAGCCCAGAAGCAGGGCAGGTGAGTTTTGTTTGCCAGGGAAAAACGCCTGTGGTTTTCACTCGGAGGCCTGCGGCTGGGAGTGGCCGGCTGGCTCCTGAAAATCCACGATGCCCAGAATAGTTCCCAGACCCAAGGAGGCACCAGTGCCGAGTCGCGCTGGTTCGATAGAGCCAAGTGGCTCCTGCAATCTGCCAGCCAGAAGCAGGGCAGGTGAGTTTTGTTTGCCAGGGAAAAACGGCCGTGGTTTTCACTCGGGGGCCTGCGGCTGGCAGTGGCCGGCTGGCTCCTGAAAATCCACGCTGCACAGGATGGCTCACAAACGCAAGGCGGCACCAGTGCCGATTCGGGCTGGTGTGATAGAGCCAAGTGGCTCCTGCAATCAGCCAGCCAGAAGCGGGGCAGGTGAGTTTTGTTTGCCAGGGAAAGGGCTGTGGTTTGTGTTTTGGGGCCTGTGGCTGGGAGTGGCCGGCTGGCTCCTGAAAATCCACGCTGCGCAGGATGGTTCCCAGACCCAAGGTGGCACCAGTGCCGAGTCGGGCTGGTTTGATAGAGCCAAGTGGCTCCTGCAATCTGCCAGCCAAAAGCGGGGCAGGTGAGTTTTGTTTGCCACGGAAAAACGGCCGTGGTTTGAGTTCGGTGGCCGGTGGCTGGGAGTGGGCGGCTGGCTCCTGAAATTCCTTGATATGCAGGATGGTTCCCAGACCCAAAATGGCACCAGTGCCAAGTCGAGCTGGTTTGACAGTGCCAAGTAGCTGCTGAAATCCGCCATCCAGAAACGGGGTAGGTGTGTTTTGTTTGCCAGGGAAAAGGGCCCTGGTTTGTGCTTGGGGGCCTGTGGCTGGGAGTGGCCGGCTGGCTCCTGAAAATCCACGCCGCGCAGGATGATTCCCAGACCCAAAATGGCACCAGTGCCGAGTCGGGCTGGTTTGATAGTACCAAGTGGCTCCTGCAATCTGCTATCCAAAAGCGGAGCAGGCGAATTTTGTTTGCTAGGAAAAAGGGCCGTGGTTTGTGTTTGGGGGCCAGTGGCTGGGAGTGGCTGGCTGGCTCCTGAAAATCCACAGTAGGAAGGATTGTTCGAAGACCCAAGGTGTCACCAGTGCCAAATCAGGCTGGTTTGATAGAAACAAGTGGCTCCAGCAATCTGCCACGCAGAAGCGGGGCAGGTGAGTTTTGTTTGCCAGGGAAAGGGCCGTGGTTTGTGTTTGGGGGCCTGTTGCTGGGAGTGGCCGGCAGGCTCCTGAAAATCCACGCCGTGCACGATGGTTCACAGACCCAAGGGGGCACCAGTGCCGAGTCGGGCTGGTTTGATAGAGCCAAGTGGCTCCTGCAATCTGCCAGCCAGAAGCGCGGCAGTGAGTTTTGTTTGCCACGGAAAAACGGCCGTGGTGTGAGTTCGGGGGCCTATGGCTGGGAGTGGGCGGCTGGCTCCTGAAATTCCTTGATATGCAGGATGGTTCCCAGACCCAAAATGGCACCAGTGCCAAGTCGAGCTGGTTTGACAGTGCCAAGTAGCTGCTGCAATCCGCCATCCAGAAACGGGGCAAGTGAGTTTTGTTTGCCAGGGAAAAGGGCCGTGGTTGGTGCTTGGGGGCCTGTGGCTGGGAGTGGCCGGCTGGCTCCTGAAAATCCACGCTGCGCAGGATGGTTCCCAGAACCAAGGTGGCACCAGTGCCAAGTCGGGCTGGTTTGATACAGCCAAGTGGCTCCTGCAATCTGCAGCCCAGAAGCAGGGCAGGTGAGTTTTGTTTCCTTGGAAAAAGGGCCCTGGTTTGGGTTCGGGGTCCTGTGGCTGGGAGCGGCCGGCTGGCTCCTGAAAATCCACGCCGCGCAGGATGGTTCCCAGACCCAAAATGGCACCAGTGCCGGGTCGGGCTGGTTTGATAGAGCCAAGTGGCTCCTGCAATCTGCCAGCCAGAAGCAGGGCAGGTGAGTTTTGTTTGCCAGGGAAAAACGGCCGAGGTTTTCACTCGTGGGCCTGCGGTTGGGAGTGGCCGGCTGGCTCCTGAAAATCCACGCTGCACAGGATGGCTCCCAAACCCAAGGCGGCACCAGTGCCGAGTCGGGCTGGTTTGATAGAGCCAAGTGGCTCCTGCAATCTGCCAGCCAGAAGCGGGGCAGGTTAGTTTTGTTTGCCGGGAAAAACGGCCGTGGTGTGAGTTCGGCGGCCTGTGGCTGGGAGTGGGCGGCTGGCTCCTGAAATTCCTTGATATGCAGGATGGTTCCCAGACCCAAAATGGCACCAGTGCCAAGTCGAGCTAGTTTGACAGTGCAAAGTAGCTGCTGCAATCCGCCATCCAGAAACGGGGCAGGTGACTTTCGTTTGCCAGGGAAAAGGGCCCTGGTTTGTGCATGGGGGCCTGTGGCTGGGAGTGGCCGGCTGGCTCCTGAAAATCCACGCCGCGCAGGATGATACCCAGACCCAAGGTGGCACCAGTGCCGGGTCGGGCTGGTTTGATAGAGCCAAGTGGCTCCTGCAATCTGCCAGCCAGAAGCGGGGCAGGTGAGTTTTGTTTGTCAGGGAAAAGGGCCGTGGTTTGCGTTCGTGGCCCTGTGGCTGGGAGTGGCCGGCTGGCTCCTGAAAATCCACGCCGTGCAGGATGGTTCCCAGACCCAAGGTGGCACCTGTGCCGAGTCGGGCTGGTTTGATAGAGCCAAGTGGCTCCTGCAATCTGCAGCCCAGAAGCAGGGCAGGTGAGTTTTGTTTGCCAGGGCAAAGGGCCCTGGTTTGTGTTCGGGGGCCTGTGGCTGGGAGTGGCCGGCTGGCTCCTGAAAATCCACGATGCCCAGAATAGTTCCCAGACCCAAGGAGGCACCAGTGCCAAGTCGGGCTGGTTCGATAGAGCCAAGTGCCTCCTGCAATCTGCCAGCCAAAAGCAGGGCAGGTGAGTTTTGTTTGCCAGGGAAAAACGGCCGTGGTTTTCACTCGGGGGCCTGCGGCTGGCAGTGGCCGGCTGGCTCCTGAAAATCCACGCTGCACAGGATGGCTCCCAAACCCAAGGCGGCACCAGTGCCGAGTCGGGCTGGCTGATAGAGCCAAGTGGCTCCTGCAATCTGCCAGCCAGAAGCGGGGCAGGTGAGTTTTGTTTGCCGGGAAAAACAGCTGTGGTGTGAGTTCGGCGGCCTCTGCCTGGGAGTGGGTGTCTGGCTCCTGAAATTCTTTGATATGCAGGATGGTTCCCAGACCCAAAATGGCACCAGTGCCAAGTCGAGCTGGTTTGACAGTGCCAAGTAAATGCTGCAATCTGCCAGCCAAAAGCGGGGCAGGTGAGTTTTGTTTGCCGGGAAAAACAGCCGTGGTGTGAGTTCGGTGGCCTGTGCCTGGGAGTGGGCGTCTGGCTCCTGAAATTCCTTGATATGCAGGATGGTTCCCAGACCCAAAATGGCACCAGTGCCAAGTCGAGCTGGTTTCACAGTGCCAAGTAGCTGCTGCAATCTGCCATCCAGAAACGGGGCAGGTGAGTTTTGTTTGCCAGGGAAAAGGGCCCTGGTTGTGCTTGGGGGCTTGTGGCTGGGAGTGGCCGGCTGGCTCCTGAAAATCCACGCCGCGCAGGATGGTTCCCAGACCCAAGGTGGCACCAGTGCCGGGTCGGGCTGGTTTGATAGAGCCAAGTGGCTCCTGCAATCTGCCAGCCAGAAGCGGGGCAGGTGAGTTTTGTTTGCCAGGAGAAAGGGCCCTGGTTTGTGTTCAGGGCCCTGAGGCTGGGAGTGGCCAGCCGGCTCCTGAAAATCCACATTTCAAAAGATGGTTCCCAGACCCAAGGTGGCACCAGTGCCGAGTCGGGCTGGTTTCATAGAGCCAAGTGGCTCCTGCAATCTGCAGCCCTGAAGCAGGGCAGGTGAGTTTTGTTTACCAGGGAAAAACGGCCGTGGTTTTCACTCGGGGGCCTGCGGCTGGGAGTGACCGGCTGGCTCCTGAAAATCCACGCTGCACAGGATGGCTCCCAAACCCAAGGCGGCACCAGTGCCGAGTCGGGCTGGTTTGATAGAGCCAAGTGGCTCCTGCAATCTGCCTGCCAGAAGCGGGGCAGGTGAGTTTTGTTTGTCAGGGAAAAGGGCCGTGGTTTGTCTTCGGGGCCCTGTAGCTGGGAGTGGCCATCTGGCTCCTGAAAAGCCCTGCCGCGCAGGATGGTTCCCAGACCCAAGGTGGCACCAGTGCCGAGTCGGGCTGGTTTGATAGAGCCAAGTGGCTCCTGCAATCTGCAGCCCTGAAGCAGGGCAGGTGAGTTTTGTTTACCAGGGAAAAACGGCCGTGGTTTTCACTCGGGGGCCTGCGGCTGGCAGTGGCCGGCTGGCTCCTGAAAATCCACGCTGCACAGGATGGCTCCCAAACCCAAGGCGGCACCAGTGCCGAGTCGGGCTGGTTTGATAGAGCCAAGTGGCTCCTGCAATCTGCCAGCCAAAAGCGGGGCAGGTGAGTTTTGTTTGCCGGGAAAAACGGCCGTGGTGTGAGTTCGGGGGCCTGTGCCTGGGAGTGGGCGGCTGGCTCCTGAAATTCCGTGATATGCAGGATGGTTCCCAGACCCAATATGGCACCAGTGCCAAGTCGAGCTGGTTTGACAGTGCCAAGTAGCTGCTGCAATCCGCCCTCCAGAAACGGGGCAGTTGAGTTTTGTTTGCCAGGGAAAAGGGCCGTGGTTTGTGTTTGGGGCCCTGTGGCTGGGAGTGGCCGGCTGGCTCCTGAAAATCCACGCCGCGCAGGATGGTTCCCAGACCCAAAATGGCACCAGTGCCGGGTCGGGCTGGTTTGATAGAGCCAAGTGGCTCCTGCAATCTGCCAGCCAGAAGCAGGGCAGGTGAGTTTTGTTTGTCAGGGAAAAGGGCCCTGGTTTGGGTTCGGGGCCCTGTGGCTGGGAGTGGCCGTCTGGCTCCTGAAAATCCCCGCCGCGCAGGATAGTTCCCAGACCCAAGGTGCACCAGTGCTGAGTCGGGCTGGTTTGATAGAGCCAAGTGGCTCCTGCAATCTGCAGCCCAGAAGCAGGGCAGGTGAGTTTTGTTTCCTTGGAAAAAGGGCCCTGGTTTGGGTTCGGGGTCCTGTGGCTGGGAGCGGCGATCTTCCTCTGGAAAATCCACATTTTAAAAGACGGTTCCCAGACCCAAGGTGGCACCTGTGCCGAATTGGGCTGGTTTGATTGTACCAAGTGGCTCCTGCAATCTGCTATCCAAAAGCGGAGCAGGCGAATTTTGTTTGCTAGCAAAAAGGGCCGTGGTTTGTGTTTGGGGGCCAGTGGCTGAGAGTGGCTGGCTGGCTCCTGAAAATCCACAGTAGGAAGGATTGTTCGAAGACCCAAGGTGTCAAGAGTGCCAAATCAGGCTGCTTTGACAGAACCAAGTGGCTCCAGCAATCTGCCACCCAGAAGCGGGGCAGGTGAGTTTTGTTTGCCAGGGAAAGGGCTGTGGTTTGTGTTTTGGGGCCTGTGGCTGGGAGTGGCCGGCTGGCTCCTGAAAATCCACGCTGCGCAGGATGGTTCCCAGACCCAAGGTGGCACCAGTGCCGAGTCGGGCTGGTTTGATAGAGCCAAGTGGCTCCTGCAATCTGCCAGCCAAAAGCGGGGCAGGTGAGTTTTGTTTGCCACGGAAAAGGGCTGTGGTTTGCGTTCAGGGGCCTGTGGCTGGGAGCGGCGATCTTCCTCTGGAAAATCCACATTTTAAAAGATGGTTCCCAGACCCAAGGAGGCACCAGTGCCGAATCGCTCTGGTTCGATAGAGCCAAGTGGCTCCTGCAATCTGCAGCCCAGAAGCAGGGCAGGTGAGTTTTGTTTGCCAGGGAAAAACGCCTGTGGTTTTCACTCGGAGGCCTGCGGCTGGGAGTGGCCGGCTGGCTCCTGAAAATCCACGATGCCCAGAATAGTTCCCAGACCCAAGGAGGCACCAGTGCCGAGTCGCGCTGGTTCGATAGAGCCAAGTGGCTCCTGCAATCTGCCAGCCAGAAGCAGGGCAGGTGAGTTTTGTTTGCCAGGGAAAAACGGCCGTGGTTTTCACTCGGGGGCCTGCGGCTGGCAGTGGCCGGCTGGCTCCTGAAAATCCACGCTGCACAGGATGGCTCACAAACGCAAGGCGGCACCAGTGCCGATTCGGGCTGGTGTGATAGAGCCAAGTGGCTCCTGCAATCAGCCAGCCAGAAGCGGGGCAGGTGAGTTTTGTTTGCCAGGGAAAGGGCTGTGGTTTGTGTTTTGGGGCCTGTGGCTGGGAGTGGCCGGCTGGCTCCTGAAAATCCACGCTGCGCAGGATGGTTCCCAGACCCAAGGTGGCACCAGTGCCGAGTCGGGCTGGTTTGATAGAGCCAAGTGGCTCCTGCAATCTGCCAGCCAAAAGCGGGGCAGGTGAGTTTTGTTTGCCACGGAAAAACGGCCGTGGTTTGAGTTCGGTGGCCGGTGGCTGGGAGTGGGCGGCTGGCTCCTGAAATTCCTTGATATGCAGGATGGTTCCCAGACCCAAAATGGCACCAGTGCCAAGTCGAGCTGGTTTGACAGTGCCAAGTAGCTGCTGAAATCCGCCATCCAGAAACGGGGTAGGTGTGTTTTGTTTGCCAGGGAAAAGGGCCCTGGTTTGTGCTTGGGGGCCTGTGGCTGGGAGTGGCCGGCTGGCTCCTGAAAATCCACGCCGCGCAGGATGATTCCCAGACCCAAAATGGCACCAGTGCCGAGTCGGGCTGGTTTGATAGTACCAAGTGGCTCCTGCAATCTGCTATCCAAAAGCGGAGCAGGCGAATTTTGTTTGCTAGGAAAAAGGGCCGTGGTTTGTGTTTGGGGGCCAGTGGCTGGGAGTGGCTGGCTGGCTCCTGAAAATCCACAGTAGGAAGGATTGTTCGAAGACCCAAGGTGTCACCAGTGCCAAATCAGGCTGGTTTGATAGAAACAAGTGGCTCCAGCAATCTGCCACGCAGAAGCGGGGCAGGTGAGTTTTGTTTGCCAGGGAAAGGGCCGTGGTTTGTGTTTGGGGGCCTGTTGCTGGGAGTGGCCGGCAGGCTCCTGAAAATCCACGCCGTGCACGATGGTTCACAGACCCAAGGGGGCACCAGTGCCGAGTCGGGCTGGTTTGATAGAGCCAAGTGGCTCCTGCAATCTGCCAGCCAGAAGCGCGGCAGTGAGTTTTGTTTGCCACGGAAAAACGGCCGTGGTGTGAGTTCGGGGGCCTATGGCTGGGAGTGGGCGGCTGGCTCCTGAAATTCCTTGATATGCAGGATGGTTCCCAGACCCAAAATGGCACCAGTGCCAAGTCGAGCTGGTTTGACAGTGCCAAGTAGCTGCTGCAATCCGCCATCCAGAAACGGGGCAAGTGAGTTTTGTTTGCCAGGGAAAAGGGCCGTGGTTGGTGCTTGGGGGCCTGTGGCTGGGAGTGGCCGGCTGGCTCCTGAAAATCCACGCTGCGCAGGATGGTTCCCAGAACCAAGGTGGCACCAGTGCCAAGTCGGGCTGGTTTGATACAGCCAAGTGGCTCCTGCAATCTGCAGCCCAGAAGCAGGGCAGGTGAGTTTTGTTTCCTTGGAAAAAGGGCCCTGGTTTGGGTTCGGGGTCCTGTGGCTGGGAGCGGCCGGCTGGCTCCTGAAAATCCACGCCGCGCAGGATGGTTCCCAGACCCAAAATGGCACCAGTGCCGGGTCGGGCTGGTTTGATAGAGCCAAGTGGCTCCTGCAATCTGCCAGCCAGAAGCAGGGCAGGTGAGTTTTGTTTGTCAGGGAAAAGGGCCCTGGTTTGGGTTCGGGGCCCTGTGGCTGGGAGTGGCCGTCTGGCTCCTGAAAATCCCCGCCGCGCAGGATAGTTCCCAGACCCAAGGTGCACCAGTGCTGAGTCGGGCTGGTTTGATAGAGCCAAGTGGCTCCTGCAATCTGCAGCCCAGAAGCAGGGCAGGTGAGTTTTGTTTCCTTGGAAAAAGGGCCCTGGTTTGGGTTCGGGGTCCTGTGGCTGGGAGCGGCGATCTTCCTCTGGAAAATCCACATTTTAAAAGACGGTTCCCAGACCCAAGGTGGCACCTGTGCCGAATTGGGCTGGTTTGATTGTACCAAGTGGCTCCTGCAATCTGCTATCCAAAAGCGGAGCAGGCGAATTTTGTTTGCTAGCAAAAAGGGCCGTGGTTTGTGTTTGGGGGCCAGTGGCTGAGAGTGGCTGGCTGGCTCCTGAAAATCCACAGTAGGAAGGATTGTTCGAAGACCCAAGGTGTCAAGAGTGCCAAATCAGGCTGCTTTGACAGAACCAAGTGGCTCCAGCAATCTGCCACCCAGAAGCGGGGCAGGTGAGTTTTGTTTGCCAGGGAAAGGGCTGTGGTTTGTGTTTTGGGGCCTGTGGCTGGGAGTGGCCGGCAGGCTCCTGAAAATCCACGCTGCGCAGGATGGTTCCCAGACCCAAGGTGGCACCAGTGCCGAGTCGGGCTGGTTTGATAGAGCCAAGTGGCTCCTGCAATCTGCCAGCCAAAAGCGGGGCAGGTGAGTTTTGTTTGCCACGGAAAAGGGCTGTGGTTTGCGTTCAGGGGCCTGTGGCTGGGAGCGGCGATCTTCCTCTGGAAAATCCACATTTTAAAAGATGGTTCC
This sequence comes from Zonotrichia albicollis, assembly GCF_047830755.1. Lineage (NCBI taxonomy): Eukaryota > Metazoa > Chordata > Aves > Passeriformes > Passerellidae > Zonotrichia > Zonotrichia albicollis. Next base: position 46,111,078 of record NC_133824.1, read on the forward strand.
CAGACCCAAGGAGGCACCAGTGCCGAATCGCTCTGGTTCGATAGAGCCAAGTGGCTCCTGCAATCTGCAGCCCAGAAGCAGGGCAGGTGAGTTTTGTTTGCCAGGGAAAAACGCCTGTGGTTTTCACTCGGAGGCCTGCGGCTGGGAGTGGCCGGCTGGCTCCTGAAAATCCACGATGCCCAGAATAGTTCCCAGACCCAAGGAGGCACCAGTGCCGAGTCGCGCTGGTTCGATAGAGCCAAGTGGCTCCTGCAATCTGCCAGCCAGAAGCAGGGCAGGTGAGTTTTGTTTGCCAGGGAAAAACGGCCGTGGTTTTCACTCGGGGGCCTGCGGCTGGCAGTGGCCGGCTGGCTCCTGAAAATCCACGCTGCACAGGATGGCTCACAAACGCAAGGCGGCACCAGTGCCGATTCGGGCTGGTGTGATAGAGCCAAGTGGCTCCTGCAATCAGCCAGCCAGAAGCGGGGCAGGTGAGTTTTGTTTGCCAGGGAAAGGGCTGTGGTTTGTGTTTTGGGGCCTGTGGCTGGGAGTGGCCGGCTGGCTCCTGAAAATCCACGCTGCGCAGGATGGTTCCCAGACCCAAGGTGGCACCAGTGCCGAGTCGGGCTGGTTTGATAGAGCCAAGTGGCTCCTGCAATCTGCCAGCCAAAAGCGGGGCAGGTGAGTTTTGTTTGCCACGGAAAAACGGCCGTGGTTTGAGTTCGGTGGCCGGTGGCTGGGAGTGGGCGGCTGGCTCCTGAAATTCCTTGATATGCAGGATGGTTCCCAGACCCAAAATGGCACCAGTGCCAAGTCGAGCTGGTTTGACAGTGCCAAGTAGCTGCTGCAATCCGCCATCCAGAAACGGGGTAGGTGTGTTTTGTTTGCCAGGGAAAAGGGCCCTGGTTTGTGCTTGGGGGCCTGTGGCTGGGAGTGGCCGGCTGGCTCCTGAAAATCCACGCCGCGCAGGATGATTCCCAGACCCAAAATGGCACCAGTGCCGAGTCGGGCTGGTTTGATAGTACCAAGTGGCTCCTGCAATCTGCTATCCAAAAGCGGAGCAGGCGAATTTTGTTTGCTAGGAAAAAGGGCCGTGGTTTGTGTTTGGGGGCCAGTGGCTGGGAGTGGCTGGCTGGCTCCTGAAAATCCACAGTAGGAAGGATTGTTCGAAGACCCAAGGTGTCACCAGTGCCAAATCAGGCTGGTTTGATAGAAACAAGTGGCTCCAGCAATCTGCCACGCAGAAGCGGGGCAGGTGAGTTTTGTTTGCCAGGGAAAGGGCCGTGGTTTGTGTTTGGGGGCCTGTTGCTGGGAGTGGCCGGCAGGCTCCTGAAAATCCACGCTGCGCAGGATGGTTCCCAGACCCAAGGTGGCACCAGTGCCGAGTCGGGCTGGTTTGATACAGCCAAGGGGCTCCTGAAATTTGCAGCCCAGAAGCAGGGCAGGTGAGTTTTGTTTGCCAGGGAAAAGGGGCTGTGGTTTGCGTTCGGGGGCCAGTGGCTGGGCGTGGCGGGCTGGCTCCTGAAAATCCACGCCGCGCAGGATGTTTCCCAGACCCAAGGTGGCACCAGTGCCGAGTCGGGCTGGTTTGATAGAGCCAAGGGGCTCCTGCTATGTCCCAGCGAGAAGCGGGGCAGGTGAGTTTTGTTTGCCGGGAAAAACGGCCGTGGATTGCGTTCGGGGGCCTGTGGCTGGGAGTGGCCGGCTGGCTCCTGAAAATCCACGCCGCGCAGGATGATACCCAGACCCAAGGTGGCACCAGTGCCGGGTCGGGCTGGTTTGATAGAGCCAAGTGGCTCCTGCAATCTGCCAGCCAGAAGCGGGGCAGGTGAGTTTTGTTTGTCAGGGAAAAGGGCCGTGGTTTGCGTTCGTGGCCCTGTGGCTGGGAGTGGCCGGCTGGCTCCTGAAAATCCACGCCGTGCAGGATGGTTCCCAGACCCAAGGTGGCACCTGTGCCGAGTCGGGCTGGTTTGATAGAGCCAAGTGGCTCCTGCAATCTGCAGCCCAGAAGCAGGGCAGGTGAGTTTTGTTTGCCAGGGCAAAGGGCCATGGTTTGTGTTCGGGGGCCTGTGGCTGGGAGTGGCCGGCTGGCTCCTGAAAATCCACGATGCCCAGAATAGTTCCCAGACCCAAGGAGGCACCAGTGCCAAGTCGGGCTGGTTCGATAGAGCCAAGTGCCTCCTGCAATCTGCCAGCCAAAAGCAGGGCAGGTGAGTTTTGTTTGCCAGGGAAAAACGGCCGTGGTTTTCACTCGGGGGCCTGCGGCTGGCAGTGGCCGGCTGGCTCCTGAAAATCCACGCTGCACAGGATGGCTCCCAAACCCAAGGCGGCACCAGTGCCGAGTCGGGCTGGCTGATAGAGCCAAGTGGCTCCTGCAATCTGCCAGCCAGAAGCGGGGCAGGTGAGTTTTGTTTGCCGGGAAAAACAGCTGTGGTGTGAGTTCGGCGGCCTCTGCCTGGGAGTGGGTGTCTGGCTCCTGAAATTCTTTGATATGCAGGATGGTTCCCAGACCCAAAATGGCACCAGTGCCAAGTCGAGCTGGTTTGACAGTGCCAAGTAAATGCTGCAATCTGCCAGCCAAAAGCGGGGCAGGTGAGTTTTGTTTGCCGGGAAAAACAGCCGTGGTGTGAGTTCGGTGGCCTGTGCCTGGGAGTGGGCGTCTGGCTCCTGAAATTCCTTGATATGCAGGATGGTTCCCAGACCCAAAATGGCACCAGTGCCAAGTCGAGCTGGTTTCACAGTGCCAAGTAGCTGCTGCAATCTGCCATCCAGAAACGGGGCAGGTGAGTTTTGTTTGCCAGGGAAAAGGGCCCTGGTTTGTGCTTGGGGGCTTGTGGCTGGGAGTGGCCGGCTGGCTCCTGAAAATCCACGCCGCGCAGGATGGTTCCCAGACCCAAGGTGGCACCAGTGCCGGGTCGGGCTGGTTTGATAGAGCCAAGTGGCTCCTGCAATCTGCCAGCCAGAAGCGGGGCAGGTGAGTTTTGTTTGCCAGGAGAAAGGGCCCTGGTTTGTGTTCGGGGCCCTGAGGCTGAGAGTGGCCAGCCGGCTCCTGAAAATCCACATTTCAAAAGATGGTTCCCAGACCCAAGGTGGCACCAGTGCCGAGTCGGGCTGGTTTCATAGAGCCAAGTGGCTCCTGCAATCTGCAGCCCTGAAGCAGGGCAGGTGAGTTTTGTTTACCAGGGAAAAACGGCCGTGGTTTTCACTCGGGGGCCTGCGGCTGGGAGTGACCGGCTGGCTCCTGAAAATCCACGCTGCACAGGATGGCTCCCAAACCCAAGGCGGCACCAGTGCCGAGTCGGGCTGGTTTGATAGAGCCAAGTGGCTCCTGCAATCTGCCTGCCAGAAGCGGGGCAGGTGAGTTTTGTTTGTTAGGGAAAAGGGCCGTGGTTTGTCTTCGGGGCCCTGTGGCTGGGAGTGGCCATCTGGCTCCTGAAAAGCCCTGCCGCGCAGGATGGTTCCCAGACCCAAGGTGGCACCAGTGCCGAGTCGGGCTGGTTTGATAGAGCCAAGTGGCTCCTGCAATCTGCAGCCCTGAAGCAGGGCAGGTGAGTTTTGTTTACCAGGGAAAAACGGCCGTGGTTTTCACTCGGGGGCCTGCGGCTGGCAGTGGCCGGCTGGCTCCTGAAAATCCACGCTGCACAGGATGGCTCCCAAACCCAAGGCGGCACCAGTGCCGAGTCGGGCTGGTTTGATAGAGCCAAGTGGCTCCTGCAATCTGCCAGCCAAAAGCGGGGCAGGTGAGTTTTGTTTGCCGGGAAAAACGGCCGTGGTGTGAGTTCGGGGGCCTGTGCCTGGGAGTGGGCGGCTGGCTCCTGAAATTCCGTGATATGCAGGATGGTTCCCAGACCCAATATGGCACCAGTGCCAAGTCGAGCTGGTTTGACAGTGCCAAGTAGCTGCTGCAATCCGCCCTCCAGAAACGGGGCAGGTGAGTTTTGTTTGCCAGGGAAAAGGGCCGTGGTTTGTGTTTGGGGCCCTGTGGCTGGGAGTGGCCGGCTGGCTCCTGAAAATCCACGCCGCGCAGGATGGTTCAAAGAGCCAAAATGGCACCAGTGCCGGGTCGGGCTGGTTTGATAGAGCCAAGTGGCTCCTGCAATCTGCCAGCCAGAAGCAGGGCAGGTGAGTTTTGTTTGTCAGGGAAAAGGGCCCTGGTTTGGGTTCGGGGCCCTGTGGCTGGGAGTGGCCGTCTGGCTCCTGAAAATCCCCGCCGCGCAGGATAGTTCCCAGACCCAAGGTGCACCAGTGCTGAGTCGGGCTGGTTTGATAGAGCCAAGTGGCTCCTGCAATCTGCAGCCCAGAAGCAGGGCAGGTGAGTTTTGTTTCCTTGGAAAAAGGGCCCTGGTTTGGGTTCGGGGTCCTGTGGCTGGGAGCGGCGATCTTCCTCTGGAAAATCCACATTTTAAAAGACGGTTCCCAGACCCAAGGTGGCACCTGTGCCGAATTGGGCTGGTTTGATTGTACCAAGTGGCTCCTGCAATCTGCTATCCAAAAGCGGAGCAGGCGAATTTTGTTTGCTAGCAAAAAGGGCCGTGGTTTGTGTTTGGGGGCCAGTGGCTGAGAGTGGCTGGCTGGCTCCTGAAAATCCACAGTAGGAAGGATTGTTCGAAGACCCAAGGTGTCAAGAGTGCCAAATCAGGCTGCTTTGACAGAACCAAGTGGCTCCAGCAATCTGCCACCCAGAAGCGGGGCAGGTGAGTTTTGTTTGCCAGGGAAAGGGCTGTGGTTTGTGTTTTGGGGCCTGTGGCTGGGAGTGGCCGGCTGGCTCCTGAAAATCCACGCCGCGCAGGATGGTTCCCAGACCCAAGGAGGCACCAGTGCCGAGTCGGGCTGGTTTGATAGAACCAAGTGGCTCTTGCAATCTGCCAGCCAAAAGCGGGGCAGGTGAGTTTTGTTTGCCAGGGAAAAGGGCCCTGGTTTGTGCTTGGGGGCCTGGGGCTGGGAGTGGCCGGCTGGCTCCTGAAAATCCACGCCGCGCAGGATGTTTCCCAGACCCAAGGTGGCACCTGTGCCCAGTCGGGCTGGCTGATAGAGCCAAGTGGCTCTTGCAATCTGCCAGCCAGAAGCGGGGCAGGTGAGTGTTGTTTCCTTGGAAAAAGGGCCATGGTTTGCGTTCGGGGGCCTGTGGCTGGGAGTGGCGGGCTGGCTCCTGAAAATCCACAGTAGGCAGGATTGTTCGGTGACCCAAGGTGTCATCAGTGCTAAATCAGGCTGGTTTGATTCAGCCAAGTGGCTCCAGCAATCTGCCACCCAGAAGCGGGGCAGCTGAGTTTTGTTTGCCAGGAAAAGGGCCCTGGTTTGTGTTCGGGGGCTGTGGCTGGGAGTGGCCGGCTGGCTCCTGAAAATCCACATTTCAAAAGATGGTTCCCAGACTCAAGGTGGAACCAGTGCCGAGTAGGGCTGGTTTGATAGTACCAAGGGACTCCTGCAATCTGCTATCCAAAAGCGGAGCAGGCGAATTTTGTTTGCTAGGAAAAAGGGCATTGGTTTGTGTTTGGGGGCCAGTGGCTGGGAGTGGCTGGCTGGCTCCTGAAAATCCACAGTAGGAAGGATTGTTCGAAGACCCAAGGTGTCACCAGTGCCAAATCAGGCTGGTTTGATAGAACCAAGTGGCTCCACCAATCTGCCACGCAGAAGCGGGGCAGGTGAGTTTTTTTCTTCAGGGAAAGGGCCGTGGTTGGTGTTTGGGGGCCTGTGGCTGGGAGTGGCCGGCTGGCTCCTGAAAATCCACGCTGCGCAGGATGGTTCCCAGACCCAAGGTGGCACCTGTGCCGAGTCGGGCTGGTTTGATACAGCCAAGTGGCTCCTGCAATCTGCAGCCCAGAAGCAGGGCAGGTGAGTTTTGTTTGCCACGGAAAAGGGCCGTGGTTTGCGTTCGGGGGCCTGTGGCTGGGCGTGGCGGGCTGGCTCCTGAAAATCCACGCCGTGCACGATGGTTCACAGACCCAAGGGGGCACGAGTGCCGAGTCAGGCTGGTTTGATAGAGCCAAGTGGCTCCTGCAATCTGCCAGCCAGAAGCGGGGCAGGTGAGTTTTGTTTGCCGGGAAAAACGGCCGTGGTCTGAGTTCGGTGGCCTGTGCCTGGGAGTGGGCGGCTGGCTCCTGAAATTCTTTGATATGCAGGATGGTTCCCAGACCCAAAATGGCACCAGTGCCAAGTCGAGCTGGTTTGACAGTGCCAAGTAGCTGCTGCAATCCGCCATCCCGAAACGGGGCAGGTGAGTTTTGTTTGTCGGGGAAAAGGGCCGTGGTTTGCGTTCGGGGCCCTGTGGCTGGGAATGGCCGTCTGGCTCCTGAAAATCACCGCCGCGCAGGATGGTTCCCAGACCCAAGGTGGCAGCAGCGCCGAGTCGGGCTGGTTTGATAGAGCCAAGTGGCTCCTGCAATCTGCAGCCCAGAAGCAGGGCAGGTGAGTTTTGTTTGCCAGGGAAAAGGGCCCTGGTTTGTGTTCGGGGGCCAGTGGCTGGGAGTGGCTGGCTGGCTCCTGAAAATCCACGATGCCCAGAATAGTTCCCAGACCCAAGGAGGCACCAGTGCCGAGTCGCGCTGGTTCGATAGAGCCAAGTGGCTCCTGCAATCTGCCAGCCAGAAGCAGGGCAGGTGAGTTGTGTTTGCCAGGGAAAAACGGCCGTGGTTTGCACTCGGGGGCCTGCGGCTGGCAGTGGCCGGCTGGCTCCTGAAAATCCACGCTGCACAGCATGGCTCCCAAACCCAAGGCGGCACCAGTGCCGAGTCGGGCTGGTTTGATAGAGCCAAGTGGCTCCTGCAATCTGCAGCCCAGAAGCAGGGCAGGTGAGTTGTATTTGCCACAGAAAAGGGCCGTGGTTTGCGTTCAGGGGCCTGTGGCTGGGAGTGACGGGCTGGCTCCTGAAAATCCACGCCGTGCAGGATGGTTCCCAGACCCAAGGTGGCACCAGTGCCGAGTCAGGCTGGTTTGATAGAGCCATGGGTCTCCTGCAATCTCCCAGCGAGAAGCGTGGTAGGTGAGTTTTGTTTGCCGGGAAAAAGCGACGTGGTTTGCGTTCGGGGGCCTGTGGCTGGGAGTGGCCGGCTGGCTCCTGAAAATCCACGCCGTGCACGATGGTTCACAGACCCAAGGGGGCACCAGTGCCGAGTCGGGCTGGTTTGATAGAGCCAAGTGGCTCCTGCAATCTGCCAGCCAGAAGCGCGGCAGTGAGTTTTGTTTGCCACGGAAAAACGGCCGTGGTGTGAGTTCGGGGGCCTATGGCTGGGAGTGGGCGGCTGGCTCCTGAAATTCCTTGATATGCAGGATGGTTCCCAGACCCAAAATGGCACCAGTGCCAAGTCGAGCTGGTTTGACAGTGCCAAGTAGCTGCTGCAATCCGCCATCCAGAAACGGGGCAAGTGAGTTTTGTTTGCCAGGGAAAAGGGCCGTGGTTGGTGCTTGGGGGCCTGTGGCTGGGAGTGGCCGGCTGGCTCCTGAAAATCCACGCTGCGCAGGATGGTTCCCAGAACCAAGGTGGCACCAGTGCCAAGTCGGGCTGGTTTGATACAGCCAAGTGGCTCCTGCAATCTGCAGCCCAGAAGCAGGGCAGGTGAGGTTTGTTTGCCAGGAAAAAGGGCCCTGGTTTGTGTTCAGGGGCCTGTGGCTGAGAGTGGCCGGCTGGCTCCTGAAAATCCACATTTCAAAAGATGGTTCCCAGACCCACGGTGGCACCAGTGCCGAGTCGGGCTGGTTTGACAGTACCAAGTGGCTCCTGCAATCTGCAGCCCAGAAGCAGGGCAGGCGAATTTTGTTTGCTAGTATAAAGGGCCGTGGTTTGTGTTTGGGGGCCAGTGGCTGGGAGTGGCTGGCTGGCTCCTGAAAATCCACAGTAGGAAGGATTGTTCGAAGACCCAAGGTGTCACCAGTGCCAAATCAGGCTGGTTTGATAGAACCAAGTGGCTCCACCAATCTGCCACGCAGAAGCGGGGCAGGTGAGTTTTGTTTGTCAGGGAAAAGGACCGTGGTTGGTGTTTGGGGGCCTGTGGCTGGGAGTGGCCGGCTGGCTCCTGAAAATCCACGCTGCGCAGGATGGTTCCCAGACCCAAGGTGGCACCAGTGCCAAGTCGGGCTGGTTTGATACAGCCAAGAGGCTCCTGCAATCTGCAGCCCAGAAGCAGGGCAGGTGAGTTTTGTTTGCCACGGAAAAGGGCCGTTGTTTGCTTTCGGGGCCTGTGGCTGGGAGTGGCCGGCTGGCTCCTGAAAATCCACGCCGCGCAGGATGGTTCCCAGACCCAAGGTGGCACCAGTGCCGAGTCAGGCTGGTTTGATAGAGCCAAGTGGCTCCTGCAATCTGCCAGCCAGAATTCGGGCAGGTGAGTTATGATTGCCAGGGAAAGGAGCCGTGGTTTGTGTTCAGGGGCCTGTGGCCGGGAGTGGCCGGCTGGCTCCTGAAAATCCCCGCCCCGCAGGATGGTTCCCAGACCCAAGGTGGCACCAGTGCCGAGTCGGGCTGGCTGATAGAGCCAAGTGGCTCCTGCAATCTGCCAGCCAGAAGCGGGGCAGGTGAGTTTTGTTTGCCGGGAAAAACGGACGTGGTTTGCGTTCGGTGGCCTGTGGCTGGGAGTGGCTGGCTGGCTCCTGAAAATCCACACCGCGCAGGATGGTTCCCGGACCCAAGTGGAACCTGTACCAAGTCGGGCTGGCTGATAGAGTCAAGTGGCTCCTGCAATCTGCCATCCAGAAGCAGGGCAGGTGATTTTTGTTTGTCAGGGATAAACGGCCGTGGTTTGCGTTCGGGGCCCTGTGGCTGGGAGTGGCCGTCTGGCTCCTGAAAATCCCCGCCGCGCAGGATGGTTCCCAGACCCAAGGGGGCACGAGTGCCGAGTCGGGCTGGTTTGATAGAGCCAAGTGGCTCCTGCAATCTGCCAGCCAGAAGCGGGGCAGGTGAGTTTTGTTTGCCGGGAAAAACGGCCGTGGTCTGAGTTCGGTGGCCTGTGCCTGGGAGTGGGCGGCTGGCTCCTGAAATTCTTTGATATGCAGGATGGTTCCCAGACCCAAAATGGCACCAGTGCCAAGTCGAGCTGGTTTGACAGTGCCAAGTAGCTGCTGCAATCCGCCATCCCGAAACGGGGCAGGTGAGTTTTGTTTGTCGGGGAAAAGGGCCGTGGTTTGCGTTCGGGGCCCTGTGGCTGGGAATGGCCGTCTGGCTCCTGAAAATCACCGCCGCGCAGGATGGTTCCCAGACCCAAGGTGGCAGCAGCGCCGAGTCGGGCTGGTTTGATAGAGCCAAGTGGCTCCTGCAATCTGCAGCCCAGAAGCAGGGCAGGTGAGTTTTGTTTGCCAGGGAAAAGGGCCCTGGTTTGTGTTCGGGGGCCAGTGGCTGGGAGTGGCTGGCTGGCTCCTGAAAATCCACGATGCCCAGAATAGTTCCCAGACCCAAGGAGGCACCAGTGCCGAGTCGCGCTGGTTCGATAGAGCCAAGTGGCTCCTGCAATCTGCCAGCCAGAAGCAGGGCAGGTGAGTTGTGTTTGCCAGGGAAAAACGGCCGTGGTTTGCACTCGGGGCCCTATTGGAATATGTATCCCAATATAACCAGTTAGATGGTGCCTAGGCCAGTTCTGACCTTCGCTGCTGGGCCACAGGCAGCTCTGCGGTGTTATACCTCAAAGATACCTTGGCTGGCGGCAGAGTGCAGCGGGGCACAAGACAGGACTCCGTTTACCTCAGGGGAGAGCTTCTGGCGATGGTGAAGAAAAGAAGGGAGCGGATTCTGCTAGAAGGTAGCCAGATGTTTATTCCATGAGCACAGATACGTCTGCACTGGGCTACTGCTGATAACAGAATAAGGCCACATGGTCTCATTCACATTTTAAGCTCAGGACAGGGGAAGGGGAGGGGACAGGTGAGTCACCAACCAGGTGAAGGGGCAGGGTCTCCAGGTACTAGGGTCACCTATCACACGACGCCTTGCTGGTATGTTAGCCTGATTGACAGGGCACACTCAGCGAGGGGCGAGGGGGAAGGGAGAAGGTAAAACAGGATATTGCAACACACCACAACATCTCCCCCTAGTTTTGTTTAAAAAGAAGAGGACTGTGTTTATGGTGCAGAATGATTCTACTGAGGCTTCTAGGTCATCCACTGGAGCACTGAGGGCTTCTAAATGGTAGACCTCAGGAGGGGGAGATGAGCTTGAGATTAACTTGAGAACCATGCGTCTGATTACTCCAAAAACAATGCTAAAAACTACAATAACTACAACTAAAATAAACAGCACTAAAATTACAGTTTTCAGAATAGATCCCAACCAGCCCGAGAGTCCCCAGCCATTGAAAAGTCCATTCAGCTCGTTGTCAGTTTCTCTGTTGATGTCTGAGAACTTTTATCGAGGTAGTCCATATGTGGTTTGGGCTGCGGTACTATGTAGGAGATTGCAGGTGGGATGATCACGAGTAGGACGAGAAGCAGGCTCGGTGTCATGACATCTCGAGGCTACACACGAACAGTGGGATCTAAACTGGTACAAAAACTTGAGACAAACATATATTACAAACTATTCCAGATAGGAGGCTTAAATGGAATTTCTTCCAGAGAACGTGCACGACGTTTTCTTCTCCAGGCAGCGTGAGCAACCTGGGGTGCTTCTGCAGATTTCTCTGAGACTTTGGGAACATAGGGCTTTACCCATTTGGAAGGAACCCACCTTAAACCAGAGGGGGTGGATACACAGGCGTATCCACGTCCCCAAGTAACCAATTTGTAAGGTCCCACCATTTTCCAAGTCTCAGGGTCTTTTACCAAAACTGGAGGTTTTTCTTTCATCAACCTGTGACTGTTCCCCCCAAAGTGGCGTAGGATGGGTGGGTTCAGGCTGTCAAAAGAACAATTCAGAAAATTGATTGTGAATAGCGCCCTGGATAACCGGATGTGGGGAGGTTCTACCTTCAGAACCTGTTGTTGCTGGTCCAGGACCCTTTTAATATCACTGTGAGTTCTTTCTACAATAGCTTGACCTGTAGGGGAGTAGGGGATGCCAGTTTTGTGCTCTACTCCCCATTGCTGCAGGAAGCTCCCGAATTCCTTGGATTTATAAGCAGGCCCATTATCAGTTTTCAGCTCCTTGGGGATGCCCATGAAAGAAAAAGCCTGTAAGAGGTGCTTAATAGCATCAATAGATGATTCTCCTGTGTGGGCAGAAGCATAGACCGCTCCAGAAAAGGTATCTACACTAACATGAACATATTTCTGCCGTCCAAAAGCTTGTATGTGTGTTACATCTGTTTGCCACAGTTCACAACTGTTCAGTCCCCTTGGGTTTGCTCCCGTACTCACTGTAGGGAGTGCATGTTGTTGGCAATTTGGGCACGTGGCCACAATCGCTTTGGCCTGTTCTCGAGTGATGTTAAACTGGCGAACCAGGCCAGGTGCATTTTGGTGGAAAAGCTGGTGGCTGATTTTTGCCTGTTCAAAAACATTTGGGAGAGTGGCCATCACTGCAGGCGCAGCAAGAGCATCTGCCCTTCTGTTGCCTTCAGCGATAAACCCTGGCAAGTCAGTGTGTGACCTGACATGCATCACATAAAAGGGTTGCTCTCGGTGAGTGACTAACTTTACCAGTTTTGAGAGCAACTCAAAAAGTGCAATGTTAGATACATCTTGCAGTATTGCTTGATCTGCTCTGGATACTACTCCTGCCACGTATGCAGAGTCTGTAATCAGATTAAATGGTTCTGAGAACCTTTCAAAAGCCCTAACAACTGCAGCCAATTCAGCAACATGAGGTGAACCTTCCACCTCAGCAATGTCCGTCTCCCACTGCTGGGTTTGAGGATCTTTCCAAGTCATAACAGACTTGTGGGACCTCCCGGACGCATCTGTAAAGACAGTCAGAGCCCTTTTTAAAGGTCTCCTACTTAGAGCAGTTCTTAATTTTAAAGTAAATTGAACATCTTGTTCAAACAATTTGCAAGCGGGCCGTGCTACCGAAAATTGTCCTGAGTAGGAATCCAGAGCAAACTGCAACACTTCATTTTCTTGAAACAATTGTTCCAGTATTTTCATAGTATTTTGACCTGATTTTAACTCAACTGGAATGTGAATGCACTTAAAATCACATCCTGCTAACTCCCTGATCCGGGTCCTTGCTTTCCGGATCAGTTCTGCTACCAGTTCCTGAGGCTTTGTCAGTCTCTTGGACCTTTTGTGACTGAGGAAAACCCATTCTATGATCAAGAGAGAGTCCCTCTGGTCCCGGTCCTTTTTTGGTGTGTCCTTTGCCTTAGGTGTTTGTTTTTCCTCCCACTGGAAAATAATTCCATGGAGGTGTGGCAACTTACCTAGGATGATAAATTTGAATGGCAGGTCAGGCCGGCATCGGTGGGCCTGTCTTGTGGACATTGCAATCTGAACCTTTTCTAGAGCTTTCCGTGCCTCTGGGGTAATAGACCTAGGAGCACCTGGGTCCTCTCCCCCTTTCAGTAAATTGAAAAGAGGGGCAAGGTCTTCATTAGTCAGACCAAGCCATGGTCTTACCCAATTCAAAGACCCACACAACTTGTGGACATCCGCAAGGGTCTTGATCCTTGGATTGATTTCTAGTTTTTGAGGAACAATGGTCCTATTTCCAATTTCTAAGCCCAAATACTTCCAAGGTGGCATCTTTTGAATTTTCTGTTCCTGGAGCTCGAACCCTGCAACAATCAATGCATCGATCGTTAGGTCAAGCGCATGTGTTAGTAAATCATCATTGGGGGCACACACAAGGATATCATCCATATAATGGTAGATGATGGCCTTCTCTGCGGCTGCACGAACTGGGGAAAGCAGGGAAGAGACATACCACTGGCAGATAGCTGGAGATACCTTTAGGCCCTGAGGAAGAACGGTCCAATGGTACCTTTTCATAGGAGCTTCTGAATTGATAGAAGGGACAGAGAATGCCAAACGCGGTGCATCGTCAGGGTGCAATGGGATTTGGAAAAAACAATCTTTAATATCAATAACAGCTAATTTCCAATCTTGAGGAAGCATTGTTGGGGATGGCATACCAGGTTGGGGAGAACCCATATCTTCAATTACATTATTAATTTGTCGGAGGTCACAGAGGAGTCTCCACCTCTTTTTGTCAGCTTTTTGGATGACAAACACCGGAGAGTTCCATGGGGACATGGTCTCCACAATGTGGCCCTTTTTTAGTTGCTCTTCTACTAGTTCTTCAAGCACTTTTATTTTTTGTTTACTGAGTGGCCACTGTTTCACATCAACTGGTTCGTCTGTTTTCCACTTAAGTTTTTGAGTGAGGCGCTGTTGTTTAATGACTGCTGCACAAAAATGCTGTGGAGAGTCTGGAATATTAATTGTGACACCCCACTGGGCCATTAAATCTCTCCCTAACAAAGGTTCTGAATAATCTAACACAAATGGACGGATATTTGCCAATTGTCCGTTTGGACCCTCGAATTGAATAATGCTTTTGGATTGCCTTGCCAATTGCAGACCTCCTACACCTCGAAGGTGACCAGCAACATTTTGTAAAGGCCAGTGTGCTGGCCAGTCTCGTACTGGAATCACTGTGCAGTCTGCACCTGTGTCTACAAGCATCTCAATGCGTTTAGACTCCCCACCCCCACTGACATTGCACCACAATTTGGGTTTATCTGTCCCAATAACTTGGACCCGGGCGACTGTGGGCCCTTGTTTATCGACATTTTCAGGTAAAGATGGCACAGGGATAGCTTGAGCAACAATTTGTCCCTTGGGAAGAAACAGGGGTGGGTGGAAACAGTGCAGGCTGAGAACAAATTGCTTGGGATCTGATGTTGTCAGTCCCGGAGCAATTTCGATCTCTTGTGGTGTGTTTTTGTCCCCAGTGATGATGTACTTACAACGAATTTGGTTCCAAGTACCTTTCTGTTCAGGATTTACAGAGACAATATGCCAGTCAGTGTCCTTCAGGTGGAGTGACTCTGTCAGCTGCAACCTGTAAGGCTCATTGACAGAAGATGCGGTTAATACAGAATCACTTAAATCACAACAAAGGTTATTTTGTTTCACTTTCAACAGTGGACTAGCAGACTTGGTCTTTGAAGCACCTGCTTCACTTACACAAATGTTAATATTATTGCGCGCTTGATTTATTTTGCTACCCTTATTCTCTTGGCCTGCTCCTTTTATGTCTGCACGCCTGGCAGGCTGGCGCTTTATTCTTCGTTTTTTTGTTGTTGACCCCCAGGGAGGGCTTGCAGTTCTCCTCCCCTGCTATTTTTAAATTCATCAAATTCCCTTTTCAGGGGGCACTGGTTACTCCAGTGCCCTAGCTTATTACAAAGCAGGCATGGTTTAGTGGGCTCAACCATTGCTGGTCTCCGCTGCTGCCCAGGGTACTGCTGTGCTGAAAGAGAAGGTGCAGGGCTGGCAACAGCAACACGCTGAGGTGGTCTTGGCAGCAGCCTTGGTCTGGTGTCTTCAGCTACAGTCATCAGAGGCACTTTCCTGTTACAGACTAGAAGCATATCTTTTAATGTAGGGGAAGGTTCCATAGGAAGGCTCAGGATTGCTGCTCGACACTGTTCGTTTGCATTTGTAAATGCCATTTCTTCTAAAATTGCTTCCCTTGCATTTTCCTTTTTAACTTGTATTTCAATGGCTCTAGTTAGCCTTTCTACAAATTTGACAAAAGGCTCTGATGGTAGTTGTTTGATTTTACTATAGGGCTCAAAAGGCCCCTCAGGTTGGAGGGAAAAGAATGCCTTTTCAGCTGCTTCCTTTACTTTCTCAAGTGTTTCTGCAGGAATTGCAGCAGCTTGGACTGAGGGAGAAGACCATTGACCCTCACCACAGAGGTGGTCAATAGTAATGGGGTTACCATTGTTGTCTTTTGCTGTGTTTGGATCAGCCTGTAAGCTTGGGAGAGCATCTTTTAGCAGTTGTTTCAATGCTGATTCCCATAATTTGAATTCCGTGGATGTCATGAGACATGAAAAAATTTGTTTTAAATCATGTGGAACCACAACAGTTCTACTTAATTCAGAATTTAAAAGGCCACGGAAATATGGACTGTGTGCACCATATTCTTTATGAGATTTACAGATCTCTTTAATCAATTGTCGTCCAAAAGAACTCCAATTAGCAGTTGGGGCTGCTCCAGCTTGAGCTGCAGGCTGAAATATAACAGGAGCTAGCGACAACATGGCACCATGCATTGGGTCTGCTGTCCCCTGCTCTGTATCCCTTGAATCAGAAGCATTGGGATCACAGCTACAGGTTTGGGGACAGGCAGTGGGTGTGTCCCCACCGTGGGAACCCGGGGAGGGGGTGGGGAAAGGGAGCCGGCAAGGGGCGGGGAAACCGTGGGAACAAGGGGCGGGGTCAAGGGGCTGGCAGAGGGCGGGGATACCGTGGGAACAGTGGGCGGGGTCACCTGGTGACATCACGTCAGCAACCGCCCCCTGGGAGGAGTAGAGAGGCGGAGCTGAGGGTACTGCAGGAAAGGCGGGGGGAGGGGGAAAGGTGTCACGAGGAACAGGAGGAGAGGGGGATGGGGATGGAATTTTGGAATGCTTAAGAGGATTTTGGGAAGAAGAAGACCAGGTTTGGGAAGATGCCACGTGGCATCCACCATCTTGTGGACCCCCTAGGGACTGGGGGCCATTTTGGACATCACTGCTCTCCGAAAAACTAACACGTGCTTGGGATTTTTTTGGGGAAAGAGGTTTAGGGGTTTTAGAGGGAGAGGGAGGAACAGGGAGAGCAGAGGCACATGGCTTTACATTTGGCTTTTTCTCCATTTCCTTTTGTTTGAGCAATGCTGTTCGAATTTGCAAACTCCAGAACACAAATTTAGCTGAGGGTAATTTGCCAGATTGTCCTAAGGTTATCAATTCATTCCCAACTTTATCCCAGAATTGAATATTGTGGATTTCTTCAGGGGAAATGTTTGGGAACTGCAGAAAAAGCCATCTTATAAACTGTTTCAATTTTCCTTTAGAGAATTTCACATTACTCTTGATTAAAATGCTAACAATATGATAATACACTCCCCTTTGTACAATGCTAAGTTTGGAACCCATGTTAAAAAGCAAAGTACTTAATCCCGCCTGACCAAAAACAAAGCTAAAATCAGCTACCAATTTCTAAAAAAAACCACAGATAGAAAGCGATAACGAGCAGACAAAAGCTTCACAATGTAGCTGTATATACTGCTTTTAAAATTCCCGGGCAGCAGCAGCAGGGAGCTGGGACACGCCCTGCCGAGCCGAGGCAGAAACAAAGCCTCCCCCGCGGTGGAATGCAGCAGCCACTCCCGCGGAGCAGAGACAGCAACTACTCCACGTGGCAGCCGAAACCGGGACGCCCCCCCCCCCCCGCCGCCGCGTGTGCAGAGCACTCCCGACCCCCGCAGGTCCCCCGGCCACGTGGAAAGAGAGCCCCCCCCTCTCCCGCAAAGAGAAAGAGAAAGAAAATCTCCTAACACGTGTCTGAACACGCTGCTGAGCCGGGGGGGGAAGGGCAGAGAGCGATCCCGCTCCGGCGCGAATTCTAAAAAACAGTGAAACACGCAGCAGGAAAGCTAACACTAGAACGCTATGAATTCTTGTCTGTGGGGCTGCGCAGCCAAAATGCAAAGGCAAAAAGGAACAGAACTCGCGGCAGAGTCTGTTTTTGAGCTTCTGCTCTACCGAAAGCAGAGATACTCACGTGAAATGGAAGCTGTAGGCTGGGTACAGGCAGGCAGGTCTCCACCGGAAAAGGACCTCTCTCTGGGTGTAAGAGAAGCTACCCTTTTCTTCCTCTGGAAAATCTGTTCACCACAATGAAGCAGGGCTTTCCAAAGGCGCCGAACAGTCCACGAAACATTTTCTGGGAGTATTCCCAAAGTCTCTAGCTGGGAGTCTTGAAGCCAGGCTCCTTTCAGCTGGATGCACGGCTGGCAGAAGCTTCTCTGAGGAACTGCGAGTCCGTTTTTGGGCTCAGGGTCGCTTGCCCACCCAGGGACGCCAATATATTGGAATATGTATCCCAATATAACCAGTTAGATGGTGCCTAGGCCAGTTCTGACCTTCGCTGCTGGGCCACAGGCAGCTCTGCGGTGTTATACCTCAAAGATACCTTGGCTGGCGGCAGAGTGCAGCGGGGCACAAGACAGGACTCCGTTTACCTCAGGGGAGAGCTTCTGGTGATGGTGAAGAAAAGAAGGGAGCGGATTCTGCTAGAAGGTAGCCAGATGTTTATTCCATGAGCACAGATACGTCTGCACTGGGCTACTGCTGATAACAGAATAAGGCCACATGGTCTCATTCACATTTTAAGCTCAGGACAGGGGAAGGGGAGGGGACAGGTGAGTCACCAACCAGGTGAAGGGGCAGGGTCTCCAGGTACTAGGGTCACCTATCACACGACGCCTTGCTGGTATGTTAGCCTGATTGACAGGGCACACTCAGCGAGGGGCGAGGGGGAAGGGAGAAGGTAAAACAGGATATTGCAACACACCACAACAGGGCCCTGCAGCTGGCAGTGGCCGGCTGGCTCCTGAAAATCCACGCTGCACAGCATGGCTCCCAAACCCAAGGCGGCACCAGTGCCGAGTCGGGCTGGTTTGATAGAGCCAAGTGGCTCCTGCAATCTGCAGCCCAGAAGCAGGGCAGGTGAGTTGTATTTGCCACAGAAAAGGGCCGTGGTTTGCGTTCAGGGGCCTGTGGCTGGGAGTGACCGGCTGGCTCCTGAAAATCCACGCCGTGCAGGATGGTTCCCAGACCCAAGGTGGCACCAGTGCCGAGTCAGGCTGGTTTGAAAGAGCCATGGGGCTCCTGCAATCTCCCAGCGAGAAGCGTGGTAGGTGAGTTTTGTTTGCCGGGAAAAAGCGACGTGGTTTGCGTTCGGGGGCCTGTGGCTGGGAGTGGCCGGCTGGCTCCTGAAAATCCACGCCGTGCACGATGGTTCACAGACCCAAGGGGGCACCAGTGCCGAGTCGGGCTGGTTTGATAGAGCCAAGTGGCTCCTGCAATCTGCCAGCCAGAAGCGCGGCAGTGAGTTTTGTTTGCCACGGAAAAACGGCCGTGGTGTGAGTTCGGGGGCCTATGGCTGGGAGTGGGCGGCTGGCTCCTGAAATTCCTTGATATGCAGGATGGTTCCCAGACCCAAAATGGCACCAGTGCCAAGTCGAGCTGGTTTGACTGTGCCAAGTAGCTGCTGCAATCCGCCATCCAGAAACGGGGCAGGTGAGTTTTGTTTGCCAGGGAAAATGGCCCTGGTTTGTGCTTGGGGGCCTGTGGCTGGGAGTGGCCGGCTGGCTCCTGAAAATCCACGCCGCGCAGGATGATTTCCAGACCCAAGGTGGCACCAGTGCCGGGTCGGGCTGGTTTGATAGAGCCAAGTGGCTCCTGCAATCTGCCAGCCAGAAGCGGGGCAGGTGAGTTTTGTTTGTCAGGGAAAAACGGCCGTGCTTTGCGTTCGGGGCCCTGTGGCTAGGAGTGGCCGTCTGGCTCCTGAAAATCCCCGCCGCGCAGGATGGCTCCCAAACCCTAGGCGGCACCAGTGCCGAGTCGGGCTGGTTTGATAGAGCCAAGTGGCTCCTGCGATCTGCAGCCCAGAAGCAGAGCAGGTGAGTTTTGCTTGCCACGGAAATGGGCCGTGGTTTGCGTTCGGGGGCCTGTGGCTGGGAGTGGCCGGCTGGCTCCTGAAAATCCACGCCGCGCAGGATGGTTCCCAGACCCAAGGTGGCACCTGTGCCCAGTCGGGCTGGCTGATAGAGCCAAGTGGCTCCTGCAATCTGCCAGCCAGAATCCGGGCAGGTGAGTTTTGCTTGCCAGGGAAAAGGGCCATGGTTTGCGTTCAGGGGCCTGTGGCCGGGAGTGGCCGGCTGGCTCCTGAAAATCCACGCCGCGCAGGATGGTTCCCAGTCCCAAGGGGGCACCAGTGCCGAGTCGGGCTGGTTTTATAGGGCCAAGTGGCTCCTGCAATCTGCCAGCCAAAAGCGGGGCAGGTGAGTTTTGTTTGCCGGGAAAAACGGCCGTGGTTTGAGTTCGGGGGCCTGTGGCTGGGAGTGGCCGGCTGGCTCCTGAAATTCCTTGTTATACAGGATGGTTCCCAGACCCAAAATGGCACCAGTGCCAAGTCGAGCTGGTTTGACAGTGCCAAGTAGCTGCTGCAATCCGCCATCCAGAAACGGGGCAAGTGAGTTTTGTTTGCCAGTGAAAAGGGCCGTGGTTGGTGCTTGGGGGCCTGTGGCTGGGAGTGGCCGGCTGGCTCCTGAAAATCCACGCTGCGCAGGATGGTTCCCAGAACCAAGGTGGCACCAGTGCCAAGTCGGGCTGGTTTGATACAGCCAAGTGGCTCCTGCAATCTGCAGCCCAGAAGCAGGGCAGGTGAGTTTTGTTTGCCAGGGAAAAGGGCCCTGGTTTGTGTTCAGGGGCCTGTGGCTGGGAGTGGCCGGCTGGCTCCTGAAAATCCACATTTCAAAAGATGGTTCCCAGACCCAAGGTGGCACCAGTGCCGAGTCGGGCTGGTTTGACAGTACCAAGTGGCTCCTGCAATCTGCAGCCCAGAAGCAGGGCAGGCGAATTTTGTTTGCTAGTATAAAGGGCCGTGGTTTGTGTTTGGGGGCCAGTGGCTGGGAGTGGCTGGCTGGCTCCTGAAAATCCACAGTAGGAAGGATTGTTCGAAGACCCAAGGTGTCACCAGTGCCAAATCAGGCTGGTTTGATAGAACCAAGTGGCTCCACCAATCTGCCACGCAGAAGCGGGGCAGGTGAGTTTTGTTTGTCAGGGAAAAGGGTCGTGGTTGGTGTTTGGGGGCCTGTGGCTGGGAGTGGCCGGCTGGCTCCTGAAAATCCACGCTGCGCAGGATGGTTCCCAGACCCAAGGTGGCACCAGTGCCAAGTCGGGCTGGTTTGATACAGCCAAGAGGCTCCTGCAATCTGCAGCCCAGAAGCAGGGCAGGTGAGTTTTGTTTGCCACGGAAAAGGGCCGTGGTTTGCTTTCGGGGCCTGTGGCTGGGAGTGGCCGGCTGGCTCCTGAAAATCCACGCCGCGCAGGATGGTTCCCAGACCCAAGGTGGCACCAGTGCCGAGTCAGGCTGGTTTGATAGAGCCAAGTGGCTCCTGCAATCTGCCAGCCAGAATTCGGGCAGGTGAGTTATGATTGCCAGGGAAAAGAGCCGTGGTTTGTGTTCAGGGGCCTGTGGCCGGGAGTGGCCGGCTGGCTCCTGAAAATCCACGCCCCGCAGGATGGTTCCCAGACCCAAGGTGGCACCAGTGCCGAGTCGGGCTGGCTGATAGAGCCAAGTGGCTCCTGCAATCTGCCAGCCAGAAGCGGGGCAGGTGAGTTTTGTTTGCCGGGAAAAACGGACGTGGTTTGCGTTCGGTGGCCTGTGGCTGGGAGTGGCTGGCTGGCTCCTGAAAATCCACACCGCGCAGGATGGTTCCCGGACCCAAGTGGAACCTGTACCAAGTCGGGCTGGCTGATAGAGTCAAGTGGCTCCTGCAATCTGCCATCCAGAAGCAGGGCAGGTGATTTTTGTTTGCCAGGGAAAAGGGCCGTGGTTTGTGTTTGGGGCCCTGTGGCTGGGAGTGGCCGGCTGGCTCCTGAAAATCCACAGCGCGCAGGATGGTTCCCAGACCCAAGGTGGCACCAGTGCCGAGTCAGGCTGGTTTGAAAGAGCCATGGGGCTCCTGCAATCTCCCAGCGAGAAGCGTGGAAGGTGAGTGTTGTTTGCCGGGAAAAACCGACGTGGTTTGCGTTCAGGGGCCTGTGGCTGGGAGTGGCCGGCTGGCTCCTGAAAATCCACGCCGTGCACGATGGTTCACAGACCCAAGGGGGCACCAGTGCCGAGTCGGGCTGGTTTGATAGAGCCAAGTGGCTCCTGCAATCTGCCAGCCAGAAGCGGGTCAGGTGAGTTTTGTTTGCCACGGAAAAACGGCCGTGGTGTGAGTTCGGGGGCCTGTGGCTGGGAGTGGGCGGCTGGCTCCTGAAATTCCTTGATATGCAATATGGTTCCCAGACCCAAAATGGCACCAGTGCCAAGTCGAGCTGGTTTGACAGTGCCAAGTAGCTGCTGCAATCCGCCATCCAGAAACGGGGCAGGTGAGTTTTGTTTGCCAGGGAAAATGGCCCTGGTTTGTGCTTGGGGGCCTGTGGCTGGGAGTGGCCGGCTGGCTCCTGAAAATCCACGCTGCGCAGGATGGTTCCCAGAACCAAGGTGGCACCAGTGCCAAGTCGGGCTGGTTTGATACAGCCAAGTGGCTCCTGCAATCTGCAGCCCAGAAGCAGGGCAGGTGAGGTTTGTTTGCCAGGAAAAAGGGCCCTGGTTTGTGTTCAGGGGCCTGTGGCTGGGAGTGGCCGGCTGGCTCCTGAAAATCCACATTTCAAAAGATGGTTCCCAGACCCAAGGTGGCACCAGTTCCGAGTCGGGCTGGTTTGACAGTACCAAGTGGCTCCTGCAATCTGCAGCCCAGAAGCAGGGCAGGCGAATTTTGTTTGCTAGGAAAAAGGGCCGTGGTTTGTGTTTGGGGGCCAGTGGCTGGGAGTGGCTGGCTGGCTCCTGAAAATCCACAGTAGGAAGGATTGTTCGAAGACCCAAGGTGTCACCAGTGCCAAATCAGGCTGGTTTGATAGAACCAAGTGGCTCCACCAATCTGCCACGCAGAAGCGGGGCAGGTGAGTTTTGTTTGTCAGGGAAAAGGGCCGTGGTTGGTGTTTGGGGGCCTGTGGCTGGGAGTGGCCGGCTGGCTCCTGAAAATCCACGCTGCGCAGGATGGTTCCCAGACCCAAGGTGGCACCAGTGCCAAGTCGGGCTGGTTTGATACAGCCAAGAGGCTCCTGCAA
Organism: Zonotrichia albicollis; assembly: GCF_047830755.1. Classification (NCBI taxonomy): domain Eukaryota; kingdom Metazoa; phylum Chordata; class Aves; order Passeriformes; family Passerellidae; genus Zonotrichia; species Zonotrichia albicollis. The sequence goes on from NC_133824.1 coordinate 46,132,821, forward strand.
TCTGCAGCCCAGAAGCAGGGCAGGTGAGTTTTGTTTGCCACGGAAAAGGGCCGTGGTTTGCTTTCGGGGCCTGTGGCTGGGAGTGGCCGGCTGGCTCCTGAAAATCCACGCCGCGCAGGATGGTTCCCAGACCCAAGGTGGCACCAGTGCCGAGTCAGGCTGGTTTGATAGAGCCAAGTGGCTCCTGCAATCTGCCAGCCAGAATTCGGGCAGGTGAGTTATGATTGCCAGGGAAAAGAGCCGTGGTTTGTGTTCAGGGGCCTGTGGCCGGGAGTGGCCGGCTGGCTCCTGAAAATCCCCGCCCCGCAGGATGGTTCCCAGACCCAAGGTGGCACCAGTGCCGAGTCGGGCTGGCTGATAGAGCCAAGTGGCTCCTGCAATCTGCCAGCCAGAAGCGGGGCAGGTGAGTTTTGTTTGCCGGGAAAAACGGACGTGGTTTGCGTTCGGTGGCCTGTGGCTGGGAGTGGCTGGCTGGCTCCTGGAAATCCACAACGCGCAGGATGGTTCCCGGACCCAAGTGGAACCTGTACCAAGTCGGGCTGGCTGATAGAGTCAAGTGGCTCCTGCAATCTGCCATCCAGAAGCAGGGCAGGTGATTTTTGTTTGCCAGGGAAAAGGGCCGTGGTTTGTGTTTGGGGCCCTGTGGCTGGGAGTGGCCGGCTGGCTCCTGAAAATCCACAACGCGCAGGATGGTTCCCAGACCCAAGGTGGCACCAGTGCCGAGTCAGGCTGGTTTGAAAGAGCCATGGGGCTCCTGCAATCTCCCAGCGAGAAGCGTGGCAGGTGAGTGTTGTTTGCCGGGAAAAACCGACGTGGTTTGCGTTCGGGGGCCTGTGGCTGGGAGTGGCCGGCTGGCTCCTGAAAATCCACGCCGTGCACGATGGTTCACAGACCCAAGGGGGCACCAGTGCCGAGTCGGGCTGGTTTGATAGAGCCAAGTGGCTCCTGCAATCTGCCAGCCAGAAGCGGGGCAGGTGAGTTTTGTTTGCCACGGAAAAACGGCCGTGGTGTGAGTTCGGGGGCCTGTGGCTGGGAGTGGGCGGCTGGCTCCTGAAATTCCTTGATATGCAGGATGGTTCCCAGACCCAAAATGGCACCAGTGCCAAGTCGAGCTGGTTTGACAGTGCCAAGTAGCTGCTGCAATCCGCCATCCAGAAACGGGGCAGGTGAGTTTTGTTTGCCAGGGAAAATGGCCCTGGTTTGTGCTTGGGGGCCTGTGGCTGGGAGTGGCCGGCTGGCTCCTGAAAATCCACGCCGCGCAGGATGATTCCCAGACCCAAGGTGGCACCAGTGCCGGGTCGGGCTGGTTTGATAGAGCCAAGTGGCTCCTGCAATCTGCCAGCCAGAAGCGGGGCAGGTGAGTTTTGTTTGTCAGGGAAAAACGGCCGTGGTTTGCGTTCGGGGGCCTGTGGCTGGGAGTGGCCGTCTGGCTCCTGAAAATCCCCGCCGCGCAGGATGGCTCCCAAACCCAAGGCGGCACCAGTGCCGAGTCGGGCTGGTTTGATAGAGCCAAGTGGCTCCTGCGATCTGCAGCCCAGAAGCAGGGCAGGTGAGTTTAGCTTGCCACGGAAATGGGCCGTGGTTTGCGTTCGGGGGCCTGTGGCTGGGAGTGGCCGGCTGGCTCCTGAAAATCCACGCCGCGCAGGATGGTTCCCAGACCCAAGGTGGCACCTGTGCCGAGTCGGGCTGGCTGATAGAGCCAAGTGGCTCCTGCAATCTGCCAGCCGGAAGCCGGGCAGGTGAGTTTTGCTTTCCCGGGAAAAGGGCCATGGTTTGCGTTCAGGGGCCTGTGGCCGGGAGTGGCCGGCTGGCTCCTGAAAATCCACGCCGTGCACGATGGTTCACAGACCCAAGGGGGCACGAGTGCCGAGTCGGGCTGGTTTGATACAGCCAAGTGGCTCCTGCAATCTGCAGCCCAGAAGCAGGGCAGGTGAGTTTTCTTTGCCACGGAAAAGGGCCGTGGTTTGCGTTCGGGGGCCTGTGGCTGGGCGTGGCGGGCTGGCTCCTGAAAATCCACGCCGTGCACGATGGTTCACAGACCCAAGGGGGCACGAGTGCCGAGTCAGGCTGGTTTGATAGAGCCAAGTGGCTCCTGCAATCTGCCAGCCAGAAGCGGGGCAGGTGAGTTTTGTTTGCCGAGAAAAATGGCCGTGGTCTGAGTTCGGTGGCCTGTGCCTGGGAGTGGGCGGCTGGCTCCTGAAATTCTTTGATATGCAGGATGGTTCCCAGACCCAAAATGGCACCAGTGCCAAGTCGAGCTGGTTTGACAGTGCCAAGTAGCTGCTGCAATCCGCCATCCCGAAACGGGGCAGGTGAGTTTTGTTTGTCGGGGAAAAGGGCCGTGGTTTGCGTTCGGGGCCCTGTGGCTGGGAATGGCCGTCTGGCTCCTGAAAATCTCCGCCGCGCAGGATGGTTCCCAGACCCAAGGTGGCTGCAGCGCCGAGTCGGGCTGGTTTGATAGAGCCAAGTGGCTCCTGCAATCTGCAGCCCAGAAGCAGGGCATGTGAGTTTTGTTTGCCAGGGAAAAGGGCCCTGGTTTGTGTTCGGGGGCCAGTGGCTGGGAGTGGCTGGCTGGCTCCTGAAAATCCACGATGCCCAGAATAGTTCCCAGACCCAAGGAGGCACCAGTGCCGAGTCGCGCTGGTTCGATAGAGCCAAGTGGCTCCTGCAATCTGCCAGCCAGAAGCAGGGCAGGTGAGTTGTGTTTGCCAGGGAAAAACGGCCGTGGTTTGCACTCGGGGGCCTGCGGCTGGCAGTGGCCGGCTGGCTCCTGAAAATCCACGCTGCACAGCATGGCTCCCAAACCCAAGGCGGCACCAGTGCCGAGTCGGGCTGGTTTGATAGAGCCAAGTGGCTCCTGCAATCTGCAGCCCAGAAGCAGGGCAGGTGAGTTGTATTTGCCACAGAAAAGGGCCGTGGTTTGCGTTCAGGGGCCTGTGGCTGGGAGTGACGGGCTGGCTCCTGAAAATCCACGCCGTGCAGGATGGTTCCCAGACCCAAGGTGGCACCAGTGCCGAGTCAGGCTGGTTTGATAGAGCCATGGGTCTCCTGCAATCTCCCAGCGAGAAGCGTGGTAGGTGAGTTTTGTTTGCCGGGAAAAAGCGACGTGGTTTGCGTTCGGGGGCCTGTGGCTGGGAGTGGCCGGCTGGCTCCTGAAAATCCACGCCGTGCACGATGGTTCACAGACCCAAGGGGGCACCAGTGCCGAGTCGGGCTGGTTTGATAGAGCCAAGTGGCTCCTGCAATCTGCCAGCCAGAAGCGCGGCAGTGAGTTTTGTTTGCCACGGAAAAACGGCCGTGGTGTGAGTTCGGGGGCCTATGGCTGGGAGTGCGCGGCTGGCTCCTGAAATTCCTTGATATGCAGGATGGTTCCCAGACCCAAAATGGCACCAGTGCCAAGTCGAGCTGGTTTGACAGTGCCAAGTAGCTGCTGCAATCCGCCATCCAGAAACGGGGCAAGTGAGTTTTGTTTGCCAGGGAAAAGGGCCGTGGTTGGTGCTTGGGGGCCTGTGGCTGGGAGTGGCCGGCTGGCTCCTGAAAATCCACGCTGCGCAGGATGGTTCCCAGAACCAAGGTGGCACCAGTGCCAAGTCGGGCTGGTTTGATACAGCCAAGTGGCTCCTGCAATCTGCAGCCCAGAAGCAGGGCAGGTGAGTTTTGTTTGCCAGGGAAAAGGGCCCTGGTTTGTGTTCAGGGGCCTGTGGCTGGGAGTGGCCGGCTGGCTCCTGAAAATCCACATTTCAAAAGATGGTTCCCAGACCCAAGGGGGCACCAGTGCCGAGTCGGGCTGGTTTGACAGTACCAAGTGGCTCCTGCAATCTGCAGCCCAGAAGCAGGGCAGGCGAATTTTGTTTGCTAGGATAAAGGGCCGTGGTTTGTGTTTGGGGGCCAGTGGCTGGGAGTGGCTGGCTGGCTCCTGAAAATCCACAGTAGGAAGGATTGTTCGAAGACCCAAGGTGTCACCAGTGCCAAATCAGGCTGGTTTGATAGAACCAAGTGGCTCCACCAATCTGCCACGCAGAAGCGGGGCAGGTGAGTTTTGTTTGTCAGGAAAAGGGCCGTGGTTGGTGTTTGGGGGCCTGTGGCTGGGAGTGGCCGGCTGGCTCCTGAAAATCCACGCTGCGCAGGATGGTTCCCAGACCCAAGGTGGCACCAGTGCCAAGTCGGGCTGGTTTGATACAGCCAAGAGGCTCCTGCAATCTGCAGCCCAGAAGCAGGGCAGGTGAGTTTTGTTTGCCACGGAAAAGGGCCGTGGTTTGCTTTCGGGGCCTGTGGCTGGGAGTGGCCGGCTGGCTCCTGAAAATCCACGCCGCGCAGGATGTTTCCCAGACCCAAGGTGGCACCAGTGCCGAGTCAGGCTGGTTTGATAGAGCCAAGTGGCTCCTGCAATCTGCCAGCCAGAATTCGGGCAGGTGAGTTATGATTGCCAGGGAAAAGAGCCGTGGTTTGTGTTCAGGGGCCTGTGGCCGGGAGTGGCCGGCTGGCTCCTGAAAATCCCCGCCCCGCAGGATGGTTCCCAGACCCAAGGTGGCACCAGTGCCGAGTCGGGCTGGCTGATAGAGCCAAGTGGCTCCTGCAATCTGCCAGCCAGAAGCGGGGCAGGTGAGTTTTGTTTGCCGGGAAAAACGGACGTGGTTTGCGTTCGGTGGCCTGTGGCTGGGAGTGGCTGGCTGGCTCCTGAAAATCCACACCACGCAGGATGGTTCCCGGACCCAAGTGGAACCTGTACCAAGTCGGGCTGGCTGATAGAGTCAAGTGGCTCCTGCAATCTGCCAGCCAGAAGCAGGGCAGGTGATTTTTGTTTGCCAGGGAAAAGGGCCGTGGTTTGTGTTTGGGGCCCTGTGGCTGGGAGTGGCCGGCTGGCTCCTGAAAATCCACGCTGCGCAGGATGGTTCCCAGACCCAAGGTGGCACCAGTGCCGAGTCAGGCTGGTTTGAAAGAGCCATGGGGCTCCTGCAATCTCCCAGCGAGAAGCGTGGCAGGTGAGTGTTGTTTGCCGGGAAAAACCGACGTGGTTTGCGTTCGGGGGCCTGTGGCTGGGAGTGGCCGGCTGGCTCCTGAAAATCCACGCCGTGCACGATGGTTCACAGACCCAAGGGGGCACCAGTGCCGAGTCGGGCTGGTTTGATAGAGCCAAGTGGCTCCTGCAATCTGCCAGCCAGAAGCGGGTCAGGTGAGTTTTGTTTGCCACGGAAAAACGGCCGTGGTGTGAGTTCGGGGGCCTGTGGCTGGGAGTGGGCGGCTGGCTCCTGAAATTCCTTGATATGCAATATGGTTCCCAGACCCAAAATGGCACCAGTGCCAAGTCGAGCTGGTTTGACAGTGCCAAGTAGCTGCTGCAATCCGCCATCCAGAAACGGGGCAGGTGAGTTTTGTTTGCCAGGGAAAATGGCCCTGGTTTGTGCTTGGGGGCCTGTGGCTGGGAGTGGCCGGCTGGCTCCTGAAAATCCACGCTGCGCAGGATGGTTCCCAGAACCAAGGTGGCACCAGTGCCAAGTCGGGCTGGTTTGATACAGCCAAGTGGCTCCTGCAATCTGCAGCCCAGAAGCAGGGCAGGTGAGTTTTGTTTGCCAGGAAAAAGGGCCCTGGTTTGTGTTCAGGGGCCTGTGGCTGGGAGTGGCCGGCTGGCTCCTGAAAATCCACATTTCAAAAGATGGTTCCCAGACCCAAGGTGGCACCAGTGCCGAGTCGGGCTGGTTTGACAGTACCAAGTGGCTCCTGCAATCTGCAGCCCAGAAGCAGGGCAGGCGAATTTTGTTTGCTAGGAAAAAGGGCCGTGGTTTGTGTTTGGGGGCCAGTGGCTGGGAGTGGCTGGCTGGCTCCTGAAAATCCACAGTAGGAAGGATTGTTCGAAGACCCAAGGTGTCACCAGTGCTAAATCAGGCTGGTTTGATAGAACCAAGTGGCTCCACCAATCTGCCGCGCAGAAGCGGGGCAGGTGAGTTTTGTTTGTCAGGGAAAAGGGCCGTGGTTGGTGTTTGGGGGCCTGTGGCTGGGAGTGGCCGGCTGGCTCCTGAAAATCCACGCTGCGCAGGATGGTTCCCAGACCCAAGGTGGCACCAGTGCCAAGTCGGGCTGGTTTGATACAGCCAAGAGGCTCCTGCAATCTGCAGCCCAGAAGCAGGGCAGGTGAGTTTTGTTTGCCACGGAAAAGGGCCGTGGTTTGCTTTCGGGGCCTGTGGCTGGGAGTGGCCGGCTGGCTCCTGAAAATCCACGCCGCGCAGGATGGTTCCCAGACCCAAGGTGGCACCAGTGCCGAGTCAGGCTGGTTTGATAGAGCCAAGTGGCTCCTGCAATCTGCCAGCCAGAATTCGGGCAGGTGAGTTATGATTGCCAGGGAAAAGAGCCGTGGTTTGTGTTCAGGGGCCTGTGGCCGGGAGTGGCCGGCTGGCTCCTGAAAATCCCCGCCCCGCAGGATGGTTCCCAGACCCAAGGTGGCACCAGTGCCGAGTCGGGCTGGCTGATAGAGCCAAGTGGCTCCTGCAATCTGCCAGCCAGAAGCGGGGCAGGTGAGTTTTGTTTGCCGGGAAAAACGGACGTGGTTTGCGTTCGGTGGCCTGTGGCTGGGAGTGGCTGGCTGGCTCCTGAAAATCCACACCGCGCAGGATGGTTCCCGGACCCAAGTGGAACCTGTACCAAGTCGGGCTGGCTGATAGAGTCAAGTGGCTCCTGCAATCTGCCATCCAGAAGCAGGGCAGGTGATTTTTGTTTGCCAGGGAAAAGGGCCGTGGTTTGTGTTTGGGGCCCTGTGGCTGGGAGTGGCCGGCTGGCTCCTGAAAATCCACAACGCGCAGGATGGTTCCCAGACCCAAGGTGGCACCAGTGCCGAGTCAGGCTGGTTTGAAAGAGCCATGGGGCTCCTGCAATCTCCCAGCGAGAAGCGTGGCAGGTGAGTGTTGTTTGCCGGGAAAACCGACGTGGTTTGCGTTCGGGGGCCTGTGGCTGGGAGTGGCCGGCTGGCTCCTGAAAATCCACGCCGTGCACGATGGTTCACAGACCCAAGGGGGCACCAGTGCCGAGTCGGGCTGGTTTGATAGAGCCAAGTGGCTCCTGCAATCTGCCAGCCAGAAGCGGGTCAGGTGAGTTTTGTTTGCCACGGATAAACGGCCGTGGTGTGAGTTCGGGGGCCTGTGGCTGAGAGTGGGCGGCTGGCTCCTGAAATTCCTTGATATGCAGGATGGTTCCCAGACCCAAAATGGCACCAGTGACAAGTCGAGCTGGTTTGACAGTGCCAAGTAGCTGCTGCAATCCGCCATCCAGAAACGGGGCAGGTGAGTTTTGTTTGCCAGGGAAAATGGCCCTGGTTTGTGCTTGGGGGCCTGTGGCTGGGAGTGGCCGGCTGGCTCCTGAAAATCCACGCCGCGCAGGATGATTCCAGACCCAAGGTGGCACCAGTGCCGGGTCGGGCTGGTTTGATAGAGCCAAGTGGCTCCTGCAATCTGCCAGCCAGAAGCGGGGCAGGTGAGTTTTGTTTGTCAGGGAAAAACGGCCGTGGTTTGCGTTCGGGGGCCTGTGGCTGGGAGTGGCCGTCTGGCTCCTGAAAATCCCCGCCGCGCAGGATGGCTCCCAAACCCAAGGCGGCACCAGTGCCGAGTCGGGCTGGTTTGATAGAGCCAAGTGGCTCCTGCGATCTGCAGCCCAGAAGCAGGGCAGGTGAGTTTTGCTTGCCACGGAAATGGGCCGTGGTTTGCGTTCGGGGGCCTGTGGCTGGGAGTGGCCGGCTGGCTCCTGAAAATCCACGCCGCGCAGGATGGTTCCCAGACCCAAGGTGGCACCTGTGCCCAGTCGGGCTGGCTGATAGAGCCAAGTGGCTCCTGCAATCTGCCAGCCAGAAGCCGGGCAGGTGAGTTTTGCTTGCCAGGGAAAAGGGCCATGGTTTGCGTTCAGGGGCCTGTGGCTGGGAGTGGCCGGCTGGCTCCTGAAAATCCACGCCGCGCAGGATGGTTCCCAGTCCCAAGGGGGCACCAGTGCCGAGTCGGGCTGGTTTGATAGAGCCAAGTGGCTCCTGCAATCTGCCAGCCAAAAGCGGGGCAGGTGAGTTTTGTTTGCCGGGAAAAACGGCCGTGGTTTGAGTTCGGGGGCCTGTGGCTGGGAGTGGCCGGCTGGCTCCTGAAATTCCTTGTTATACAGGATGGTTCCCAGACCCAAAATGGCACCAGTGACAAGTCGAGCTGGTTTGACAGTGCCAAGTAGCTGCTGCAATCCGCCATCCAGAAACGGGGCAAGTGAGTTTTGTTTGCCAGGGAAAAGGGCCGTGGTTGGTGCTTGGGGGCCTGTGGCTGGGAGTGGCCGGCTGGCTCCTTGTCGTGGGGTGACAGCCTTTATCCCAATATTGTGTGTTATGTCTGGCAGCTGTGCCTTTTCCCCCACCCCCCCCCCCCCGGCAGTCTGGCTGTGGCGGGATGGGGAAGAGAGGAGGGGTGGGGGGGGTGTGACCAGGCACTTTTGGCTTTTGGCTTTGGCTGCTTGGCTTTGGCTAGCTGCTGCTTGCTTGCTTGCTTGCTTGCTTGCTTTTTGCTTTTGCGCTGTTTTTTTTTCTTTTTCTTTTGTTCTCTCTCTCTCTTTCTTACCCTCCCCCAAGATACTGGACCGGCTCCGGATCGGACCTGCGAGCTCCAGGACACCCGAAGCCTGCTAGAGAAGATTCGGCGCCCTCCACAACACAGTCTGGTCCCTTTTCTTTTCTTGTGTTGGGGAGTGTTCTTTTGTTACTTGTAAATAAATAGGTTTTGTTTTCCACTTTGCTCCTCCGAGAAATTCCTTCCCGAACCCGGTTTTGGGGGAGGGGTGGTTGGAGGTTTGTTTTGTTCTGGGGGGCTCCCTCTTGGAGATTTCCCCTAATTTGTCCTAAACCAGGACAATAATTTTTTGGTGCATTGGCCGGGAAAGCGGAGGCCAAAAACAGTGGAAAAAAAAACCTATAACAATAATATTTTGGTTTTGGTTGTTTTGTGGGCATATTGGTGATTCATAATGTCATTTGGAGTGGAAGCTTGCCGGTTTTTCTGGTCCCTAGGGGCTTTTGAAGTTTTAATACCTTTGTGGTCCCTAGGGTTATTTCCTTACCCCAAAATAGCTCTGATGTTGTCCCTAATAAGTAGCTTTTGTAAGCGGGGGGCACTAACCAGAATAATCATTGTGCTGGCCTTATGTGTGATGATGTGTCGGATAACAGTGCTGGACTTTATTTCAGGAATGTATGGATTGTTGTCATGGTTGTGTACTCAGTTTGTTTGGGGAGAAGAAGAGGAAGGGGCTTTTCAGCCTTTGTCTTCCTTCTTCTCCTACAAATTGTTGACATCTCTATTAGAAAATACTGACTTTCCCCTGAGTTTGAAAGAAACCATCTTTCTGGCATTTAATTTATTAAGCCTTGTCTATACTGTCTGGAGTGTATATAAAATGAAAGCTGAGATTTCTAGAGGGGTTAGAGAGACTCCTGATTCAGGAGTAAAACAAAGCAGGAAAAATCTTGACTGGAGTGGGAAATGGGAAGATATGGGCCACACTTTAAAGGAATTTTCTGATCCTATAGACTGGGACTTTCCATCTGATCAAATTCAGAATCCAGTCGAGGTGGCAAAGTATTTGAGGGAGAAGTGCCATGGTAATACTAAGGAAGAAAGGATTACTGTAGTGAGCTGGGCCTTGGCGTTTGTTTACCGTACTCTGCTAGATACTGTGGAGCAGCAGATAGCAGAAAGGGAACAGGGAGATAAGTTGGTTACTATCCCAGTGACCCAGGCTGCAGCTAACATCCCAGGCTCCAGGCTAGCAGCTGAATCAGACAATAGGCCCCAAACCATGGCTGTTGCAGCTAATACAAGAGGTGGAAAGTGTAAAGACAAGACCGATCGGAAGGTGGAGGATGATGACGATGATGCAGAAGAAGGACCCTCACCAAAATCAGAGGCCACATCAAGGGGCACAGAATCTGGAGCCAATATTGACTCCTTTTCTCTGAAGGACCTCAGAGGCCTAAGAAAGGATTACAGCCGACAACCTGACGAATCTATTATTAGTTGGTTAGTCCGCCTTTGGGATGCTGCAGGGGAGGTTACGATTTTGGATGGTACTGAAGTGAGGCATTTGGGATCCCTGTCACATGATCCTGCCATCGATCAAGGTGTGATGAGGGGGGCTAACCCTCACAGCCTCTGGGAACGGGTCCTAAGAAGCGTAGCAGAACGGTACCTGTGTACTGATGATCTCTATATGCAGCAGACACGGTGGAAGACCATAGAACAGGGGATCCAACGCCTGAGAGAGATGGCGGTCGCAGAGCTCGTTTTCTCAGATGACACAACAACTAGGAATCCGGACCTGGTACCATGCACTCCGATAATGTGGAGGAAACTTGTGCGACTTGGGCCACCTGAATACGCTTCCGCCCTAGCAATAATGAAGCGAGATGATACATATGAGACTGTGCTCGATATGGCAAAGAAGCTTCGAGCGTACGCAGATGCTGTGCATGGCCCAACTCATGCCAGAATTGCAGCAGTGGAAACCCGACTGCAGAAACTAGAAGACAAAATAGAGGAGAATCATAAGAAACTCCGGGAAGAGATTAAGGAGGACCTTATTGAAATCTCAGCCGTACAAATTAGAAGCCCTGGTGTCCAACGCCGGCGCTCCTTTGATGGGGAGAGAAGGTACATCCCACGGGCTGAGTTATGGTTTTTCCTGCGTGAGTCTGGAGAAGACATGAGAAGATGGGATGGAAAACCCACCGCTGCTTTGGCACAACGGGTGCGTGATTTGAAGAGAAGAGAAAGTATAACCAAAAAGATAGCAGCTCCGGTCGCTCGTAGCCGAGATGTTAAGTATGACGATGACGATGACATGTCCGATCCCCTTGAAGGAACTTCCAAGGCATATGCCCAAGGAAAGAAGGACAATCTGGCTTAGAGGGGCCCTGCCTCCAGCCAGGAAGAGGCACGGGAGAACCGGGTTTTTTGGAAGGTGTGGATCAGATGGCCTGGCACATCAGAGCCACAAGACTATGAAGCATTGGTTGACACTGGATCACAATGTACTTTAATGCCATCGGAACACGTGGGGACAGAACCTGTTTCCATTGCTGGAGTGACGGGGGGATCACAACAGTTGACGTTGTTGGAAGCTGAGGTGAGCTTGACTGGGAAGGAGTGGCAGGAACATCCAATTGTGACTGGTCCAGAGGCTCCGTGTATTTTGGGCATAGACTTTCTCCGGAATGGCTATTACAAAGATCCTAAGGGATTCAGGTGGGCTTTTGGAATAGCCGCAGTTGAGATAGAGGGTATTAAACAATTGAATACCTTGCCTGGACTATCAGAGGACCCATATGCAGTAGGACTCTTGAAGGTAGAGGAGCAGCGAGTGCCAGTTGCCACCTCAACAGTGCACCGCAGGCAGTACCGGACGAATCGAGATGCTGTGATCCCCATCCACAAGATGATTCGAGAGCTGGAGAGCCAAGGGGTGGTCAGTAAAACCCACTCACCCTTTAACAGCCCTATCTGGCCCGTGCGAAAATCTGACGGAGAGTGGAGATTGACTGTGGACTATCGGGCCTTGAATGAAGTGACTCCACCACTGAGTGCAGCTGTACCGGACATACTGGAACTGCAGTACGAGCTGGAGTCCAAGGCAGCAAAGTGGTACGCGACCATTGATATAGCTAACGCGTTTTTCTCCATCCCTCTGGCAGTAGAATGCAGGCCTCAGTTTGCTTTTACATGGAGGGGAGTGCAGTACACCTGGAACCGATTGCCCCAGGGGTGGAAACACAGTCCTACCATCTGTCATGGACTGATCCAGGCTGCACTAGAAGAGGGTGAGGCTCCAGAACATTTACAATATATTGACGATATCATTGTTTGGGGGAACACGGCAATAGAAGTGTTTGAGAAAGGAGAGAAGATAATTCATATTCTCCTGGACGCCGGATTTGCCATTAAGAAGAGCAAAGTCAAGGGACCTGCCCGAGAAATTCAGTTCTTGGGGGTGAAGTGGCAAGATGGACGGCGTCAGATTCCTGCGGATGTTATTAACAAAATCACTGCCATGTCCCCACCAACTGATAAGAAGGAGACACAGGCTTTCTTAGGTGCTATAGGTTTCTGGAGGATGCACATCCCTGAGTATAGTCAGATTGTGAGACCCCTTTATCTGGTTACCCGCAAGAAGAACGACTTCCATTGGGGCCCTGAGCAGCAGCAAGCTTTTGTCCAGATCAAGCAGGAGATCGCTCATGCTGTAGCCCTTGGTCCAGTCAGGACAGGACCAGATGTGAAGAATGTGCTCTACTCTGCAGCCGGGAGCCATGGTCTGTCCTGGAGCCTTTGGCAAAAGCTACCTGGCGAGACCCGAGGCCGACCATTGGGATTTTGGAGTCGGAGCTACAGGGGGTCTGAAGATAACTATACTCCAACAGAAAAGGAAATCTTGGCCGCCTATGAAGGAGTCCAAGCCGCCTCAGAGGTGATTGGTACAGAGGCACAACTCCTTCTGGCACCCCGACTACCGGTGCTGGGATGGATGTTCAGAGGAAAGGTTCCCTCTACCCACCATGCCACCAGTGCTACTTGGAGTAAGTGGATTGCCCTCATTACGCAGCGCGCTCGGATTGGGAAGTTAAATCGCCCTGGGATTCTAGAAATAATTACAAATTGGCCCGAAGGTGAAAGCTTTAGTGTCGCAGATGAGGAGCAAGAGCCAGTGACCCGGGTTGAGGAAGCTCCGCCATACAATCAGTTGCCAGTAGAAGAAACACGTTACGCCCTATTCACTGATGGTTCTTGTCGTGTCATAGGGATGAAACGGAGGTGGAAAGCAGCTGTATGGAGTCCCACTCGACGGGTTGCAGAGGCTACTGAAGGAGAGGGTGAATCCAGTCAATTTGCTGAAATCAAAGCTATTCAACTGGCCCTAGGTATTGCAGAGAGAGAGAGGTGGCCAAGGCTCTATTTGTATACCGATTCTTGGATGGCAGCCAACGCTCTATGGGGATGGCTGAAGAGATGGAAAGAGGCCAACTGGCAGCGCAGAGGAAAACCAATTTGGGCTGCGGAAGAGTGGAAAGATATCGCTACTCGGTTAGAGAAATTACCTGTGAAGGTTCGCCATGTAGATGCCCATGTCCCCAGAAGTAGAGCTAATGAAGAGCAGCAAAACAACCAGCAAGTACATCAGGCTGCAAAGATAGGGGAGTTGAAGATAGATCTCGACTGGGAGCATAAGGGAGAGTTATTCTTAGCACGATGGGCCCATGATGCCTCAGGCCACCAGGGTAGAGATGCCACCTATAAGTGGGCACGAGACCGAGGGGTGGATCTAACCATGGACAGTATCTCTCAGGTTATTCGTGACTGTGAGACGTGCGCTGCCATTAAGCAGGCCAAGCGACTGAAGCCCCTCTGGTATGGGGGGCGGTGGTCTAAGTACAAATACGGGGAGGCCTGGCAGATTGATTACATCACACTGCCCCAGACACGCCAGGGCAAGCGCTATGTACTAACCATGGTAGAAGCCACCACAGGATGGTTGGAAACCTACCCTGTGTCCCATGCTACAGCCCGTAACACTATCTTGGGCCTTGAGAAGCAGGTCCTTTGGAGGCACGGTACTCCCGAAAGAATTGAGTCGGATAATGGAACTCATTTTAAAAACAATCTTATTAATACTTGGGCTAGGGAACATGGCATCGAGTGGGTATACCATATCCCCTATCATGCACCAGCTGCAGGGAAGGTGGAAAGGTACAATGGATTGTTGAAAACCACCTTAAAGGCATTGGGAGGGGGGTCTTTAAAAAACTGGGAGCAGCATTTGGCAAAGGCTACCTGGTTAGTTAACACTCGAGGTTCCACCAACCGAGCGGGTCCTGCTCAGTCTGAGCTCCTTAATATAGTAGATGGGGATAAAGCCCCAGTGGCCCATGTCAGAGGTTTGTTGGGAAAGACAGTATGGATCAACCCTGCCTCGAGTACAGACAAACCCATCCGTGGGATTGTCTTTGCTCAAGGACCAGGTAATACATGGTGGATAATGCAGAAAGATGGAACAACACGGTGTGTACCTCAGGGAGACCTGATTGTGGGATGAGACTCATATATGAATGTCATTGTTTGTTGAATGTGAGACAGAAGGAAACTGTAAGTGTCAAAGGTTTGAGCAAGTAAGATGAGAGGAATGCGTAAGTGTCAAAAGGTGTGAGTAAGTGAAATGAATGTTTTTTATTGTATGTTCACGATATGGGATAAGGGGTGGAGTGTCGTGGGGTGACAGCCTTTATCCCAATATCGTGTGTTATGTCTGGCAGCTGTGCCTTTTCCCCCACCCCCCCCCCCCCGGCAGTCTGGCTGTGGCGGGATGGGGAAGAGAGGAGGGGGGGGGGGGGGTGTGACCAGGCACTTTTGGCTTTTGGCTTTGGCTGCTTGGCTTTGGCTAGCTGCTGCTTGCTTGCTTGCTTGCTTGCTTGCTTGCTTTTTGCTTTTGCGCTGTTTTTTTTTCTTTTTCTTTTGTTCTCTCTCTCTCTTTCTTACCCTCCCCCAAGATACTGGACCGGCTCCGGATCGGACCTGCGAGCTCCAGGACACCCGAAGCCTGCTAGAGAAGATTCGGCGCCCTCCACAACACAGTCTGGTCCCTTTTCTTTTCTTGTGTTGGGGAGTGTTCTTTTGTTACTTGTAAATAAATAGGTTTTGTTTTCCACTTTGCTCCTCCGAGAAATTCCTTCCCGAACCCGGTGTTGGGGGAGGGGTGGTTGGAGGTTTGTTTTGTTCTGGGGGGCTCCCTCTTGGAGATTTCCCCTAATTTGTCCTAAACCAGGACACTCCTGAAAATCCACACTGCGCAGGATGGTTCCCAGAACCAAGGTGGCACCAGTGCCAAGTCGGGCTTATTTGATACAGCCAAGTGGCTCCTGCAATCTGCAGCCAGAAGCAGGGCAGGTGAGTTTTGTTTGCCAGGAAAAAGGGCCCTGGTTTGTGTTCGGGGGCCTGTGGCTGGGAGTGGCCGGCTGGCTCCTGAAAATCCACATTTCAAAAGATGGTTCCCAGACCCAAGGTGGCACCAGTTCCGAGTCGGGCTGGTTTGACAGTACCAAGTGGCTCCTGCAATCTGCAGCCCAGAAGCAGGGCAGGCGAATTTTGTTTGCTAGGAAAAAGGGCCGTGGTTTGTGTTTGGGGGCCAGTGGCTGGGAGTGGCTGGCTGGCTCCTGAAAATCCACAGTAGGAAGGATTGTTCGAAGACCCAAGGTGTCACCAGTGCCAAATCAGGCTGGTTTGATAGAACCAAGTGGCTCCACCAATCTGCCACGCAGAAGCGGGGCAGGTGAGTTTTGTTTGTCAGGGAAAAGGGCCGTGGTTTGTGTTTGGGGGCCTGTGGCTGGGAGTGGCCGGCTGGCTCCTGAAAATCCACGCTGCGCAGGATGGTTCCCAGACCCAAGGTGGCACCAGTGCCAAGTCGGGCTGGTTTGATACAGCCAAGAGGCTCCTGCAATCTGCAGCCCAGAAGCAGGGCAGGTGAGTTTTGTTTGCCAGGGAAAATGGCCCTGGTTTGTGCTTGGGGGCCTGTGGCTGGGAGTGGCCGGCTGGCTCCTGAAAATCCACGCCGCGCAGGATGATTCCCAGACCCAAGGTGGCACCAGTGCCGGGTCGGGCTGGTTTGATAGAGCCAAGTGGCTCCTGCAATCTGCCAGCCAGAAGCGGGGCAGGTGAGTTTTGTTTGTCAGGGTAAAACGGCCGTGGTTTGCGTTCGGGGGCCTGTGGCTGGGAGTGGCCGTCTGGCTCCTGAAAATCCCCGCCGCGCAGGATGGCTCCCAAACCCAAGGCGGCACCAGTGCCGAGTCGGGCTGGTTTGATAGAGCCAAGTGGCTCCTGCGATCTGCAGCCCAGAAGCAGGGCAGGTGAGTTTAGCTTGCCACGGAAATGGGCCGTGGTTTGCGTTCGGGGGCCTGTGGGTGGGAGTGGCCGGCTGGCTCCTGAAAATCCACGCCGCGCAGGATGGTTCCCAGACCCAAGGTGGCACCTGTGCCGAGTCGGGCTGGCTGATAGAGCCAAGTGGCTCCTGAAATCTGCCAGCCAGAAGCCGGGCAGGTGAGTTTTGCTTTCCCGGGAAAAGGGCCATGGTTTGCGTTCAGGGGCCTGTGGCCGGGAGTGGCCGGCTGGCTCCTGAAAATCCACGCCGCGCACGATGGTTCCCAGTCCCAAGGGGGCACCAGTGCCGAGTCGGGCTGGTTTGATAGGGCCAAGTGGCTCCTGCAATCTGCCAACCAAAAGCGGGTCAGGTGAGTTTTGTTTGCCGGGAAAAACGGCCGTGGTTTGAGTTCGGGGGCCTGTGGCTGGGAGTGGCCGGCTGGCTCCTGAAATTCCTTGTTATACCGGATGGTTCCCAGACCCAAAATGGCACCAGTGCCAAGTCGAGCTGGTTTGACAGTGCCAAGTAGCTGCTGCAATCCGCCATCCAGAAACGGGGCAAGTGAGTTTTGTTTTCCAGGGAAAAGGGCCGTGGTTGGTGTTTGGGGGCCTGTGGCTGGGAGTGGCCGGCTGGTTCCTGAAAATCCACGCTGCGCAGGATGGTTCCCAGAACCAAGGTGGCACCAGTGCCAAGTCGGGCTGGTTTGATACAGCCAAGTGGCTCCTGCAATCTGCAGCCCAGAAGCAGGGCAGGTGAGTTTTGTTTGCCAGGAAAAAGGGCCCTGGTTTGTGTTCGGGGGCCTGTGGCTGGGAGTGGCCGGCTGGCTCCTGAAAATCCACATTTCAAAAGATGGTTCCCAGACCCAAGGTGGCACCAGTGCCGAGTCGGGCTGGTTTGACAGTACCAAGTGGCTCCTGCAATCTGCTATCCAAAAGCGGAGCAGGCGAATTATGTTTGCTAGGAAAAAGGGCCGTGGTTTGTGTTTGGGGGCCAGTGGCTGGGAGTGGCTGGCTGGCTCCTGAAAATCCACGCCGCGCAGGATGGTTCCCAGACCCAAGGTGGCACCAGTGCCGAGTCAGGCTGGTTTGAAAGAGTCATGGGGCTCCTGCAATCTCCCAGCGAGAAGCGTGGCAGGTGAGTGTTGTTTGCCGGGAAAAACCGACGTGGTTTGCGTTCGGGGGCCTATGGCTGGGAGTGGGCGGCTGGCTCCTGAAATTCCTTGATATGCAGGATGGTTCCCAGACCCAAAATGGCACCAGTGCCAAGTCGAGCTGGTTTGACAGTGCCAAGTAGCTGCTGCAATCCGCCATCCAGAAACGGGGCAGGTGAGTTTTGTTTGCCAGGGAAAATGGCCCTGGTTTGTGCTTGGGGGCCTGTGGCTGGGAGTGGCCGGCTGGCTCCTGAAAATCCACGCCGCGCAGGATGATTCCCAGACCGAAGGTGGCACCAGTGCCGGGTCGGTCTGGTTTGATAGAGCCAAGTGGCTCCTGCAATCTGCCAGCCAGAAGCGGGGCAGGTGAGTTTTGTTTGTCAGGGAAAAACGGCCGTGGTTTGCGTTCGGGGCCCTGTGGCTGGGAGTGGCCGTCTGGCTCCTGAAAATCCCCGCCGCGCAGGATGGTTCCCAGACCCAAGGTGGCACCAGTGCCGAGTCAGGCTGGTTTGATAGAGCCATGGGGCTCCTGCAATCTCCCAGCGAGAAGCGTGGTAGGTGAGTTTTGTTTGCCGGGAAAAAGCGACGTGGTTTGCGTTCGGGGGCCTGTGGCTGGGAGTGGCCGGCTGGCTCCTGAAAATCCACGCCGTGCACGATGGTTCACAGACCCAAGGGGGCACCAGTGCTGAGTCGGGCTGGTTTGATAGAGCCAAGTGGCTCCTGCAATCTGCCAGCCAGAAGCGCGGCAGGTGAGTTTTGTTTGCCACGGAAAAACGGCCGTGGTGTGAGTTCGGGGGCCTATGGCTGGGAGTGGGCGGCTGGCTCCTGAAATTCCTTGATATGCAGGATGGTTCCCAGACCCAAAATGGCACCAGTGCCAAGTCGAGCTGGTTTGACAGTGCCAAGTAGCTGCTGCAATCCGCCATCCAGAAACGGGGCAGGTGAGTTTTGTTTGCCAGGGAAAATGGCCCTGGTTTGTGCTTGGGGGCCTGTGGCTGGGAGTGGCCGGCTGGCTCCTGAAAATCCACGCCGCGCAGGATGATTCCCAGACCCAAGGTGGCACCAGTGCCGGGTCGGGCTGGTTTGATAGAGCCAAGTGGCTCCTGCAATCTGCCAGCCAGAAGCGGGGCAGGTGAGTTTTGTTTGTCAGGGAAAAACGGCCGTGGTTTGAGTTCGGGGCCCTGTGGCTGGGAGTGGCCGTCTGGCTCCTGAAAATCCCCGCCGCGCAGGATGGCTCCCAAACCCTAGGCGGCACCAGTGCCGAGTCGGGCTGGTTTGATAGAGCCAAGTGGCTCCTGCGATCTGCAGCCCAGAAGCAGGGCAGGTGAGTTTTGCTTGCCACGGAAATGGGCCGTGGTTTGCGTTCGGGGGCCTGTGGCTGGGAGTGGCCGGCTGGCTCCTGAAAATCCACGCCGCGCAGGATGGTTCCCAGACCCAAGGTGGCACCTGTGCCCAGTCGGGCTGGCTGATAGAGCCAAGTGGCTCCTGCAATCTGCCAGCCAGAAGCCGGGCAGGTGAGTTTTGCTTGCCAGGGAAAAGGGCCATGGTTTGCGTTCAGGGGCCTGTGGCTGGGAGTGGCCGGCTGGCTCCTGAAAATCCACGCCACGCAGGATGGTTCCCAGTCCCAAGGGGGCACCAGTGCCGAGTCGGGCTGGTTTGATAGAGCCAAGTGGCTCCTGCAATCTGCCAGCCAAAAGCGGGGCAGGTGAGTTTTGTTTGCCGGGAAAAACGGCCGTGGTTTGACTTCGGGGGCCTGTGGCTGGGAGTGGCCGGCTGGCTCCTGAAATTCCTTGTTATACAGGATGGTTCCCAGACCCAAAATGGCACCAGTGACAAGTCGAGCTGGTTTGACAGTGCCAAGTAGCTGCTGCAATCCGCCATCCAGAAACGGGGCAAGTGAGTTTTGTTTGCCAGGGAAAAGGGCCGTGGTTGGTGCTTGGGGGCCTGTGGCTGGGAGTGGCCGGCTGGCTCCTTGTCGTGGGGTGACAGCCTTTATCCCAATATCGTGTGTTATGTCTGGCAGCTGTGCCTTTTCCCCCACCCCCCCCCCCCCGGCAGTCTGGCTGTGGCGGGATGGGGAAGAGAGGAGGGGTGGGGGGGGTGTGACCAGGCACTTTTGGCTTTTGGCTTTGGCTGCTTGGCTTTGGCTAGCTGCTGCTTGCTTGCTTGCTTGCTTGCTTGCTTTTTGCTTTTGCGCTGTTTTTTTTTCTTTTTCTTTTGTTCTCTCTCTCTCTTTCTTACCCTCCCCCAAGATACTGGACCGGCTCCGGATCGGACCTGCGAGCTCCAGGACACCCGAAGCCTGCTAGAGAAGATTCGGCGCCCTCCACAACACAGTCTGGTCCCTTTTCTTTTCTTGTGTTGGGGAGTGTTCTTTTGTTACTTGTAAATAAATAGGTTTTGTTTTCCACTTTGCTCCTCCGAGAAATTCCTTCCCGAACCCGGTGTTGGGGGAGGGGTGGTTGGAGGTTTGTTTTGTTCTGGGGGGCTCCCTCTTGGAGATTTCCCCTAATTTGTCCTAAACCAGGACAATAATTTTTTGGTGCATTGGCCGGGAAAGCGGAGGCCAAAAACAGTGGAAAAAAAAACCTATAACAATAATATTTTGGTTTTGGTTGTTTTGTGGGCATATTGGTGATTCATAATGTCATTTGGAGTGGAAGCTTGCCGGTTTTTCTGGTCCCTAGGGGCTTTTGAAGTTTTAATACCTTTGTGGTCCCTAGGGTTATTTCCTTACCCCAAAATAGCTCTGATGTTGTCCCTAATAAGTAGCTTTTGTAAGCGGGGGGCACTAACCAGAATAATCATTGTGCTGGCCTTATGTGTGATGATGTGTCGGATAACAGTGCTGGACTTTATTTCAGGAATGTATGGATTGTTGTCATGGTTGTGTACTCAGTTTGTTTGGGGAGAAGAAGAGGAAGGGGCTTTTCAGCCTTTGTCTTCCTTCTTCTCCTACAAATTGTTGACATCTCTATTAGAAAATACTGACTTTCCCCTGAGTTTGAAAGAAACCATCTTTCTGGCATTTAATTTATTAAGCCTTGTCTATACTGTCTGGAGTGTATATAAAATGAAAGCTGAGATTTCTAGAGGGGTTAGAGAGACTCCTGATTCAGGAGTAAAACAAAGCAGGAAAAATCTTGACTGGAGTGGGAAATGGGAAGATATGGGCCACACTTTAAAGGAATTTTCTGATCCTATAGACTGGGACTTTCCATCTGATCAAATTCAGAATCCAGTCGAGGTGGCAAAGTATTTGAGGGAGAAGTGCCATGGTAATACTAAGGAAGAAAGGATTACTGTAGTGAGCTGGGCCTTGGCGTTTGTTTACCATACTCTGCTAGATACTGTGGAGCAGCAGATAGCAGAAAGGGAACAGGGAGATAAGTTGGTTACTATCCCAGTGACCCAGGCTGCAGCTAACATCCCAGGCTCCAGGCTAGCAGCTGAATCAGACAATAGGCCCCAAACCATGGCTGTTGCAGCTAATACAAGAGGTGGAAAGTGTAAAGACAAGACCGATCGGAAGGTGGAGGATGATGACGATGATGCAGAAGAAGGACCCTCACCAAAATCAGAGGCCACATCAAGGGGCACAGAATCTGGAGCCAATATTGACTCCTTTTCTCTGAAGGACCTCAGAGGCCTAAGAAAGGATTACAGCCGACAACCTGACGAATCTATTATTAGTTGGTTAGTCCGCCTTTGGGATGCTGCAGGGGAGGTTACGATTTTGGATGGTACTGAAGTGAGGCATTTGGGATCCCTGTCACATGATCCTGCCATCGATCAAGGTGTGATGAGGGGGGCTAACCCTCACAGCCTCTGGGAACGGGTCCTAAGAAGCGTAGCAGAACGGTACCTGTGTACTGATGATCTCTATATGCAGCAGACACGGTGGAAGACCATAGAACAGGGGATCCAACGCCTGAGAGAGATGGCGGTCGCAGAGCTCGTTTTCTCAGATGACACAACAACTAGGAATCCGGACCTGGTACCATGCACTCCGATAATGTGGAGGAAACTTGTGCGACTTGGGCCACCTGAATACGCTTCCGCCCTAGCAATAATGAAGCGAGATGATACATATGAGACTGTGCTCGATATGGCAAAGAAGCTTCGAGCGTACGCAGATGCTGTGCATGGCCCAACTCATGCCAGAATTGCAGCAGTGGAAACCCGACTGCAGAAACTAGAAGACAAAATAGAGGAGAATCATAAGAAACTCCGGGAAGAGATTAAGGAGGACCTTATTGAAATCTCAGCCGTACAAATTAGAAGCCCTGGTGTCCAACGCCGGCGCTCCTTTGATGGGGAGAGAAGGTACATCCCACGGGCTGAGTTATGGTTTTTCCTGCGTGAGTCTGGAGAAGACATGAGAAGATGGGATGGAAAACCCACCGCTGCTTTGGCACAACGGGTGCGTGATTTGAAGAGAAGAGAAAGTATAACCAAAAAGATAGCAGCTCCGGTCGCTCGTAGCCGAGATGTTAAGTATGACGATGACGATGACATGTCCGATCCCCTTGAAGGAACTTCCAAGGCATATGCCCAAGGAAAGAAGGACAATCTGGCTTAGAGGGGCCCTGCCTCCAGCCAGGAAGAGGCACGGGAGAACCGGGTTTTTTGGAAGGTGTGGATCAGATGGCCTGGCACATCAGAGCCACAAGACTATGAAGCATTGGTTGACACTGGATCACAATGTACTTTAATGCCATCGGAACACGTGGGGACAGAACCTGTTTCCATTGCTGGAGTGACGGGGGGATCACAACAGTTGACGTTGTTGGAAGCTGAGGTGAGCTTGACTGGGAAGGAGTGGCAGGAACATCCAATTGTGACTGGTCCAGAGGCTCCGTGTATTTTGGGCATAGACTTTCTCCGGAATGGCTATTACAAAGATCCTAAGGGATTCAGGTGGGCTTTTGGAATAGCCGCAGTTGAGATAGAGGGTATTAAACAATTGAATACCTTGCCTGGACTATCAGAGGACCCATATGCAGTAGGACTCTTGAAGGTAGAGGAGCAGCGAGTGCCAGTTGCCACCTCAACAGTGCACCGCAGGCAGTACCGGACGAATCGAGATGCTGTGATCCCCATCCACAAGATGATTCGAGAGCTGGAGAGCCAAGGGGTGGTCAGTAAAACCCACTCACCCTTTAACAGCCCTATCTGGCCCGTGCGAAAATCTGACGGAGAGTGGAGATTGACTGTGGACTATCGGGCCTTGAATGAAGTGACTCCACCACTGAGTGCAGCTGTACCGGACATACTGGAACTGCAGTACGAGCTGGAGTCCAAGGCAGCAAAGTGGTACGCGACCATTGATATAGCTAACGCGTTTTTCTCCATCCCTCTGGCAGTAGAATGCAGGCCTCAGTTTGCTTTTACATGGAGGGGAGTGCAGTACACCTGGAACCGATTGCCCCAGGGGTGGAAACACAGTCCTACCATCTGTCATGGACTGATCCAGGCTGCACTAGAAGAGGGTGAGGCTCCAGAACATTTACAATATATTGACGATATCATTGTTTGGGGGAACACGGCAATAGAAGTGTTTGAGAAAGGAGAGAAGATAATTCATATTCTCCTGGACGCCGGATTTGCCATTAAGAAGAGCAAAGTCAAGGGACCTGCCCGAGAAATTCAGTTCTTGGGGGTGAAGTGGCAAGATGGACGGCGTCAGATTCCTGCGGATGTTATTAACAAAATCACTGCCATGTCCCCACCAACTGATAAGAAGGAGACACAGGCTTTCTTAGGTGCTATAGGTTTCTGGAGGATGCACATCCCTGAGTATAGTCAGATTGTGAGACCCCTTTATCTGGTTACCCGCAAGAAGAACGACTTCCATTGGGGCCCTGAGCAGCAGCAAGCTTTTGTCCAGATCAAGCAGGAGATCGCTCATGCTGTAGCCCTTGGTCCAGTCAGGACAGGACCAGATGTGAAGAATGTGCTCTACTCTGCAGCCGGGAGCCATGGTCTGTCCTGGAGCCTTTGGCAAAAGCTACCTGGCGAGACCCGAGGCCGACCATTGGGATTTTGGAGTCGGAGCTACAGGGGGTCTGAAGATAACTATACTCCAACAGAAAAGGAAATCTTGGCCGCCTATGAAGGAGTCCAAGCCGCCTCAGAGGTGATTGGTACAGAGGCACAACTCCTTCTGGCACCCCGACTACCGGTGCTGGGATGGATGTTCAGAGGAAAGGTTCCCTCTACCCACCATGCCACCAGTGCTACTTGGAGTAAGTGGATTGCCCTCATTACGCAGCGCGCTCGGATTGGGAAGTTAAATCGCCCTGGGATTCTAGAAATAATTACAAATTGGCCCGAAGGTGAAAGCTTTAGTGTCGCAGATGAGGAGCAAGAGCCAGTGACCCGGGTTGAGGAAGCTCCGCCATACAATCAGTTGCCAGTAGAAGAAACACGTTACGCCCTATTCACTGATGGTTCTTGTCGTGTCATAGGGATGAAACGGAGGTGGAAAGCAGCTGTATGGAGTCCCACTCGACGGGTTGCAGAGGCTACTGAAGGAGAGGGTGAATCCAGTCAATTTGCTGAAATCAAAGCTATTCAACTGGCCCTAGGTATTGCAGAGAGAGAGAGGTGGCCAAGGCTCTATTTGTATACCGATTCTTGGATGGCAGCCAACGCTCTATGGGGATGGCTGAAGAGATGGAAAGAGGCCAACTGGCAGCGCAGAGGAAAACCAATTTGGGCTGCGGAAGAGTGGAAAGATATCGCTACTCGGTTAGAGAAATTACCTGTGAAGGTTCGCCATGTAGATGCCCATGTCCCCAGAAGTAGAGCTAATGAAGAGCAGCAAAACAACCAGCAAGTACATCAGGCTGCAAAGATAGGGGAGTTGAAGATAGATCTCGACTGGGAGCATAAGGGAGAGTTATTCTTAGCACGATGGGCCCATGATGCCTCAGGCCACCAGGGTAGAGATGCCACCTATAAGTGGGCACGAGACCGAGGGGTGGATCTAACCATGGACAGTATCTCTCAGGTTATTCGTGACTGTGAGACGTGCGCTGCCATTAAGCAGGCCAAGCGACTGAAGCCCCTCTGGTATGGGGGGCGGTGGTCTAAGTACAAATACGGGGAGGCCTGGCAGATTGATTACATCACACTGCCCCAGACACGCCAGGGCAAGCGCTATGTACTAACCATGGTAGAAGCCACCACAGGATGGTTGGAAACCTACCCTGTGTCCCATGCTACAGCCCGTAACACTATCTTGGGCCTTGAGAAGCAGGTCCTTTGGAGGCACGGTACTCCCGAAAGAATTGAGTCGGATAATGGAACTCATTTTAAAAACAATCTTATTAATACTTGGGCTAGGGAACATGGCATCGAGTGGGTATACCATATCCCCTATCATGCACCAGCTGCAGGGAAGGTGGAAAGGTACAATGGATTGTTGAAAACCACCTTAAAGGCATTGGGAGGGGGGTCTTTAAAAAACTGGGAGCAGCATTTGGCAAAGGCTACCTGGTTAGTTAACACTCGAGGTTCCACCAACCGAGCGGGTCCTGCTCAGTCTGAGCTCCTTAATATAGTAGATGGGGATAAAGCCCCAGTGGCCCATGTCAGAGGTTTGTTGGGAAAGACAGTATGGATCAACCCTGCCTCGAGTACAGACAAACCCATCCGTGGGATTGTCTTTGCTCAAGGACCAGGTAATACATGGTGGATAATGCAGAAAGATGGAACAACACGGTGTGTACCTCAGGGAGACCTGATTGTGGGATGAGACTCATATATGAATGTCATTGTTTGTTGAATGTGAGACAGAAGGAAACTGTAAGTGTCAAAGGTTTGAGCAAGTAAGATGAGAGGAATGCGTAAGTGTCAAAAGGTGTGAGTAAGTGAAATGAATGTTTTTTATTGTATGTTCACGATATGGGATAAGGGGTGGAGTGTCGTGGGGTGACAGCCTTTATCCCAATATCGTGTGTTATGTCTGGCAGCTGTGCCTTTTCCCCCACCCCCCCCCCCCCGGCAGTCTGGCTGTGGCGGGATGGGGAAGAGAGGAGGGGGGGGGGGGGTGTGACCAGGCACTTTTGGCTTTTGGCTTTGGCTGCTTGGCTTTGGCTAGCTGCTGCTTGCTTGCTTGCTTGCTTGCTTGCTTGCTTTTTGCTTTTGCGCTGTTTTTTTTTCTTTTTCTTTTGTTCTCTCTCTCTCTTTCTTACCCTCCCCCAAGATACTGGACCGGCTCCGGATCGGACCTGCGAGCTCCAGGACACCCGAAGCCTGCTAGAGAAGATTCGGCGCCCTCCACAACACAGTCTGGTCCCTTTTCTTTTCTTGTGTTGGGGAGTGTTCTTTTGTTACTTGTAAATAAATAGGTTTTGTTTTCCACTTTGCTCCTCCGAGAAATTCCTTCCCGAACCCGGTGTTGGGGGAGGGGTGGTTGGAGGTTTGTTTTGTTCTGGGGGGCTCCCTCTTGGAGATTTCCCCTAATTTGTCCTAAACCAGGACACTCCTGAAAATCCACACTGCGCAGGATGGTTCCCAGAACCAAGGTGGCACCAGTGCCAAGTCGGGCTTATTTGATACAGCCAAGTGGCTCCTGCAATCTGCAGCCAGAAGCAGGGCAGGTGAGTTTTGTTTGCCAGGAAAAAGGGCCCTGGTTTGTGTTCGGGGGCCTGTGGCTGGGAGTGGCCGGCTGGCTCCTGAAAATCCACATTTCAAAAGATGGTTCCCAGACCCAAGGTGGCACCAGTTCCGAGTCGGGCTGGTTTGACAGTACCAAGTGGCTCCTGCAATCTGCAGCCCAGAAGCAGGGCAGGCGAATTTTGTTTGCTAGGAAAAAGGGCCGTGGTTTGTGTTTGGGGGCCAGTGGCTGGGAGTGGCTGGCTGGCTCCTGAAAATCCACAGTAGGAAGGATTGTTCGAAGACCCAAGGTGTCACCAGTGCCAAATCAGGCTGGTTTGATAGAACCAAGTGGCTCCACCAATCTGCCACGCAGAAGCGGGGCAGGTGAGTTTTGTTTGTCAGGGAAAAGGGCCGTGGTTTGTGTTTGGGGGCCTGTGGCTGGGAGTGGCCGGCTGGCTCCTGAAAATCCACGCTGCGCAGGATGGTTCCCAGACCCAAGGTGGCACCAGTGCCAAGTCGGGCTGGTTTGATACAGCCAAGAGGCTCCTGCAATCTGCAGCCCAGAAGCAGGGCAGGTGAGTTTTGTTTGCCAGGGAAAATGGCCCTGGTTTGTGCTTGGGGGCCTGTGGCTGGGAGTGGCCGGCTGGCTCCTGAAAATCCACGCCGCGCAGGATGATTCCCAGACCCAAGGTGGCACCAGTGCCGGGTCGGGCTGGTTTGATAGAGCCAAGTGGCTCCTGCAATCTGCCAGCCAGAAGCGGGGCAGGTGAGTTTTGTTTGTCAGGGTAAAACGGCCGTGGTTTGCGTTCGGGGGCCTGTGGCTGGGAGTGGCCGTCTGGCTCCTGAAAATCCCCGCCGCGCAGGATGGCTCCCAAACCCAAGGCGGCACCAGTGCCGAGTCGGGCTGGTTTGATAGAGCCAAGTGGCTCCTGCGATCTGCAGCCCAGAAGCAGGGCAGGTGAGTTTAGCTTGCCACGGAAATGGGCCGTGGTTTGCGTTCGGGGGCCTGTGGGTGGGAGTGGCCGGCTGGCTCCTGAAAATCCACGCCGCGCAGGATGGTTCCCAGTCCCAAGGTGGCACCTGTGCCGAGTCGGGCTGGTTTGATAGGGCCAAGTGGCTCCTGCAATCTGCCAGCCAAAAGCGGGTCAGGTGAGTTTTGTTTGCCGGGAAAAACGGCCGTGGTTTGAGTTCGGGGGCCTGTGGCTGGGAGTGGCCGGCTGGCTCCTGAAATTCCTTGTTATACCGGATGGTTCCCAGACCCAAAATGGCACCAGTGCCAAGTCGAGCTGGTTTGACAGTGCCAAGTAGCTGCTGCAATCCGCCATCCAGAAACGGGGCAAGTGAGTTTTGTTTTCCAGGGAAAAGGGCCGTGGTTGGTGTTTGGGGGCCTGTGGCTGGGAGTGGCCGGCTGGTTCCTGAAAATCCACGCTGCGCAGGATGGTTCCCAGAACCAAGGTGGCACCAGTGCCAAGTCGGGCTGGTTTGATACAGCCAAGTGGCTCCTGCAATCTGCAGCCCAGAAGCAGGGCAGGTGAGTTTTGTTTGCCAGGAAAAAGGGCCCTGGTTTGTGTTCGGGGGCCTGTGGCTGGGAGTGGCCGGCTGGCTCCTGAAAATCCACATTTCAAAAGATGGTTCCCAGACCCAAGGTGGCACCAGTGCCGAGTCGGGCTGGTTTGACAGTACCAAGTGGCTCCTGCAATCTGCTATCCAAAAGCGGAGCAGGCGAATTATGTTTGCTAGGAAAAAGGGCCGTGGTTTGTGTTTGGGGGCCAGTGGCTGGGAGTGGCTGGCTGGCTCCTGAAAATCCACGCCGCGCAGGATGGTTCCCAGACCCAAGGTGGCACCAGTGCCGAGTCAGGCTGGTTTGAAAGAGTCATGGGGCTCCTGCAATCTCCCAGCGAGAAGCGTGGCAGGTGAGTGTTGTTTGCCGGGAAAAACCGACGTGGTTTGCGTTCGGGGGCCTATGGCTGGGAGTGGGCGGCTGGCTCCTGAAATTCCTTGATATGCAGGATGGTTCCCAGACCCAAAATGGCACCAGTGCCAAGTCGAGCTGGTTTGACAGTGCCAAGTAGCTGCTGCAATCCGCCATCCAGAAACGGGGCAGGTGAGTTTTGTTTGCCAGGGAAAATGGCCCTGGTTTGTGCTTGGGGGCCTGTGGCTGGGAGTGGCCGGCTGGCTCCTGAAAATCCACGCCGCGCAGGATGATTCCCAGACCGAAGGTGGCACCAGTGCCGGGTCGGTCTGGTTTGATAGAGCCAAGTGGCTCCTGCAATCTGCCAGCCAGAAGCGGGGCAGGTGAGTTTTGTTTGTCAGGGAAAAACGGCCGTGGTTTGCGTTCGGGGCCCTGTGGCTGGGAGTGGCCGTCTGGCTCCTGAAAATCCCCGCCGCGCAGGATGGTTCCCAGACCCAAGGTGGCACCAGTGCCGAGTCGGGCTGGTTTGATAGAGCCAAGTGGCTCCTGCAATCTGCAGCCCAGAAGCAGGGCAGGTGAGTTGTATTTGCCACAGAAAAAGGCCGTGGTTTGCGTTCAGGGGCCTGTGGCTGGGAGTGGCCGGCTGGCTCCTGAAAATCCACGCCGCGCAGGATGGTTCCCAGACCCAAGGTGGCACCAGTGCCGAGTCAGGCTGGTTTGATAGAGCCATGGGGCTCCTGCAATCTCCCAGCGAGAAGCGTGGTAGGTGAGTTTTGTTTGCCGGGAAAAAGCGACGTGGTTTGCGTTCGGGGGCCTGTGGCTGGGAGTGGCCGGCTGGCTCCTGAAAATCCACGCCGTGCACGATGGTTCACAGACCCAAGGGGGCACCAGTGCTGAGTCGGGCTGGTTTGATAGAGCCAAGTGGCTCCTGCAATCTGCCAGCCAGAAGCGCGGCAGGTGAGTTTTGTTTGCCACGGAAAAACGGCCGTGGTGTGAGTTCGGGGGCCTATGGCTGGGAGTGGGCGGCTGGCTCCTGAAATTCCTTGATATGCAGGATGGTTCCCAGACCCAAAATGGCACCAGTGCCAAGTCGAGCTGGTTTGACAGTGCCAAGTAGCTGCTGCAATCCGCCATCCAGAAACGGGGCAGGTGAGTTTTGTTTGCCAGGGAAAATGGCCCTGGTTTGTGCTTGGGGGCCTGTGGCTGGGAGTGGCCGGCTGGCTCCTGAAAATCCACGCCGCGCAGGATGATTCCCAGACCCTAGGCGGCACCAGTGCCGAGTCGGGCTGGTTTGATAGAGCCAAGTGGCTCCTGCGATCTGCAGCCCAGAAGCAGGGCAGGTGAGTTTTGCTTGCCACGGAAATGGGCCGTGGTTTGCGTTCGGGGGCCTGTGGCTGGGAGTGGCCGGCTGGCTCCTGAAAATCCACGCCGCGCAGGATGGTTCCCAGACCCAAGGTGGCACCTGTGCCCAGTCGGGCTGGCTGATAGAGCCAAGTGGCTCCTGCAATCTGCCAGCCAGAAGCCGGGCAGGTGAGTTTTGCTTGCCAGGGAAAAGGGCCATGGTTTGCGTTCAGGGGCCTGTGGCTGGGAGTGGCCGGCTGGCTCCTGAAAATCCACGCCACGCAGGATGGTTCCCAGTCCCAAGGGGGCACCAGTGCCGAGTCGGGCTGGTTTGATAGAGCCAAGTGGCTCCTGCAATCTGCCAGCCAAAAGCGGGGCAGGTGAGTTTTGTTTGCCGGGAAAAACGGCCGTGGTTTGAGTTCGGGGGCCTGTGGCTGGGAGTGGCCGGCTGGCTCCTGAAATTCCTTGTTATACAGGATGGTTCCCAGACCCAAAATGGCACCAGTGACAAGTCGAGCTGGTTTGACAGTGCCAAGTAGCTGCTGCAATCCGCCATCCAGAAACGGGGCAAGTGAGTTTTGTTTTCCAGGGAAAAGGGCCGTGGTTGGTGCTTGGGGGCCTGTGGCTGGGAGTGGCCGGCCGGCTCCTTGTCGTGGGGTGACAGCCTTTATCCCAATATCGTGTGTTATGTCTGGCAGCTGTGCCTTTTCCCCCACCCCCCCCCCCCCGGCAGTCTGGCTGTGGCGGGATGGGGAAGAGAGGAGGGGTGGGGGGGGTGTGACCAGGCACTTTTGGCTTTTGGCTTTGGCTGCTTGGCTTTGGCTAGCTGCTGCTTGCTTGCTTGCTTGCTTGCTTGCTTTTTGCTTTTGCGCTGTTTTTTTTTCTTTTTCTTTTGTTCTCTCTCTCTCTTTCTTACCCTCCCCCAAGATACTGGACCGGCTCCGGATCGGACCTGCGAGCTCCAGGACACCCGAAGCCTGCTAGAGAAGATTCGGCGCCCTCCACAACACAGTCTGGTCCCTTTTCTTTTCTTGTGTTGGGGAGTGTTCTTTTGTTACTTGTAAATAAATAGGTTTTGTTTTCCACTTTGCTCCTCCGAGAAATTCCTTCCCGAACCCGGTGTTGGGGGAGGGGTGGTTGGAGGTTTGTTTTGTTCTGGGGGGCTCCCTCTTGGAGATTTCCCCTAATTTGTCCTAAACCAGGACACTCCTGAAAATCCACACTGCGCAGGATGGTTCCCAGAACCAAGGTGGCACCAGTGCCAAGTCGGGCTTATTTGATACAGCCAAGTGGCTCCTGCAATCTGCAGCCAGAAGCAGGGCAGGTGAGTTTTGTTTGCCAGGAAAAAGGGCCCTGGTTTGTGTTCGGGGGCCTGTGGCTGGGAGTGGCCGGCTGGCTCCTGAAAATCCACATTTCAAAAGATGGTTCCCAGACCCAAGGTGGCACCAGTTCCGAGTCGGGCTGGTTTGACAGTACCAAGTGGCTCCTGCAATCTGCAGCCCAGAAGCAGGGCAGGCGAATTTTGTTTGCTAGGAAAAAGGGCCGTGGTTTGTGTTTGGGGGCCAGTGGCTGGGAGTGGCTGGCTGGCTCCTGAAAATCCACAGTAGGAAGGATTGTTCGAAGACCCAAGGTGTCACCAGTGCCAAATCAGGCTGGTTTGATAGAACCAAGTGGCTCCACCAATCTGCCACGCAGAAGCGGGGCAGGTGAGTTTTGTTTGTCAGGGAAAAGGGCCGTGGTTTGTGTTTGGGGGCCTGTGGCTGGGAGTGGCCGGCTGGCTCCTGAAAATCCACGCTGCGCAGGATGGTTCCCAGACCCAAGGTGGCACCAGTGCCAAGTCGGGCTGGTTTGATACAGCCAAGAGGCTCCTGCAATCTGCAGCCCAGAAGCAGGGCAGGTGAGTTTTGTTTGCCAGGGAAAATGGCCCTGGTTTGTGCTTGGGGGCCTGTGGCTGGGAGTGGCCGGCTGGCTCCTGAAAATCCACGCCGCGCAGGATGATTCCCAGACCCAAGGTGGCACCAGTGCCGAGTCAGGCTGGTTTGATAGAGCCAAGTGGCTCCTGCAATCTGCCAGCCAGAAGCGGGGCAGGTGAGTTTTGTTTGTCAGGGTAAAACGGCCGTGGTTTGCGTTCGGGGGCCTGTGGCTGGGAGTGGCCGTCTGGCTCCTGAAAATCCCCGCCGCGCAGGATGGCTCCCAATCCCAAGGCGGCACCAGTGCCGAGTCGGGCTGGTTTGATAGAGCCAAGTGGCTCCTGCGATCTGCAGCCCAGAAGCAGGGCAGGTGAGTTTAGCTTGCCACGGAAATGGGCCGTGGTTTGCGTTCGGGGGCCTGTGGGTGGGAGTGGCCGGCTGGCTCCTGAAAATCCACGCCGCGCAGGATGGTTCCCAGACCCAAGGTGGCACCTGTGCCGAGTCGGGCTGGCTGATAGAGCCAAGTGGCTCCTGAAATCTGCCAGCCAGAAGCCGGGCAGGTGAGTTTTGCTTTCCCGGGAAAAGGGCCATGGTTTGCGTTCAGGGGCCTGTGGCCGGGAGTGGCCGGCTGGCTCCTGAAAATCCACGCCGCGCACGATGGTTCCCAGTCCCAAGGGGGCACCAGTGCCGAGTCGGGCTGGTTTGATAGGGCCAAGTGGCTCCTGCAATCTGCCAGCCAAAAGCGGGTCAGGTGAGTTTTGTTTGCCGGGAAAAACGGCCGTGGTTTGCGTTCGGGGGCCTGTGGCTGGGAGTGGCCGGCTGGCTCCTGAAATTCCTTGTTATACCGGATGGTTCCCAGACCCAAAATGGCACCAGTGCCAAGTCGAGCTGGTTTGACAGTGCCAAGTAGCTGCTGCAATCCGCCATCCAGAAACGGGGCAAGTGAGTTTTGTTTTCCAGGGAAAAGGGCCGTGGTTGGTGTTTGGGGGCCTGTGGCTGGGAGTGGCCGGCTGGTTCCTGAAAATCCACGCTGCGCAGGATGGTTCCCAGAACCAAGGTGGCACCAGTGCCAAGTCGGGCTGGTTTGATACAGCCAAGTGGCTCCTGCAATCTGCAGCCCAGAAGCAGGGCAGGTGAGTTTTGTTTGCCAGGAAAAAGGGCCCTGGTTTGTGTTCGGGGGCCTGTGGCTGGGAGTGGCCGGCTGGCTCCTGAAAATCCACATTTCAAAAGATGGTTCCCAGACCCAAGGTGGCACCAGTGCCGAGTCGGGCTGGTTTGACAGTACCAAGTGGCTCCTGCAAACTGCTATCCAAAAGCGGAGCAGGCGAATTATGTTTGCTAGGAAAAAGGGCCGTGGTTTGTGTTTGGGGGCCAGTGGCTGGGAGTGGCTGGCTGGCTCCTGAAAATCCACGCCGCGCAGGATGGTTCCCAGACCCAAGGTGGCACCAGTGCCGAGTCAGGCTGGTTTGAAAGAGTCATGGGGCTCCTGCAATCTCCCAGCGAGAAGCGTGGCAGGTGAGTGTTGTTTGCCGGGAAAAACCGACGTGGTTTGCGTTCGGGGGCCTGTGGCTGGGAGTGGCCGGCTGGCTCCTGAAAATCCACGCCGTGCACGATGGTTCACAGACCCAAGGGGGCACCAGTGCCGAGTCGGGCTGGTTTGATAGAGCCAAGTGGCTCCTGCAATCTGCCAGCCAGAAGCGGGGCAGGTGAGTTTTGTTTGATACGGAAAAACGGCCGTGGTGTGAGTTCGGGGGCCTATGGCTGGGAGTGGGCGGCTGGCTCCTGAAATTCCTTGATATGCAGGATGGTTCCCAGACCCAAAATGGCACCAGTGCTAAGTCGAGCTGGTTTGACAGTGCCAAGTAGCTGCTGCAATCCGCCATCCAGAAACGGGGCAGGTGAGTTTTGTTTGCCAGGGAAAATGGCCCTGGTTTGTGCTTGGGGGCCTGTGGCTGGGAGTGGCCGGCTGGCTCCTGAAAATCCACGCCGCGCAGGATGATTCCCAGACCGAAGGTGGCACCAGTGCCGGGTCGGTCTGGTTTGATAGAGCCAAGTGGCTCCTGCAATCTGCCAGCCAGAAGCGGGGCAGGTGAGTTTTGTTTGTCAGGGAAAAACGGCCGTGGTTTGCGTTCGGGGCCCTGTGGCTGGGAGTGGCCGTCTGGCTCCTGAAAATCCCCGCCGCGCAGGATGGTTCCCAGACCCAAGGTGGCACCTGTGCCGAGTCGGGCTGGTTTGATACAGCCAAGTGGCTCCTGCAATCTGCAGCCCAGAAGCAGGGCAGGTGAGTTGTATTTGCCACAGAAAAAGGCCGTGGTTTGCGTTCAGGGGCCTGTGGCTGGGAGTGGCCGGCTGGCTCCTGAAAATCCACGCCGCGCAGGATGGTTCCCAGACCCAAGGTGGCACCAGTGCCGAGTCAGGCTGGTTTGATAGAGCCATGGGGCTCCTGCAATCTCCCAGCGAGAAGCGTGGTAGGTGAGTTTTGTTTGCCGGGAAAAAGCGACGTGGTTTGCGTTCGGGGGCCTGTGGCTGGGAGTGGCCGGCTGGCTCCTGAAAATCCACGCCGTGCACGATGGTTCACAGACCCAAGGGGGCACCAGTGCCGAGTCGGGCTTGTTTGATAGAGCCAAGTGGCTCCTGCAATCTGCCAGCCAGAAGCGCGGCAGGTGAGTTTTGTTTGCCACGGAAAAACGGCCGTGGTGTGAGTTCGGGGGCCTATGGCTGGGAGTGGGCGGCTGGCTCCTGAAATTCCTTGATATGCAGGATGGTTCCCAGACCCAAAATGGCACCAGTGCCAAGTCGAGCTGGTTTGACAGTGCCAAGTAGCTGCTGCAATCCGCCATCCAGAAACGGGGCAGGTGAGTTTTGTTTGCCAGGGAAAATGGCCCTGGTTTGTGCTTGGGGGCCTGTGGCTGGGAGTGGCCGGCTGGCTCCTGAAAATCCACGCCGCGCAGGATGATTCCCAGACCCAAGGTGGCACCAGTGCCGGGTCGGGCTGGTTTGATAGAGCCAAGTGGCTCCTGCAATCTGCCAGCCAGAAGCGGGGCAGGTGAGTTTTGTTTGTCAGGGAAAAACGGCCGTGGTTTGAGTTCGGGGCCCTGTGGCTGGGAGTGGCCGTCTGGCTCCTGAAAATCCCCGCCGCGCAGGATGGCTCCCAAACCCTAGGCGGCACCAGTGCCGAGTCGGGCTGGTTTGATAGAGCCAAGTGGCTCCTGCGATCTGCAGCCCAGAAGCAGGGCAGGTGAGTTTTGCTTGCCACGGAAATGGGCCGTGGTTTGCGTTCGGGGGCCTGTGGCTGGGAGTGGCCGGCTGGCTCCTGAAAATCCACGCCGCGCAGGATGGTTCCCAGACCCAAGGTGGCACCTGTGCCCAGTCGGGCTGGCTGATAGAGCCAAGTGGCTCCTGCAATCTGCCAGCCAGAAGCCGGGCAGGTGAGTTTTGCTTGCCAGGGAAAAGGGCCATGGTTTGCGTTCAGGGGCCTGTGGCTGGGAGTGGCCGGCTGGCTCCTGAAAATCCACGCCACGCAGGATGGTTCCCAGTCCCAAGGGGGCACCAGTGCCGAGTCGGGCTGGTTTGATAGAGCCAAGTGGCTCCTGCAATCTGCCAGCCAAAAGCGGGGCAGGTGAGTTTTGTTTGCCGGGAAAAACGGCCGTGGTTTGAGTTCGGGGGCCTGTGGCTGGGAGTGGCCGGCTGGCTCCTAAAATTCCTTGTTATACAGGATGGTTCCCAGACCCAAAATGGCACCAGTGACAAGTCGAGCTGGTTTGACAGTGCCAAGTAGCTGCTGCAATCCGCCATCCAGAAACGGGGCAAGTGAGTTTTGTTTGCCAGGGAAAAGGGCCGTGGTTGGTGCTTGGGGGCCTGTGGCTGGGAGTGGCCGGCTGGCTCCTGAAAATCCACGCTGCGCACGATGGTTCACAGAACCAAGGTGGCACCAGTGCCAAGTCGGGCTGGTTTGATACAGCCAAGTGGCTCCTGCAATCTGCAGCCCAGAAGCAGGGCAGGTGAGTTTTGTTTGCCAGGAAAAAGGGCCCTGGTTTGTGTTCGGGGGCCTGTGGCTGGGAGTGGCCGGCTGGCTCCTGAAAATCCACATTTCAAAAGATGGTTCCCAGACCCAAGGTGGCACCAGTGCCGAGTCGGGCTGGTTTGACAGTACCAAGTGGCTCCTGCAATCTGCAGCCCAGAAGCAGGGCAGGCGAATTTTGTTTGCTAGGAAAAAGGGCCGTGGTTTGTGTTTGGGGGCCAGTGGCTGGGAGTGGCTGGCTGGCTCCTGAAAATCCACAGTAGGAAGGATTGTTCGAAGACCCAAGGTGTCACCAGTGCCAAATCAGGCTGGTTTGATAGAACCAAGTGGCTCCACCAATCTGCCACGCAGAAGCGGGGCAGGTGAGTTTTGTTTGTCAGGGAAAAGGGCCGTGGTTGGTGTTTGGGGGCCTGTGGCTGGGAGTGGCCGGCTGGCTCCTGAAAATCCACGCTGCGCAGGATGGTTCCCAGACCCAAGGTGGCACCAGTGCCAAGTCGGGCTGGTTTGATACAGCCAAGAGGCTCCTGCAATCTGCAGCCCAGAAGCAGGGCAGGTGAGTTTTGTTTGCCACGGAAAAGGGCCGTGGTTTTCTTTCGGGGCCTGTGGCTGGGAGTGGCCGGCTGGCTCCTGAAAATCCCCGCCGCGCAGGATGGTTCCCAGACCCAAGGTGGCACCAGTGCCGAGTCAGGCTGGTTTGATAGAGCCAAGTGGCTGCTGCAATCTGCCAGCCAGAATTCGGGCAGGTGAGTTATGATTGCCAGGGAAAAGAGCCGTGGTTTGTGTTCAGGGGCCTGTGGCCGGGAGTGGCCGGCTGGCTCCTGAAAATCCACGCCGCGCAGGATGGTTCCCAGACCCAAGGTGGCACCAGTGCCGAGTCAGGCTGGTTTGAAAGAGCCATGGGGCTCCTGCAATCTCCCAGCGAGAAGCGTGGCAGGTGAGTGTTGTTTGCCGGGAAAAACCGACGTGGTTTGCGTTCGGGGGCCTGTGGCTGGGAGTGGCCGGCTGGCTCCTGAAAATCCACGCCGTGCACGATGGTTCACAGACCCAAGGGGGCACCAGTGCCGAGTCGGGCTGGTTTGATAGAGCCAAGTGGCTCCTGCAATCTGCCAGCCAGAAGCGCGGCAGGTGAGTTTTGTTTGCCACGGAAAAACGGCCGTGGTGTGAGTTCGGGGGCCTATGGCTGTGAGTGGGCGGCTGGCTCCTGAAATTCCTTGATATGCAGGATGGTTCCCAGACCCAAAATGGCACCAGTGCCAAGTCGAGCTGGTTTCACAGTGCCAAGTAGCTGCTGCAATCCGCCATCCAGAAACGGGGCAGGTGAGTTTTGTTTGCCAGGGAAAATGGCCCTGGTTTGTGCTTGGGGGCCTGTGGCTGGGAGTGGCCGGCTGGCTCCTGAAAATCCACACCGCGCAGGATGGTTCCCAGACCCAAGGTGGCACCAGCGCCGAGTCGGGCTGGTTTGATAGAGCCAAGTGGCTCCTGCAATCTGCCAGCCAGAAGCGGGGAACGTGAATTTTGTTTGCCGGGAAAAACGGCCGTGGTCTGAGTTCGGTGGCCTGTGCCTGGGAGTGGGCGGCTGGCTCCTGAAATTCTTTGATATGCAGGATGGTTCCCAGACCCAAAATGGCACCAGTGCCAAGTCGAGCTGGTTTGACAGTGCCAAGTAGCTGCTGCAATCTGCCATCCCGAAACGGGGCAGGTGAGTTTTGTTTGTCGGGGAAAAGGGCCGTGGTTTGCGTTCGGGGCCCTGTGGCTGGGAGTGGCCGTCGGGCTCCTGAAAATCCCCGCCGCGCAGGATGGTTCCCAGACGCAAGGTGGCACCAGTGCCGAGTCGGGCTGGTTTGATAGAGCCAAGTGGCTCCTGCAATCTGCAGCCCAGAAGCAGGGCAGGTGAGTTTTTTTTGCCAGGGAAAAGGGCCCTGGTTTGTGTTCGGGGGCCAGTGGCTGGGAGTGGCTGGCTGGCTCCTGAAAATCCACGATGCCCAGAATAGTTCCCAGACCCAAGGAGGCACCAGTGCCGAGTCGCGCTGGTTCGATAGAGCCAAGTGGCTCCTGCAATCTGCCAGCCAGAAGCAGGGCAGGTGAGTTGTGTTTGCCAGGGAAAAATGGCCGTGGTTTGCACTCGGGGGCCTGCGGCTGGCCGTGGCCGGCTGGCTCCTGAAAATCCACGCTGCACAGCATGGCTCCCAAACCCAAGGCGGCACCAGTGCCGAGTCGGGCTGGTTTGATAGAGCCAAGTGGCTCCTGCAATCTGCAGCCCAGAAGCAGGGCAGGTGAGTTGTGTTTGCCACAGAAAAGCGGACGTGGTTTGCGTTCAGGGGACTGTGGCTGGGATTGACCGGCTCGCTCCTGAAAATCCACGCCGCGCAGGATGGTTCCCAGACCCAAGGTGGCACCAGTGCCGGGTCGGGCTGGTTTGATAGAGCCAAGTGGCTCCTGCAATCTGCCAGCCAGAAGCGGGGCAGGTGAGTTTTGTTTGTCAGGGAAAAACGGCCGTGGTTTGCGTTCGGGGCCCTGTGGCTGGGAGTGGCCGTCTGGCTCCTGAAAATCCCCGCCGCGCAGGATGGCTCCCAAACCCTAGGCGGCACCAGTGCCGAGTCGGGCTGGTTTGATACAGCCAAGAGGCTCCTGCAATCTGCAGCCCAGAAGCAGGGCAGGTGAGTTTTGCTTGCCACGGAAATGGGCCGTGGTTTGCGTTCGGGGGCCTGTGGCTGGGAGTGGCCGGCGGGCTCCTGAAAATCCACGCCGCGCAGGATGGTTCCCAGACCCAAGGTGGCACCTGTGCCCAGTCGGGCTGGCTGATAGAGCCAAGTGGCTCCTGCAATCTGCCAGCCAGAAGCCGGGCAGGTGAGTTTTGCTTGCCAGGGAAAAGGGCCATGGTTTGCGTTCAGGGGCCTGTGGCCGGGAGTGGCCGGCTGGCTCCTGAAAATCCACGCCGCGCAGGATGGTTCCCAGTCCCAAGGGGGCACCAGTGCCGAGTCGGGCTGGTTTGATAGAGCCAAGTGGCTCCTGCAATCTGCCAGCCAGGAGCGGGGCAGGTGAGTTTTGTTTGCCGGGAAAAACGGCCGTGGTTTAAGTTCGGGGGCCTGTGGCTGGGAGTGGCTGGCTGGCTCCTGAAAATCCACAGTAGGAAGGATTGTTCGAAGACCCAAGGTGTCACCAGTGCCAAATCAGGCTGGTTTGATAGAACCAAGTGGCTCCACCAATCTGCCACGCAGAAGCGGGGCAGGTGAGTTTTGTTTGTCAGGGAAAAGGGTCGTGGTTGGTGTTTGGGGGCCTGTGGCTGGGAGTGGCCGGCTGGCTCCTGAAAATCCACGCTGCGCAGGATGGTTCCCAGACCCAAGGTGGCACCAGTGCCAAGTCGGGCTGGTTTGATACAGCCAAGAGGCTCCTGCAATCTGCAGCCCAGAAGCAGGGCAGGTGAGTTTTGTTTGCCACGGAAAAGGGCCGTGGTTTTCTTTCGGGGCCTGTGGCTGGGAGTGGCCGGCTGGCTCCTGAAAATCCACGCCGCGCAGGATGGTTCCCAGACCCAAGGTGGCACCAGTGCCGAGTCAGGCTGGTTTGATAGAGCCAAGTGGCTCCTGCAATCTGCCAGCCAGAATTCGGGCAGGTGAGTTATGATTGCCAGGGAAAAGAGCCGTGGTTTGTGTTTAGGGGCCTGTGGCCGGGAGTGGCCGGCTGGCTCCTGAAAATCCCCGCCCCGCAGGATGGTTCCCAGACCCAAGGTGGCACCAGTGCCGAGTCGGGCTGGCTGATAGAGCCAAGTGGCTCCTGCAATCTGCCAGCCAGAAGCGGGGCAGGTGAGTTTTGTTTGCCGGGAAAAACAAACGTGGTTTGCGTTCGGTGGCCTGTGGCTGGGAGTGGCTGGCTGGCTCCTGAAAATCCACACCGCGCAGGATGGTTCCCGGACCCAAGTGGAACCTGTACCAAGTCGGGCTGGCTGATAGAGTCACGTGGCTCCTGCAATCTGCAGCCCAGAAGCAGGGCAGGCGAATTTTGTTTGCTAGGAAAAAGGGCCGTGGTTTGTGTTTGGGGCCCTGTGGCTGGGAGTGGCCGGCTGGCTCCTGAAAATCCACGCCGCGCAGGATGGTTCCCAGACCCAAGGTGGCACCAGTGCCGAGTCGGGCTGGTTTGATAGAGCCAAGTGGCTCCTGCAATCTGCCAGCCAGAAGCGGGGAACTTGAGTTTTGTTTGCCGGGAAAAACGGCCGTGGTGTGAGTTCGGTGGCCTGTGCCTGGGAGTGGCTGGCTGGCTCCTGAAAATCCACGCCGTGCACGATGGTTCACAGACCCAAAATGGCACCAGTGCCAAGTCGAGCTGGTTTGACAGTGCCAAGTAGCTGCTGCAATCTGCCATCCCGAAACGGGGCAGGTGAGTTATGTTTGTTGGGGAAAAGGGCCGTGGTTTGCGTTCGGGGCCCTGTGGCTGGGAGTGGCCGTCTGGCTCCTGAAAATCCCCGCCGCGCAGGATGGTTCCCAGACCCAAGGTGGCAGCAGTGCTGAGTCGGGCTGGTTTGATAGAGCCAAGTGGCTCCTGCGATCTGCAGCCCAGAAGCAGGGCAGTGGAGTTTAGCTTGCCACGGAAATGGGCCGTGGTTTGCGTTCGGGGGCCTGTGGCTGGGAGTGGCCGGCTGGCTCCTGAAAATCCACGCCGCGCAGGATGGTTCCCAGACCCAAGGTGGCACCTGTGCCGAGTCGGGCTGGCTGATAGAGCCAAGTGGCTCCTGAAATCTGCCAGCCAGAAGCCGGGCAGGTGAGTTTTGCTTTCCCGGGAAAAGGGCCATGGTTTGCGTTCAGGGGCCTGTGGCCGGGAGTGGCCGGCTGGCTCCTGAAAATCCACGCCGCGCACGATGGTTCCCAGTCCCAAGGGGGCACCAGTGCCGAGTCGGGCTGGTTTGATAGGGCCAAGTGGCTCCTGCAATCTGCCAGCCAAAGCGGGGCAGGTGAGTTTTGTTTGCCGGGAAAAACGGCCGTGGTTTGCGTTCGGGGGACTGTGGCTGGGAGTGGCCGGCTGGCTCCTGAAATTCCTTGTTATACAGGATGGTTCCCAGACCCAAAATGGCACCAGTGCCAAGTCGAGCTGGTTTGACAGTGCCAAGTAGCTGCTGCAATCCGCCATCCAGAAACGGGGCAAGTGAGTTTTGTTTGCCAGGGAAAAGGGCCGTGGTTTTTGTTTGGGGGCCTGTGGCCAGGAGTGGCCGGCTGGTTCCTGAAAATCCACGCTGCGCAGGATGGTTCCCAGAACCAAGGTGGCGCCAGTGCCAAGTCGGGCTGGTTTGATACAGCCAAGTGGCTCCTGCAATCTGCAGCCCAGAAGCAGGGCAGGTGAGTTTTGTTTGCCAGGAAAAAGGGCCCTGGTTTGTGTTCGGGGGCCTGTGGCTGGGAGTGGCCGGCTGGCTCCTGAAAATCCACATTTCAAAAGATGGTTCCCAGACCCAAGGTGGCACCAGTGCCGAGTCGGGCTGGTTTGATAGAGCCAAGTGGCTCCTGCAATCTGCCAGCCAGAAGCGGGGCAGGTGAGTTTTGTTTGATACGGAAAAACGGCCGTGGTGTGAGTTCGGGGGCCTATGGCTGGGAGTGGGCGGCTGGCTCCTGAAATTCCTTGATATGCAGGATGGTTCCCAGACCCAAAATGGCACCAGTGCCAAGTCGAGCTGGTTTGACAGTGCCAAGTAGCTGCTGCAATCCGCCATCCAGAAACGGGGCAGGTGAGTTTTGTTTGCCAGGGAAAATGGCCCTGGTTTGTGCTTGGGGGCCTGTGGCTGGGAGTGGCCGGCTGGCTCCTGAAAATCCACGCCGCGCAGGATGATTCCCAGACCCAAGGTGGCACCAGTGCCGGGTCGGGCTGGTTTGATAGAGCCAAGTGGCTCCTGCAATCTGCCAGCCAGAAGCGGGACAGGTGAGTTTTGTTTCTCAGGGAAAAACGGCCGTGGTTTGCGTTCGGGGCCCTGTGGCTGGGAGTGGCCGTCTGGCTCCTGAAAATCCCCGCCGCGCAGGATGGTTCCCAAACCCAAGGCGGCACCAGTGCCGAGTCGGGCTGGTTTGATAGAGCCAAGTGGCTCCTGCGATCTGCAGCCCAGAAGCAGGGCAGGTGAGTTTTGCTTGCCACGGAAATGGGCCGTGGTTTGCGTTCGGGGGCCTGTGGCTGGGAGTGGCCGGCTGGCTCCTGAAAATCCACGCCGCGCAGGATGGTTCCCAGACCCTAGGTGGCACCTGTGCCCAGTCGGGCTGGCTGATAGAGCCAAGTGGCTCCTGCAATCTGCCAGCCAGAAGCCGGGCAGGTGAGTTTTGCTTGCCAGGGAAAAGGGCCATGGTTTGCGTTCAGGGGCCTGTGGCCGGGAGTGGCCGGCTGGCTCCTGAAAATCCACGCCGCGCAGGATGGTTCCCAGTCCCAAGGGGGCACCAGTGCCGAGTCGGGCTGGTTTGATAGAGCCAAGTGGCTCCTGCAATCTGCCAGCCAGAAGCGGGGCAGGTGAGTTTTGTTTGCCGGGAAAAACGGCC
Organism: Zonotrichia albicollis; assembly: GCF_047830755.1. Taxonomy (NCBI): domain Eukaryota; kingdom Metazoa; phylum Chordata; class Aves; order Passeriformes; family Passerellidae; genus Zonotrichia; species Zonotrichia albicollis. The sequence continues at coordinate 46,174,168 of NC_133824.1, forward strand.
GTGGTTTAAGTTCGGGGGCCTGTGGCTGGGAGTGGCTGGCTGGCTCCTGAAAATCCACAGTAGGAAGGATTGTTCGAAGACCCAAGGTGTCACCAGTGCCAAATCAGGCTGGTTTGATAGAACCAAGTGGCTCCACCAATCTGCCACGCAGAAGCGGGGCAGGTGAGTTTTGTTTGTCAGGGAAAAGGGTCGTGGTTGGTGTTTGGGGGCCTGTGGCTGGGAGTGGCCGGCTGGCTCCTGAAAATCCACGCTGCGCAGGATGGTTCCCAGACCCAAGGTGGCACCAGTGCCAAGTCGGGCTGGTTTGATACAGCCAAGAGGCTCCTGCAATCTGCAGCCCAGAAGCAGGGCAGGTGAGTTTTGTTTGCCACGGAAAAGGGCCGTGGTTTTCTTTCGGGGCCTGTGGCTGGGAGTGGCCGGCTGGCTCCTGAAAATCCACGCCGCGCAGGATGGTTCCCAGACCCAAGGTGGCACCAGTGCCGAGTCAGGCTGGTTTGATAGAGCCAAGTGGCTCCTGCAATCTGCCAGCCAGAATTCGGGCAGGTGAGTTATGATTGCCAGGGAAAAGAGCCGTGGTTTGTGTTTAGGGCCCTGTGGCCGGGAGTGGCCGGCTGGCTCCTGAAAATCCCCGCCCCGCAGGATGGTTCCCAGACCCAAGGTGGCACCAGTGCCGAGTCGGGCTGGCTGATAGAGCCAAGTGGCTCCTGCAATCTGCCAGCCAGAAGCGGGGCAGGTGAGTTTTGTTTGCCAGGGAAAAACGGACGTGGTTTGCGTTCGGTGGCCTGTGGCTGGGAGTGGCTGGCTGGCTCCTGAAAATCCACATTTCGCAGGATGGTTCCCGGACCCAAGTGGAACCTGTACCAAGTCGGGCTGGCTGATAGAGTCAAGTGGCTCCTGCAATCTGCAGCCCAGAAGCAGGGCAGGCGAATTTTGTTTGCTAGGAAAAAGGGCCGTGGTTTGTGTTTGGGGCCCTGTGGCTGGGAGTGGCCGGCTGGCTCCTGAAAATCCACGCCGCACAGGATGGTTCCCAGACCCAAGGTGGCAGCAGTGCTGAGTCGGGCTGGTTTGATAGAGCCAAGTGGCTCCTGCGATCTGCAGCCCAGAAGCAGGGCAGTGGAGTTTAGCTTGCCACGGAAATGGGCCGTGGTTTGCGTTCGGGGGCCTGTGGCTGGGAGTGGCCGGCTGGCTCCTGAAAATCCACGCCGCGCAGGATGGTTCCCAGACCCAAGGTGGCACCTGTGCCGAGTCGGGCTGGCTGATAGAGCCAAGTGGCTCCTGAAATCTGCCAGCCAGAAGCCGGGCAGGTGAGTTTTGCTTTCCCGGGAAAAGGGCCATGGTTTGCGTTCAGGGGCCTGTGGCCGGGAGTGGCCGGCTGGCTCCTGAAAATCCACGCCGCGCACGATGGTTCCCAGTCCCAAGGGGGCACCAGTGCCGAGTCGGACTGGTTTGATAGGGCCAAGTGGCTCCTGCAATCTGCCAGCCAAAAGCGGGGCAGGTGAGTTTTGTTTGCCGGGAAAAACGGCCGTGGTTTGCGTTCGGGGGCCTGTGGCTGGGAGTGGCCGGCTGGCTCCTGAAATTCCTTGTTATACAGGATGGTTCCCAGACCCAAAATGGCACCAGTGCCAAGTCGAGCTGGTTTGACAGTGCCAAGTAGCTGCTGCAATCCGCCATCCAGAAACGGGGCAAGTGAGTTTTGTTTGCCAGGGAAAAGGGCCGTGGTTTTTGTTTGGGGGCCTGTGGCCAGGAGTGGCCGGCTGGTTCCTGAAAATCCACGCTGCGCAGGATGGTTCCCAGAACCAAGGTGGCGCCAGTGCCAAGTCGGGCTGGTTTGATACAGCCAAGTGGCTCCTGCAATCTGCAGCCCAGAAGCAGGGCAGGTGAGTTTTGTTTGCCAGGAAAAAGGGCCCTGGTTTGTGTTCGGGGGCCTGTGGCTGGGAGTGGCCGGCTGGCTCCTGAAAATCCACATTTCAAAAGATGGTTCCCAGACCCATGGTGGCACCAGTGCCGAGTCGGGCTGGTTTGATAGAGCCAAGTGGCTCCTGCAATCTGCCAGCCAAAAGCGGGGCAGGTGAGTTTTGTTTGATACGGAAAAACGGCCGTGGTGTGAGTTCGGGGGCCTATGGCTGGGAGTGGGCGGCTGGCTCCTGAAATTCCTTGATATGCAGGATGGTTCGCAGACCCAAAATGGCACCAGTGCCAAGTCGAGCTGGTTTGACAGTGCCAAGTAGCTGCTGCAATCCGCCATCCAGAAACGGGGCAGGTGAGTTTTGATTGCCAGGGAAAATGGCCCTGGTTTGTGCTTGGGGGCCTGTGGCTGGGAGTGGCCGGCTGGCTCCTGAAAATCCACGCCGCGCAGGATGATTCCCAGACCCAAGGTGGCACCAGTGCCGGGTCGGGCTGGTTTGATAGAGCCAAGTGGCTCCTGCAATCTGCCAGCCAGAAGCGGGGCAGGTGAGTTTTGTTTCTCAGGGAAAAACGGCCGTGGTTTGCGTTCGGGGCCCTGTGGCTGGGAGTGGCCGTCTGGCTCCTGAAAATCCCCGCCGCGCAGGATGGCTCCCCATCCCAAGGCGGCACCAGTGCCGAGTCGGGCTGGTTTGATAGAGCCAAGTGGCTCCTGCAATCTGCAGCCCAGAAGCAGGGCAGGTGAGTTGTGTTTGCCACAGAAAAGCGGACGTGGTTTGCGTTCAGGGGACTGTGGCTGGGAGTGACCGGCTGGCTCCTGAAAATCCACGCCGCGCAGGATGGTTCCCAGACCCAAGGTGGCACCAGTGCCGGGTCGGGCTGGTTTGATAGAGCCAAGTGGCTCCTGCAATCTGCCAGCCAGAAGCGGGGCAGGTGAGTTTTGTTTGTCAGGGAAAAACGGCCGTGGTTTGCGTTCGGGGCCCTGTGGCTGGGAGTGGCCGTCTGGCTCCTGAAAATCCCCGCCGCGCAGGATGGCTCCCAAACCCTAGGCGGCACCAGTGCCGAGTCGGGCTGGTTTGATAGAGCCAAGTGGCTCCTGCGATCTGCAGCCCAGAAGCAGGGCAGGTGAGTTTTGCTTGCCACGGAAATGGGCCGTGGTTTGCGTTCGGGGGCCTGTGGCTGGGAGTGGCCGGGTGGCTCCTGAAAATCCACGCCGCGCAGGATGGTTCCCAGACCCAAGGTGGCACCTGTGCCCAGTCGGGCTGGCTGATAGAGCCAAGTGGCTCCTGCAATCTGCCAGCCAGAAGCCGGGCAGGTGAGTTTTGCTTGCCAGGGAAAAGGGCCATGGTTTGCGTTCAGGGGCCTGTGGCCGGGAGTGGCCGGCTGGCTCCTGAAAATCCACGCCGCGCAGGATGGTTCCCAGTCCCAAGGGGGCACCAGTGCCGAGTCGGGCTGGTTTGATAGAGCCAAGTGGCTCCTGCAATCTGCCAGCCAGAAGCGGGGCAGGTGAGTTTTGTTTGCCGGGAAAAACGGCCGTGGTTTAAGTTCGGGGGCCTGTGGCTGGGAGTGGCTGGCTGGCTCCTGAAAATCCACAGTAGGAAGGATTGTTCGAAGACCCAAGGTGTCACCAGTGCCAAATCAGGCTGGTTTGATAGAACCAAGTGGCTCCACCAATCTGCCACGCAGAAGCGGGGCAGGTGAGTTTTGTTTGTCAGGGAAAAGGGTCGTGGTTGGTGTTTGGGGGCCTGTGGCTGGGAGTGGCCGGCTGGCTCCTGAAAATCCACGCTGCGCAGGATGGTTCCCAGACCCAAGGTGGCACCAGTGCCAAGTCGGGCTGGTTTGATACAGCCAAGAGGCTCCTGCAATCTGCAGCCCAGAAGCAGGGCAGGTGAGTTTTGTTTGCCACGGAAAAGGGCCGTGGTTTTCTTTCGGGGCCTGTGGCTGGGAGTGGCCGGCTGGCTCCTGAAAATCCACGCCGCGCAGGATGGTTCCCAGACCCAAGGTGGCACCAGTGCCGAGTCAGGCTGGTTTGATAGAGCCAAGTGGCTCCTGCAATCTGCCAGCCAGAATTCGGGCAGGTGAGTTATGATTGCCAGGGAAAAGAGCCGTGGTTTGTGTTTAGGGCCCTGTGGCCGGGAGTGGCCGGCTGGCTCCTGAAAATCCCCGCCCCGCAGGATGGTTCCCAGACCCAAGGTGGCACCAGTGCCGAGTCGGGCTGGCTGATAGAGCCAAGTGGCTCCTGCAATCTGCCAGCCAGAAGCGGGGCAGGTGAGTTTTGTTTGCCAGGGAAAAACGGACGTGGTTTGCGTTCGGTGGCCTGTGGCTGGGAGTGGCTGGCTGGCTCCTGAAAATCCACATTTCGCAGGATGGTTCCCGGACCCAAGTGGAACCTGTACCAAGTCGGGCTGGCTGATAGAGTCAAGTGGCTCCTGCAATCTGCAGCCCAGAAGCAGGGCAGGCGAATTTTGTTTGCTAGGAAAAAGGGCCGTGGTTTGTGTTTGGGGCCCTGTGGCTGGGAGTGGCCGGCTGGCTCCTGAAAATCCACGCCGCACAGGATGGTTCCCAGACCCAAGGTGGCAGCAGTGCTGAGTCGGGCTGGTTTGATAGAGCCAAGTGGCTCCTGCGATCTGCAGCCCAGAAGCAGGGCAGTGGAGTTTAGCTTGCCACGGAAATGGGCCGTGGTTTGCGTTCGGGGGCCTGTGGCTGGGAGTGGCCGGCTGGCTCCTGAAAATCCACGCCGCGCAGGATGGTTCCCAGACCCAAGGTGGCACCTGTGCCCAGTCGGGCTGGCTGATAGAGCCAAGTGGCTCCTGAAATCTGCCAGCCAGAAGCCGGGCAGGTGAGTTTTGCTTTCCCGGGAAAAGGGCCATGGTTTGCGTTCAGGGGCCTGTGGCCGGGAGTGGCCGGCTGGCTCCTGAAAATCCACGCCGCGCACGATGGTTCCCAGTCCCAAGGGGGCACCAGTGCCGAGTCGGGCTGGTTTGATAGGGCCAAGTGGCTCCTGCAATCTGCCAGCCAAAAGCGGGGCAGGTGAGTTTTGTTTGCCGGGAAAAACGGCCGTGGTTTGCGTTCGGGGGCCTGTGGCTGGGAGTGGCCGGCTGGCTCCTGAAATTCCTTGTTATACAGGATGGTTCCCAGACCCAAAATGGCACCAGTGCCAAGTCGAGCTGGTTTGACAGTGCCAAGTAGCTGCTGCAATCCGCCATCCAGAAACGGGGCAAGTGAGTTTTGTTTGCCAGGGAAAAGGGCCGTGGTTTTTGTTTGGGGGCCTGTGGCCAGGAGTGGCCGGCTGGTTCCTGAAAATCCACGCTGCGCAGGATGGTTCCCAGAACCAAGGTGGCGCCAGTGCCAAGTCGGGCTGGTTTGATACAGCCAAGTGGCTCCTGCAATCTGCAGCCCAGAAGCAGGGCAGGTGAGTTTTGTTTGCCAGGAAAAAGGGCCCTGGTTTGTGTTCGGGGGCCTGTGGCTGGGAGTGGCCGGCTGGCTCCTGAAAATCCACATTTCAAAAGATGGTTCCCAGACCCAAGGTGGCACCAGTGCCGAGTCGGGCTGGTTTGATAGAGCCAAGTGGCTCCTGCAATCTGCCAGCCAAAAGCGGGGCAGGTGAGTTTTGTTTGATACGGAAAAACGGCCGTGGTGTGAGTTCGGGGGCCTATGGCTGGGAGTGGGCGGCTGGCTCCTGAAATTCCTTGATATGCAGGATGGTTCCCAGACCCAAAATGGCACCAGTGCCAAGTCGAGCTGGTTTGACAGTGCCAAGTAGCTGCTGCAATCCGCCATCCAGAAACGGGGCAGGTGAGTTTTGATTGCCAGGGAAAATGGCCCTGGTTTGTGCTTGGGGGCCTGTGGCTGGGAGTGGCCGGCTGGCTCCTGAAAATCCACGCCGCGCAGGATGATTCCCAGACCCAAGGTGGCACCAGTGCCGGGTCGGGCTGGTTTGATAGAGCCAAGTGGCTCCTGCAATCTGCCAGCCAGAAGCGGGGCAGGTGAGTTTTGTTTCTCAGGGAAAAACGGCCGTGGTTTGCGTTCGGGGCCCTGTGGCTGGGAGTGGCCGTCTGGCTCCTGAAAATCCCCGCCGCGCAGGATGGCTCCCAAACCCAAGGCGGCACCAGTGCCGAGTTGGGCTGGTTTGATAGAGCCAAGTGGCTCCTGCAATCTGCAGCCCAGAAGCAGGGCAGGTGAGTTGTGTTAGCCACAGAAAAGCGGACGTGGTTTGCGTTCAGGGGACTGTGGCTGGGAGTGACCGGCTGGCTCCTGAAAATCCACGCCGCGCAGGATGGTTCCCAGACCCAAGGTGGCACCAGTGCCGGGTCGGGCTGGTTTGATAGAGCCAAGTGGCTCCTGCAATCTGCCAGCCAGAAGCGGGGCAGGTGAGTTTTGTTTGTCAGGGAAAAACGGCCGTGGTTTGCGTTCGGGGCCCTGTGGCTGGGAGTAGCCGTCTGGCTCCTGAAAATCCCCGCCGCGCAGGATGGCTCCCAAACCCTAGGCGGCACCAGTGCCGAGTCGGGCTGGTTTGATAGAGCCAAGTGGCTCCTGCGATCTGCAGCCCAGAAGCAGGGCAGGTGAGTTTTGCTTGCCACGGAAATGGGCCGTGGTTTGCATTCGGGGGCCTGTGGCTGGGAGTGGCCGGCTGGCTCCTGAAAATCCACGCCGCGCAGGATGGTTCCCAGACCCAAGGTGGCACCTGTGCCCAGTCGGGCTGGCTGATAGAGCCAAGTGGCTCCTGCAATCTGCCAGCCAGAAGCCGGGCAGGTGAGTTTTGCTTGCCAGGGAAAAGGGCCATGGTTTGCGTTCAGGGGCCTGTGGCCGGGAGTGGCCGGCTGGCTCCTGAAAATCCACGCCGCGCAGGATGGTTCCCAGTCCCAAGGGGGCACCAGTGCCGAGTCGGGCTGGTTTGATAGAGCCAAGTGGCTCCTGCAATCTGCCAGCCAGAAGCGGGGCAGGTGAGTTTTGTTTGCCGGGAAAAACGGCCGTGGTTTGCGTTCGGGGGCCTGTGGCTGGGAGTGGCTGGCTGGCTCCTGAAAATCCACAGTAGGAAGGATTGTTCGAAGACCCAAGGTGTCACCAGTGCCAAATCAGGCTGGTTTGATAGAACCAAGTGGCTCCACCAATCTGCCACGCAGAAGCGGGGCAGGTGAGTTTTGTTTGTCAGGGAAAAGGGTCGTGGTTGGTGTTTGGGGGCCTGTGGCTGGGAGTGGCCGGCTGGCTCCTGAAAATCCACGCTGCGCAGGATGGTTCCCAGACCCAAGGTGGCACCAGTGCCGGGTCGGGCTGGTTTGATAGAGCCAAGTGGCTCCTGCAATCTGCCAGCCAGAAGCGGGGCAGGTGAGTTTTGTTTCTCAGGGAAAAACGGCCGTGGTTTGCGTTCGGGGCCCTGTGGCTGGGAGTGGCCGTCTGGCTCCTGAAAATCCCCGCCGCGCAGGATGGCTCCCAAACCCTAGGCGGCACCAGTGCCGAGTCGGGCTGGTTTGATAGAGCCAAGTGGCTCCTGCGATCTGCAGCCCAGAAGCAGGGCAGGTGAGTTTTGCTTGCCACGGAAATGGGCCGTGGTTTGCGTTCGGGGGCCTGTGGCTGGGAGTGGCCGGCTGGCTCCTGAAAATCCACGCCGCGCAGGATGGTTCCCAGACCCAAGGTGGCACCTGTGCCCAGTCGGGCTGGCTGATAGAGCCAAGTGGCTCCTGCAATCTGCCAGCCAGAAGCCGGGCAGGTGAGTTTTGCTTGCCAGGGAAAAGGGCCATGGTTTGCGTTCAGGGGCCTGTGGCCGGGAGTGGCCGGCTGGCTCCTGAAAATCCACGCCGCGCAGGATGGTTCCCAGTCCCAAGGGGGCACCAGTGCCGAGTCGGGCTGGTTTGATAGAGCCAAGTGGCTCCTGCAATCTGCCAGCCAGAAGCGGGGCAGGTGAGTTTTGTTTGCCGGGAAAAACGGCCGTGGTTTAAGTTCGGGGGCCTGTGGCTGGGAGTGGCTGGCTGGCTCCTGAAAATCCACAGTAGGAAGGATTGTTCGAAGACCCAAGGTGTCACCAGTGCCAAATCAGGCTGGTTTGATAGAACCAAGTGGCTCCACCAATCTGCCACGCAGAAGCGGGGCAGGTGAGTTTTGTTTGTCAGGGAAAAGGGTCGTGGTTGGTGTTTGGGGGCCTGTGGCTGGGAGTGGCCGGCTGGCTCCTGAAAATCCACGCTGCGCAGGATGGTTCCCAGACCCAAGGTGGCACCAGTGCCAAGTCGGGCTGGTTTGATACAGCCAAGAGGCTCCTGCAATCTGCAGCCCAGAAGCAGGGCAGGTGAGTTTTGTTTGCCACGGAAAAGGGCCGTGGTTTTCTTTCGGGGCCTGTGGCTGGGAGTGGCCGGCTGGCTCCTGAAAATCCACGCCGCGCAGGATGGTTCCCAGACCCAAGGTGGCACCAGTGCCGAGTCAGGCTGGTTTGATAGAGCCAAGTGGCTCCTGCAATCTGCCAGCCAGAATTCGGGCAGGTGAGTTATGATTGCCAGGGAAAAGAGCCGTGGTTTGTGTTTAGGGCCCTGTGGCCGGGAGTGGCCGGCTGGCTCCTGAAAATCCCCGCCCCGCAGGATGGTTCCCAGACCCAAGGTGGCACCAGTGCCGAGTCGGGCTGGCTGATAGAGCCAAGTGGCTCCTGCAATCTGCCAGCCAGAAGCGGGGCAGGTGAGTTTTGTTTGCCAGGGAAAAACGGACGTGGTTTGCGTTCGGTGGCCTGTGGCTGGGAGTGGCTGGCTGGCTCCTGAAAATCCACATTTCGCAGGATGGTTCCCGGACCCAAGTGGAACCTGTACCAAGTCGGGCTGGCTGATAGAGTCAAGTGGCTCCTGCAATCTGCAGCCCAGAAGCAGGGCAGGCGAATTTTGTTTGCTAGGAAAAAGGGCCGTGGTTTGTGTTTGGGGCCCTGTGGCTGGGAGTGGCCGGCTGGCTCCTGAAAATCCACGCCGCACAGGATGGTTCCCAGACCCAAGGTGGCAGCAGTGCTGAGTCGGGCTGGTTTGATAGAGCCAAGTGGCTCCTGCGATCTGCAGCCCAGAAGCAGGGCAGTGGAGTTTAGCTTGCCACGGAAATGGGCCGTGGTTTGCGTTCGGGGGCCTGTGGCTGGGAGTGGCCGGCTGGCTCCTGAAAATCCACGCCGCGCAGGATGGTTCCCAGACCCAAGGTGGCACCTGTGCCGAGTCGGGCTGGCTGATAGAGCCAAGTGGCTCCTGAAATCTGCCAGCCAGAAGCCGGGCAGGTGAGTTTTGCTTTCCCGGGAAAAGGGCCATGGTTTGCGTTCAGGGGCCTGTGGCCGGGAGTGGCCGGCTGGCTCCTGAAAATCCACGCCGCGCACGATGGTTCCCAGTCCCAAGGGGGCACCAGTGCCGAGTCGGGCTGGTTTGATAGGGCCAAGTGGCTCCTGCAATCTGCCAGCCAAAAGCGGGGCAGGTGAGTTTTGTTTGCCGGGAAAAACGGCCGTGGTTTGCGTTCGGGGGCCTGTGGCTGGGAGTGGCCGGCTGGCTCCTGAAATTCCTTGTTATACAGGATGGTTCCCAGACCCAAAATGGCACCAGTGCCAAGTCGAGCTGGTTTGACAGTGCCAAGTAGCTGCTGCAATCCGCCATCCAGAAACGGGGCAAGTGAGTTTTGTTTGCCAGGGAAAAGGGCCGTGGTTTTTGTTTGGGGGCCTGTGGCCAGGAGTGGCCGGCTGGTTCCTGAAAATCCACGCTGCGCAGGATGGTTCCCAGAACCAAGGTGGCGCCAGTGCCAAGTCGGGCTGGTTTGATACAGCCAAGTGGCTCCTGCAATCTGCAGCCCAGAAGCAGGGCAGGTGAGTTTTGTTTGCCAGGAAAAAGGGCCCTGGTTTGTGTTCGGGGGCCTGTGGCTGGGAGTGGCCGGCTGGCTCCTGAAAATCCACATTTCAAAAGATGGTTCCCAGACCCAAGGTGGCACCAGTGCCGAGTCGGGCTGGTTTGATAGAGCCAAGTGGCTCCTGCAATCTGCCAGCCAAAAGCGGGGCAGGTGAGTTTTGTTTGATACGGAAAAACGGCCGTGGTGTGAGTTCGGGGGCCTATGGCTGGGAGTGGGCGGCTGGCTCCTGAAATTCCTTGATATGCAGGATGGTTCCCAGACCCAAAATGGCACCAGTGCCAAGTCGAGCTGGTTTGACAGTGCCAAGTAGCTGCTGCAATCCGCCATCCAGAAACGGGGCAGGTGAGTTTTGATTGCCAGGGAAAATGGCCCTGGTTTGTGCTTGGGGGCCTGTGGCTGGGAGTGGCCGGCTGGCTCCTGAAAATCCACGCCGCGCAGGATGATTCCCAGACCCAAGGTGGCACCAGTGCCGGGTCGGGCTGGTTTGATAGAGCCAAGTGGCTCCTGCAATCTGCCAGCCAGAAGCGGGGCAGGTGAGTTTTGTTTCTCAGGGAAAAACGGCCGTGGTTTGCGTTCGGGGCCCTGTCGCTGGGAGTGGCCGTCTGGCTCCTGAAAATCCCCGCCGCGCAGGATGGCTCCCAAACCCAAGGCGGCACCAGTGCCGAGTTGGGCTGGTTTGATAGAGCCAAGTGGCTCCTGCAATCTGCAGCCCAGAAGCAGGGCAGGTGAGTTGTGTTAGCCACAGAAAAGCGGACGTGGTTTGCGTTAAGGGGACTGTGGCTGGGAGTGACCGGCTGGCTCCTGAAAATCCACGCCGCGCAGGATGGTTCCCAGACCCAAGGTGGCACCAGTGCCGGGTCGGGCTGGTTTGATAGAGCCAAGTGGCTCCTGCAATCTGCCAGCCAGAAGCGGGGCAGGTGAGTTTTGTTTGTCAGGGAAAAACGGCCGTGGTTTGCGTTCGGGGCCCTGTGGCTGGGAGTGGCCGTCTGGCTCCTGAAAATCCCCGCCGCGCAGGATGGCTCCCAAACCCTAGGCGGCACCAGTGCCGAGTCGGGCTGGTTTGATAGAGCCAAGTGGCTCCTGCGATCTGCAGCCCAGAAGCAGGGCAGGTGAGTTTTGCTTGCCAGGGAAAAGGGCCATGGTTTGCGTTCAGGGGCCTGTGGCCGGGAGTGGCCGGCTGGCTCCTGAAAATCCACGCCGCGCAGGATGGTTCCCAGTCCCAAGGGGGCACCAGTGCCGAGTCGGGCTGGTTTGATAGAGCCAAGTGGCTCCTGCAATCTGCCAGCCAGAAGCGGGGCAGGTGAGTTTTGTTTGCCGGGAAAAACGGCCGTGGTTTAAGTTCGGGGGCCTGTGGCTGGGAGTGGCTGGCTGGCTCCTGAAAATCCACAGTAGGAAGGATTGTTCGAAGACCCAAGGTGTCACCAGTGCCAAATCAGGCTGGTTTGATAGAACCAAGTGGCTCCACCAATCTGCCACGCAGAAGCGGGGCAGGTGAGTTTTGTTTGTCAGGGAAAAGGGTCGTGGTTGGTGTTTGGGGGCCTGTGGCTGGGAGTGGCCGGCTGGCTCCTGAAAATCCACGCTGCGCAGGATGGTTCCCAGACCCAAGGTGGCACCAGTGCCAAGTCGGGCTGGTTTGATACAGCCAAGAGGCTCCTGCAATCTGCAGCCCAGAAGCAGGGCAGGTGAGTTTTGTTTGCCACGGAAAAGGGCTGTGGTTTTCTTTCGGGGCCTGTGGCTGGGAGTGGCCGGCTGGCTCCTGAAAATCCACGCCGCGCAGGATGGTTCCCAGACCCAAGGTGGCACCAGTGCCGAGTCAGGCTGGTTTGATAGAGCCAAGTGGCTCCTGCAATCTGCCAGCCAGAATTCGGGCAGGTGAGTTATGATTGCCAGGGAAAAGAGCCGTGGTTTGTGTTTAGGGGCCTGTGGCCGGGAGTGGCCGGCTGGCTCCTGAAAATCCCCGCCCCGCAGGATGGTTCCCAGACCCAAGGTGGCACCAGTGCCGAGTCGGGCTGGCTGATAGAGCCAAGTGGCTCCTGCAATCTGCCAGCCAGAAGCGGGGCAGGTGAGTTTTGTTTGCCAGGGAAAAACGGACGTGGTTTGCGTTCGGTGGCCTGTGGCTGGGAGTGGCTGGCTGGCTCCTGAAAATCCACACCGCGCAGGATGGTTCCCGGACCCAAGTGGAACCTGTACCAAGTCGGGCTGGCTGATAGAGTCAAGTGGCTCCTGCAATCTGCAGCCCAGAAGCAGGGCAGGCGAATTTTGTTTGCTAGGAAAAAGGGCCGTGGTTTGTGTTTGGGGCCCTGTGGCTGGCTGTGGCCGGCTGGCTCCTGAAATTCCACGCCGCACAGGATGGTTCCCAGACCCAAGGTGGCAGCAGTGCTGAGTCGGGCTGGTTTGATAGAGCCAAGTGGCTCCTGCGATCTGCAGCCCAGAAGCAGGGCAGTGGAGTTTAGCTTGCCACGGAAATGGGCCGTGGTTTGCGTTCGGGGGCCTGTGGCTGGGAGTGGCCGGCTGGCTCCTGAAAATCCACGCCGCGCAGGATGGTTCCCAGACCCAAGGTGGCACCTGTGCCCAGTCGGGCTGGCTGATAGAGCCAAGTGGCTCCTGAAATCTGCCAGCCAGAAGCCGGGCAGGTGAGTTTTGCTTTCCCGGGAAAAGGGCCATGGTTTGCGTTCAGGGGCCTGTGGCCGGGAGTGGCCGGCTGGCTCCTGAAAATCCACGCCGCGCACGATGGTTCCCAGTCCCAAGGGGGCACCAGTGCCGAGTCGGGCTGGTTTGATAGGGCCAAGTGGCTCCTGCAATCTGCCAGCCAAAAGCGGGGCAGGTGAGTTTTGTTTGCCGGGAAAAACGGCCGTGGTTTGCGTTCGGGGGCCTGTGGCTGGGAGTGGCCGGCTGGCTCCTGAAATTCCTTGTTATACAGGATGGTTCCCACAGGATGGTTCCCACCAGTGCCAAGTCGAGCTGGTTTGACAGTGCCAAGTAGCTGCTGCAATCCGCCATCCAGAAACGGGGCAAGTGAGTTTTGTTTGCCAGGGAAAAGGGCCGTGGTTTTTGTTTGGGGGCCTGTGGCCAGGAGTGGCCGGCTGGTTCCTGAAAATCCACGCTGCGCAGGATGGTTCCCAGAACCAAGGTGGCGCCAGTGCCAAGTCGGGCTGGTTTGATACAGCCAAGTGGCTCCTGCAATCTGCAGCCCAGAAGCAGGGCAGGTGAGTTTTGTTTGCCAGGAAAAAGGGCCCTGGTTTGTGTTCGGGGGCCTGTGGCTGGGAGTGGCCGGCTGGCTCCTGAAAATCCACATTTCAAAAGATGGTTCCCAGACCCAAGGTGGCACCAGTGCCGAGTCGGGCTGGTTTGATAGAGCCAAGTGGCTCCTGCAATCTGCCAGCCAAAAGCGGGGCAGGTGAGTTTTGTTTGATACGGAAAAACGGCCGTGGTGTGAGTTCGGGGGCCTATGGCTGGGAGTGGGCAGCTGGCTCCTGAAATTCCTTGATATGCAGGATGGTTCCCAGACCCAAAATGGCACCAGTGCCAAGTCGAGCTGGTTTGACAGTGCCAAGTAGCTGCTGCAATCCGCCATCCAGAAACGGGGCAGGTGAGTTTTGATTGCCAGGGAAAATGGCCCTGGTTTGTGCTTGGGGGCCTGTGGCTGGGAGTGGCCGGCTGGCTCCTGAAAATCCACGCCGCGCAGGATGATTCCCAGACCCAAGGTGGCACCAGTGCCGGGTCGGGCTGGTTTGATAGAGCCAAGTGGCTCCTGCAATCTGCCAGCCAGAAGCGGGGCAGGTGAGTTTTGTTTCTCAGGGAAAAACGGCCGTGGTTTGCGTTCGGGGCCCTGTGGCTGGGAGTGGCCGTCTGGCTCCTGAAAATCCCCGCCGCGCAGGATGGCTCCCCATCCCAAGGCGGCACCAGTGCCGAGTCGGGCTGGTTTGATAGAGCCAAGTGGCTCCTGCAATCTGCAGCCCAGAAGCAGGGCAGGTGAGTTGTGTTTGCCACAGAAAAGCGGACGTGGTTTGCGTTCAGGGCACTGTGGCTGGGAGTGACCGGCTGGCTCCTGAAAATCCACGCCGCGCAGGATGGTTCCCAGACCCAAGGTGGCACCAGTGCCGGGTCGGGCTGGTTTGATAGAGCCAAGTGGCTCCTGCAATCTGCCAGCCAGAAGCGGGGCAGGTGAGTTTTGTTTGTCAGGGAAAAACGGCCGTGGTTTGCGTTCGGGGCCCTGTGGCTGGGAGTGGCCGTCTGGCTCCTGAAAATCCCCGCCGCGCAGGATGGCTCCCAAACCCTAGGCGGCACCAGTGCCGAGTCGGGCTGGTTTGATAGAGCCAAGTGGCTCCTGCGATCTGCAGCCCAGAAGCAGGGCAGGTGAGTTTTGCTTGCCACGGAAATGGGCCGTGGTTTGCGTTCGGGGGCCTGTGGCTGGGAGTGGCCGGCTGGCTCCTGAAAATCCACGCCGCGCAGGATGGTTCCCAGACCCAAGGTGGCACCTGTGCCCAGTCGGGCTGGCTGATAGAGCCAAGTGGCTCCTGCAATCTGCCAGCCAGAAGCCGGGCAGGTGAGTTTTGCTTGCCAGGGAAAAGGGCCATGGTTTGCGTTCAGGGGCCTGTGGCCGGGAGTGGCTGGCTGGCTCCTGAAAATCCACGGTAGGCACGATATTTCCCAGACCCAAGGTGTCACCAGTACTAAGTCAGGCTAGTTTGATAGTACCAAGAGGCTCCTGCAATCTGCCATCCAATGCGGAGCAGGCGAATTTTTTTTTCTAGGAAAAAGGGCCGTGGTTTATTTTTGGGGGCCAGTGGCTGGGAGTGGCTGGCTGGCTCCTGAAAATCCACAGTAGGCAGGATAGTTACAAGACCCAAGGTGTCACCAGTGCGAAATCAGGCTGGTTTATACAACCAAGTGGCTCCAGCAATCTGCCACCCAGAAGCGGAGTTGGTGAGTTTTGTTTCCTGGGAACGTGGCCTTGGAGTGTGTTTGGGGGCCTGTGGCTAAGTGTGGCTGACTGGCTCCTGGAAATCCACGGCACGCAAGATAGTCTCCAGTCCAAAGCTGGCACCACTGCCAAGTCAGGCCGGTTTGATAGTACCAAGTGGCTCCTGCAATCTGCCTGCCAGAAGCGGGGCAGGTGAGTTTTGTTTGCCGGGAAAAACGGCCGTGGTGTGAGTTCAGGGGCCTGTGCCTGGGAGTGGGCGGCTGGCTCCTGAAATTCCTTGATATGCAGGATGGTTCCCAGACCCAAAATGGCACCAGTGCCAAGTCGAGCTGGTTTGACAGTGCCATGTAGCTGCTGCAATCTGCCATCCAGAAACGGGGCAGGTGAGTTGTGTTTGCCAGGGAAAAGGGCCCTGGTTTGTGCTTGGGGCCCTGTGGCTGGGAGTGGCCGGCTGGCTCCTGAAAATACACGCCGCGCAGGATGATTCCCAGACCCAAGGTGGCACCAGTGCTGGGTCGGGTTGGTTCGATAGAGCCCAGTGGCTCCTGCAATCTGCCAGCCAGAAGCGGGGCAGGTGAGTTTGGTTTGCCAGGAGAAAGGGCCCTGGTTTGTGTTCGGGGCCCTGTGGCTGGCAGTGGCCGGCTGGCTCCTGAAAATCCCCGCCGCGCAGGATAGTTCCCAGACCCAAGGTGGCACCAGGGCTGAGTCGGGCTGGTTTGATAGAGCCAAGTGGCTCCTGCAATCTGCAGCCCAGAAGCAGGGCAGGTGACTTTTGTTTGCCAAGGAAAAGGGCTGTGGTTTGCGTTCGGGGGCCTGTGGCTGGGAGCGGCGATCTTCCTCTGGAAAATCCACATTTTAAAAGATGGTTCCCAGACCCAAGGTGGCACCAGTGCCGAGTCGGGCTGGTTTGATAGGGCCAAGTGGCTCCTGCAATCTGCCAGCCAAAAGCGGGGCAGGTGAGTTTTGTTTGCCGGGAAAAATGGCCGTGGTTTGCGTTCGGGGGCCTGTGGCCGGGAGTGGCCGGCTGGCTCCTGAAATTCCTTGATATCCAGGATGGTTCCCAGACCTAAAATGGCACCAATGCCAAATCGAGCTGGTTTGACAGTGCCAAGTAGCTGCTGCAATCCTCCATCCAGAAACGGGGCAGGTGAGTTTTGTTTGCCAGGGAAAAGGGCCCTGGTTTGTGCTTGGGGGCCTGTGGCTGGGAGTGGCCGGCTGGCTCCTGAAAATCCATGCCGCGCAGGATGATTCCCAGACCCAAAATGGCCCCGGTGCCAAGTCGAACTGGTTTGACATTGCCAAGTAGCTCCTGCAATCTGCCAGGCAGAAGCGGGGCAGGTGAGTTTTGTCTTCTTGGAAAAAGGGCCCTGGTTTGTGTTCCAGGGCCTGTGGCTGGGAGTGGCCGTCTGGCTCCTGAAAATCCACAGTAGGCAGGATTGTTCGAAGACCCAATGTGTCACCAGTGCTAAATCAGGTTGGTTTGATAGAGCCAAGTGGCTCCTGCAATCTGCAGCCCAGAAGCAGGGCAGGTGACTCTTGATTGCCAGGGAAACGCGCCGTGGTTTGTGTTCGGGGGCCTGTGGCCGGCAGTGGCCCGCTGGCTCCTGAAAATGCACGCCGCGCAGGATGGTTCCCAAACCAAAGGGGGCCCCAGTGCCGAGTCGGGCTGGTTTCATAGAACCAAGTGGCTCTTGCAATTTGCCAGCCAGGAGCGGGACAGGTGAGTATTGTTTGCCAGGGAAAAGGGCCGTGGTTTCTGTTCAGGGGCCTGTGGCTGGCAGTGGCTGGCTGGCTCCTGAAAATCCACGCCGCGCAGGATGGTTCCCAGACCCAAGGTGGCACCTGTGCCCAGTCGGGCTGGCTGATAGAGTCAAGTGTCTCCTGCAATCTGCCAGCCAGAAGCGGGGCAGGTGAGTTTTGTTTGCCAGGAGAAATGGCTTTGGTTTGTGTTCGGGGCCTGTGGCTGAGAGTGTCCGGCTGGCTCCTGAAAATCCACATTTCAAAAGATGGTTCCCAGACCCCAGGTGGCACCAGTGCCGAGTCGGCCTGGTTTGATAGTACCATGTGGCTCCTGCAATCTGCTATCCAAAGCGGAGCAGGCGAATTTTGTTTTCTAGGAAAAAGGGCCGTGGTTTGTTTTTGGGGGCCAGTGGCTGGGAGTGGCTGGCTGGCTCCTGAAAATCCACAGTAGGCAGGACAGTTACAAGACCCATGGTGTCACCAGTGATAAATCAGGCTGGTTTATAGAACCAAGTGGCTCCAGCAATCTGCCATCCAGAAGCGGAGTTGGTGAGTTTTGTTTCCTGGGAACGTGGCCTTGGAGTGTGTTTGGGGGCCTGTGGCTGGGTGTGGCTGACTGGCTCCTGGAAATCCACAGCACGCAAGATAGTCTCAAGTCCAAAGGTGGCACCACTGCCAAGTCAGGCCGGTTTGATAGTACCAAGTGGCTCCTGCAATCTGCCATCCAGAAGCGGGGCAGGTGAGTTTTGTTTGCCGGGAAAAACGGCAGTGGTTTGTGTTCGGGGCCCTGTGGCGGGCAGTGGCCGGCTGGCTCCTGAAAATCCACGCCGCGCAGGATGATTCCCAGACCCAAGGTGGAACCAGTGCCAAGTCGAGCTGGTTCTACAGTGCCAAGTAGCTCCTGCAATCTTCCAGCCAGAAGCAGGGCAGGTGAGTTTGTTTGCTTGGAAAAAGGGCCGTGGTTTGCGTTCGGGGCCCTGTGGCTGGGAGTGGCCGGCTGGCTCCTGAAAATCCACGCCGCGCAGGATTGTTCGAAGACCCAAGGTGTCACCAGTGCAAAATCAGGCTGGTTTGATAGAGCCAAGGGGCTCCTGCAATCTCCCAGCGAGAAGCGGGGCAGCTGAGTTTTGTTTGCCAGGAAAAAGGGCCCTGGTTTGTGTTCAGGGGCCTGTGGCTGGGAGTGGCCGCCTGGCTCCTGAAAATCCACATTTCAAAAGATGGTTCCCAGATCCAAGGTGGCACCAGCGCCGAGTCGGGCTGGTTTGATAGTACCAAGTGGCTCCTGCAATCTGCTATCCAAAAGCGGAGCAGGCGAATTTTGTTTGCTAGGAAAAAGGGCCGTGGTTTGTGTTTGGGGGACAGTGGCTGGGAGTGGCTGGCTGGCTCCTGAAAATCCAGAGTAGGAAGGATTGTTCGAAGACCCAAGGTGTCACCAGTGCCAAATCAGGCTGGTTTGATAGAACCAAGTGGTTCCAGCAATCTGCCACGCAGAAGCGGGGCAGGTGAGTTTTGTTTGCCAGGGAAAGGGCCGTGGTTTGTGTTTGGGGGCCTGTGGCTGGGAGTGGCCGGCTGGCTCCTGAAAATCCACGCTGCGCAGGATGGTTCCCAGACCCAAGGTGGCACCAGTGCCGAGTCGGGCTGGTTTGATAGAGCCAAGTGGCCCCTGCAATCTGCAGCCCAGAAGCAGGGCAGGTGAGTTTTGCTTGCCACGGAAAAGGGCTGTGGTTTGCGTTCGGGGCCTGTGGCTGGGAGCGGCGATCTTCCTCTGGAAAATCCACATTTTAAAAGATGGTTCCCAGACCCAAGGACGCACCAGTACCGAATCGGGCTGGTTTGATAGAGCCAAGTGTCTCCTGCAATCTGCCAGCCAGAAGCGGGGCAGGTGAATTTTGTTTGCCACGGAAAAGGGCTGTGGTTTCTGTTTGTGGGCCTGTGGCTGGGACTG
Source organism: Zonotrichia albicollis (assembly GCF_047830755.1). Taxonomy (NCBI): domain Eukaryota; kingdom Metazoa; phylum Chordata; class Aves; order Passeriformes; family Passerellidae; genus Zonotrichia; species Zonotrichia albicollis. The sequence continues at coordinate 46,192,524 of NC_133824.1, forward strand.
GCCGGCTGGCTCCTGAAAATCCACACAGCGCAGGATGGTTCCCAGACCCAAGATGGAACCTGTGCCAAGTCGGGCTGGCTGAAAGAGTCAAGTGGCTCCTGCAATCTGCCATCCAGAAGCAGGGCACGTGATTTTTGTTTGCCAGGGAAAAGGGCCGTGGTTTGTGTTTGGGGCCCTGTGGCTGGGAGTGGCCGGCTGGCTCCTGAAAATCCACATTTCAAAAGATGGTTCCCAGTCCCAAGGTGGCACCAGTGCCGAGTCGGGCTGGTTTGATAGTACCAAGTTACTCCTGCAATCTGCTATCCAAAAGCGGAGCAGGCGAATTTTGTTTCTAGGAAAAACGGCCGTGGTTTGTTTTTGGGGGCCAGTGGCTGGGAGTGGCTGGCTGGCTCCTGAAAATCCACAGTAGGCAGGATAGTTACAAGACCCAAGGTGTCACCAATGCTATATCAGGCTGTTTTGATAGAACCAAGTGGCTTCTGCAATCTGCCACCCAGAAGCGGAGTAGGTGAGTTTTGTTTCCAGGGAACGTGGCCGTGGTGTGTGTTTGGGGGCCTGTGGCTGGTTGTGGCTGGCTGGCTCCTGGAAATCCACGGCACGCAAGATAGTCCCCAGTCCAAAGGTGGCACCACTGCCAAGTCAGGCTGGTTTGATAGTACCAAGTGGCTCCTGCAATCTGCCATCCAGAAGCAGGGCAGGTGAGTTTTGTTTGACAGGGAATGGGCCGTGGTTTCTGTTTGGGGGCTGTGGCTGGGAGTGGCCGGCTGGCTCCTGAAAATCCACATTTTGCAGGATGGTTCCCAGACCCAAGGTGGAACCAGTGCCGAGTCGGGCAGGTTTGATAGTACCAAGTGGCTCCTGCAATCTGCTATCGAAACGCCGACCAGGTGAATTTTGTTTTCGAGGAAAAAGGGCCGTGGTTTGAGTTTGGGGGCCTGTGGCCGGGAGTGGCTGGCTGGCTCCTGAAAATCCACGGTAGGCACGATAGTTCCCAGACCCAAGGTGTCACCACTACTAAGTCAGGCTAGTTTGATAGTACAAAGTGGCTACTGCAATCTGCCAGCCAGAAGTGGAGCATATGAGTTTTGATTGCCAAGGAAAATGGCCCTGGTTTGTGTTCGGGGGCCTGTGGCTGGGAGTGGCCGCCTGGCTCCTGAAAATCCCCGCTGCGCAGGAGGGTTCCCAGACCCAAGGTGGCACCAGTGCCGAGTCGGGCTGGCAGATAGTGCCAAGTGGCTCCTGCAATCTGCCAGCCAGAAGCCGGGTAGGTGAGTTTTGATTGCCAGGGAAAAGGGCCGTGGTTTGTGTTCAGGGGCCTGTGGCCGGGAGTGGCCGGCTGGCTCCTGAAAATCCACGCCGCGCAGGATGGTTCCCAGACCCGAGGTGGCACCAGTGCCGAGTCGGGGTGGCTGATAGAGCCAAGTGGCTCCTGCAATCTACTAGCCAGAAGCGGGGCAGGTGAGTTTTGACTGCCAGGGAAAAGGGCCGTGGTTTGTGGTCGGGGGCCTGTGGCCGGGAGTGGCCGGCTGGCTCCTGAAAATCCACGCCGCGCAGCATGGTTCCCTAACCCAAGGGGGCCCCAGTGCCGAGTCGGGCTGGTTTCATAGAACTAAGTGGCTCCTGCAATCTGCCAGCCAGAAGCAGGGCAGGTGAGTTTTGTTTGCCAGGGAAAGGGCTGTGGTTTGGGTTTGGGGGCCTGTGGCTGGGAGTGGCCGGCTGGATCCTGAAAATCCACGCCGCGCAGGATGGTTCCCAGACCCAAGGTGGAACCTGCGCCGAGTCCGGCTGGCTGATAGAGCCAAAGGGCTCCTGCAATCTGCCAGCCAGAAGCGGGGCAGGTGAGTTTTGTTTGTTAGGGAAAAGGGCCGTGGTTTGCGTTCGGTGGCCTATGGCTGGGAATGGCTGGCTGGCTCCTGAAAATCCACGGTAGGCAGTATAGTTACAATACCCAAGGTGTCACCAGTGCTATATCAGGCTTGTTTGATAGAACCAAGTGGCTTCTGCAATCTGCCACCGAGAAGTGGAGTAGGTGAGTTTTGTTTCCAGGGAACGTGGCCGTGGTTTGTGTTTGGGGGCCTGTGGCTGGGTGTGGCTGGCTGGCTCCTGGAAATCCACGGTACGCAAGATAGTCCCCAGTCCAAAGGTGGCACCACTGCCAAGTCAGGCTGGTTTGATAGTACTAAGTGGCTCCTGCAATCTGCCATCCAGAAGCATGGCAGGTGAGTTTTGTTTGCCAGGGATTGGGCCGTGGTTTCTGTTTGGGGGCTTGTGGCTGGGAGTGGCCGGCTGGCACCTGAAAATCCACATTTCGCAGGATGGTTCCCAGACCCAAGGTGGAACCAGTGCCGAGTCGGGCTGGATTGATAGTACCAAGTGGCTCCTGCAATCTGCTATCGAAACGTCGACCAGGTGAATTTTGTTTTCGAGGAAAAAGGGCCGTGGTTTGAGTTTGGGGGCCTGTGGCCGGGAGTGGCTGGCTGGCTCCTGAAAATCCACGCCGCGCAGGATGATTCCCAGACCCAAGGTGGCACCAGTGCCGGATCGGGCTGGTTTGATAGAGCCAAGTGGCTCCTACAATCTGCCAGCCAGAAGCGGAGCCGGTGAGTTTTGTTTGTTAGGGAAAAGGGCCGTGGTTTGCGTTCGGTGGCCTATGGCTGGGAGTGGCTGGCTGGCTCCTGAAAATCCACGGTAGGCACGATAGTTCCCAGACCCAAGGTGTCACCAGTGCTAAATCAGGCTGGTTTGATATAACCAAGTGGCTCCAGCAATCTGCCACCCAGAAGCGGGGCAGGTGAGTTTTGTTTGGCAGGGAAAGGGCTGTGGTTTGTGTTTGGGGGCCTGTGGCTGCGAGTGGCCGGCTGGCTCCTGAAAATCCACGATGCCCAGAATAGTTCCCAGACCCAAGGAGGCACCAGTGCCGAGTCGGGCTGGTTTGATAGAGCCAAGTGGCTCCTGCAATCTGGCAGCCAGAAGCAGGAAAGGTGAGTTTTCTTTGCCAGGGAAAAACGGCCGTGGTTTTCACTCGGGGGCCTGCGGCTGGGAGTGGCCGGCTGGCTCCTGAAAATCCACGCTGCACAGGATGGCTCCCAAACCCAAGGCGGCACCAGTGCCGAGTCGGGCTGGTTTGATAGAGCCAAGTGGCTCCTGCAATCTGCCAGCCAGAATTCAGGCAGGTTACCTTTGATTGCCAGGGAAAAGGGCCGTGGTTTCTGTTCAGGGGCCTGTGGACGGGAGTGGCCGGCTGGCTCCTGAAAATCCACGCCGCGCAGGATGGTTCCCAGACCCAAGGTGGCACCAGTGCCGTGTCGGGCTGGCTGATAGAGCCAAGTGGCTCTTGCAATCTGCCAGCCAGAAGCGGGGCAGGTGAGTTTTGTTTGCCAGGAGAAAGGGCCCTGGTTTGTGTTCGGGGCCCTGTGGCTGGCAGTGGCCGGCTGGCCATGAAAATTCCCGCCGCGCAGGTTAGTTCCCAGACCCAAGGTGGCACCAGTGCTGAGTCGGGCTGGTTTGATAGAGCCAAGTGGCTCCTGCAATCTGCCAGCCAGAAGCGGGGCAGGTGAGTTTTGTTTGCCGGGAAAAACGGCCGTGGTTTGCGTTCGGGGGCCTGTAGCCGGGAGTGGCCGGCTGGCTCCTGAAAATCCACGCCGCGCACGATGGTTCCCAGACCTAAGGTGGAACCTGTGCCAAGTCGGGCTGGTTTGATAGTACCAAGTGGCTCCTGCAATCTGCTATCCAAAAGCGGAGCAGGCGAATTTTGTTTCTAGGAAAAACGGCCGTGGTTTTTTTTTGGGCGCCAGTGGCTGGGAGTGGCTGGCTGGCTCCTGAAAATCCACAGTAGGCAGGATAGTTACAAGACCCATGGTGTCACCAGTGCTATATCAGGCTGGTTTATATAACCAAGTGGCTCCAGCAATCTGCCACCCAGAAGCGGAGTTGGTGAGTTTTGTTTCCTGGGAACGTGGCCTTGGAGTGTGTTTGGGGGCCTGTGGCTGGGTGTGGCTGACTGGCTCCTGGAAATCCACTGTACGCAAGATAGTCCCCAGTCCAAAGGTGGCACCACTGCCAAGTCAGGCTGGTTTGATAGTACCAAGTGGCTCCTGCAATCTGCCATCCAGAAGCAGGGCAGGTGAGTTTTGTTTGCCAGGGAATGGGCCGTGGTGTGAGTTCGGGGGCCTGTGGCTGGGAGTGGCCGGCTGGCTCCTGAAAATCCACATTTTGCAGGATGGTTCCCAGACCCAAGGTGGAACCAGTGCCGAGTCAGGCTGGTTTGATAGTACCAAGTGGCTCCTGCAATCTGCTATCGAAACGCCGACCAGGTGAATTTTGTTTTCGAGGAAAAAGGGCCGTGGTTTGAGTTTGGGGGCCTGTGGCCGGGAGTGGCTGGCTGGCTCCTGAAAATCCACGGTAGGCAGGATAGTTCCCAGACCCAAGGTGTCACCAGTACTAAGTCAGGCTAGTTTGATAGTACCAAGTGGCTACTGCAATCTGCCATTCAGAAGCGGAGCATATGAGTTTTGTTTGCCAGGGAAAAGGGCCGTGGTTTGTGTTCGGGGGCCTGGGGCTGGGAGTGGCCGGCTGGCTCCTGAAGATCCACGCCGCGCAGGAGGGTTCCCAGACTCAAGGTGTCACCAGTGCCAAATCAGGCTGGTTTGATAGAACCAAGTGGCTCCACCAATCTGCCACGCAGAAGCGGGGCAGGTGAGTTTTGTTTGTCAGGGAAAAGGGTCGTGGTTGGTGTTTGGGGGCCTGTGGCTGGGAGTGGCCGGCTGGCTCCTGAAAATCCACGCTGCGCAGGATGGTTCCCAGACCCAAGGTGGCACCAGTGCCAAGTCGGGCTGGTTTGATACAGCCAAGAGGCTCCTGCAATCTGCAGCCCAGAAGCAGGGCAGGTGAGTTTTGTTTGCCACGGAAAAGGGCCGTGGTTTTCTTTCGGGGCCTGTGGCTGGGAGTGGCCGGCTGGCTCCTGAAAATCCACGCCGCGCAGGATGGTTCCCAGACCCAAGGTGGCACCAGTGCCGAGTCAGGCTGGTTTGATAGAGCCAAGTGGCTCCTGCAATCTGCCAGCCAGAATTCGGGCAGGTGAGTTATGATTGCCAGGGAAAAGAGCCGTGGTTTGTGTTTAGGGCCCTGTGGCCGGGAGTGGCCGGCTGGCTCCTGAAAATCCCCGCCCCGCAGGATGGTTCCCAGACCCAAGGTGGCACCAGTGCCGAGTCGGGCTGGCTGATAGAGCCAAGTGGCTCCTGCAATCTGCCAGCCAGAAGCGGGGCAGGTGAGTTTTGTTTGCCAGGGAAAAACGGACGTGGTTTGCGTTCGGTGGCCTGTGGCTGGGAGTGGCTGGCTGGCTCCTGAAAATCCACATTTCGCAGGATGGTTCCCGGACCCAAGTGGAACCTGTACCAAGTCGGGCTGGCTGATAGAGTCAAGTGGCTCCTGCAATCTGCAGCCCAGAAGCAGGGCAGGCGAATTTTGTTTGCTAGGAAAAAGGGCCGTGGTTTGTGTTTGGGGCCCTGTGGCTGGGAGTGGCCGGCTGGCTCCTGAAAATCCACGCCGCACAGGATGGTTCCCAGACCCAAGGTGGCAGCAGTGCTGAGTCGGGCTGGTTTGATAGAGCCAAGTGGCTCCTGCGATCTGCAGCCCAGAAGCAGGGCAGTGGAGTTTAGCTTGCCACGGAAATGGGCCGTGGTTTGCGTTCGGGGGCCTGTGGCTGGGAGTGGCCGGCTGGCTCCTGAAAATCCACGCCGCGCAGGATGGTTCCCAGACCCAAGGTGGCACCTGTGCCGAGTCGGGCTGGCTGATAGAGCCAAGTGGCTCCTGAAATCTGCCAGCCAGAAGCCGGGCAGGTGAGTTTTGCTTTCCCGGGAAAAGGGCCATGGTTTGCGTTCAGGGGCCTGTGGCCGGGAGTGGCCGGCTGGCTCCTGAAAATCCACGCCGCGCACGATGGTTCCCAGTCCCAAGGGGGCACCAGTGCCGAGTCGGGCTGGTTTGATAGGGCCAAGTGGCTCCTGCAATCTGCCAGCCAAAAGCGGGGCAGGTGAGTTTTGTTTGCCGGGAAAAACGGCCGTGGTTTGCGTTCGGGGGCCTGTGGCTGGGAGTGGCCGGCTGGCTCCTGAAATTCCTTGTTATACAGGATGGTTCCCAGACCCAAAATGGCACCAGTGCCAAGTCGAGCTGGTTTGACAGTGCCAAGTAGCTGCTGCAATCCGCCATCCAGAAACGGGGCAAGTGAGTTTTGTTTGCCAGGGAAAAGGGCCGTGGTTTTTGTTTGGGGGCCTGTGGCCAGGAGTGGCCGGCTGGTTCCTGAAAATCCACGCTGCGCAGGATGGTTCCCAGAACCAAGGTGGCGCCAGTGCCAAGTCGGGCTGGTTTGATACAGCCAAGTGGCTCCTGCAATCTGCAGCCCAGAAGCAGGGCAGGTGAGTTTTGTTTGCCAGGAAAAAGGGCCCTGGTTTGTGTTCGGGGGCCTGTGGCTGGGAGTGGCCGGCTGGCTCCTGAAAATCCACATTTCAAAAGATGGTTCCCAGACCCAAGGTGGCACCAGTGCCGAGTCGGGCTGGTTTGATAGAGCCAAGTGGCTCCTGCAATCTGCCAGCCAAAAGCGGGGCAGGTGAGTTTTGTTTGATACGGAAAAACGGCCGTGGTGTGAGTTCGGGGGCCTATGGCTGGGAGTGGGCGGCTGGCTCCTGAAATTCCTTGATATGCAGGATGGTTCCCAGACCCAAAATGGCACCAGTGCCAAGTCGAGCTGGTTTGACAGTGCCAAGTAGCTGCTGCAATCCGCCATCCAGAAACGGGGCAGGTGAGTTTTGATTGCCAGGGAAAATGGCCCTGGTTTGTGCTTGGGGGCCTGTGGCTGGGAGTGGCCGGCTGGCTCCTGAAAATCCACGCCGCGCAGGATGATTCCCAGACCCAAGGTGGCACCAGTGCCGGGTCGGGCTGGTTTGATAGAGCCAAGTGGCTCCTGCAATCTGCCAGCCAGAAGCGGGGCAGGTGAGTTTTGTTTCTCAGGGAAAAACGGCCGTGGTTTGCGTTCGGGGCCCTGTCGCTGGGAGTGGCCGTCTGGCTCCTGAAAATCCCCGCCGCGCAGGATGGCTCCCAAACCCAAGGCGGCACCAGTGCCGAGTTGGGCTGGTTTGATAGAGCCAAGTGGCTCCTGCAATCTGCAGCCCAGAAGCAGGGCAGGTGAGTTGTGTTAGCCACAGAAAAGCGGACGTGGTTTGCGTTCAGGGGACTGTGGCTGGGAGTGACCGGCTGACTCCTGAAAATCCACGCCGCGCAGGATGGTTCCCAGACCCAAGGTGGCACCAGTGCCGGGTCGGGCTGGTTTGATAGAGCCAAGTGGCTCCTGCAATCTGCCAGCCAGAAGCGGGGCAGGTGAGTTTTGTTTGTCAGGGAAAAACGGCCGTGGTTTGCGTTCGGGGCCCTGTGGCTGGGAGTGGCCGTCTGGCTCCTGAAAATCCCCGCCGCGCAGGATGGCTCCCAAACCCTAGGCGGCACCAGTGCCGAGTCGGGCTGGTTTGATAGAGCCAAGTGGCTCCTGCGATCTGCAGCCCAGAAGCAGGGCAGGTGAGTTTTGCTTGCCAGGGAAAAGGGCCATGGTTTGCGTTCAGGGGCCTGTGGCCGGGAGTGGCCGGCTGGCTCCTGAAAATCCACGCCGCGCAGGATGGTTCCCAGTCCCAAGGGGGCACCAGTGCCGAGTCGGGCTGGTTTGATAGAGCCAAGTGGCTCCTGCAATCTGCCAGCCAGAAGCGGGGCAGGTGAGTTTTGTTTGCCGGGAAAAACGGCCGTGGTTTAAGTTCGGGGGCCTGTGGCTGGGAGTGGCTGGCTGGCTCCTGAAAATCCACAGTAGGAAGGATTGTTCGAAGACCCAAGGTGTCACCAGTGCCAAATCAGGCTGGTTTGATAGAACCAAGTGGCTCCACCAATCTGCCACGCAGAAGCGGGGCAGGTGAGTTTTGTTTGTCAGGGAAAAGGGTCGTGGTTGGTGTTTGGGGGCCTGTGGCTGGGAGTGGCCGGCTGGCTCCTGAAAATCCACGCTGCGCAGGATGGTTCCCAGACCCAAGGTGGCACCAGTGCCAAGTCGGGCTGGTTTGATACAGCCAAGAGGCTCCTGCAATCTGCAGCCCAGAAGCAGGGCAGGTGAGTTTTGTTTGCCACGGAAAAGGGCTGTGGTTTTCTTTCGGGGCCTGTGGCTGGGAGTGGCCGGCTGGCTCCTGAAAATCCACGCCGCGCAGGATGGTTCCCAGACCCAAGGTGGCACCAGTGCCGAGTCAGGCTGGTTTGATAGAGCCAAGTGGCTCCTGCAATCTGCCAGCCAGAATTCGGGCAGGTGAGTTATGATTGCCAGGGAAAAGAGCCGTGGTTTGTGTTTAGGGGCCTGTGGCCGGGAGTGGCCGGCTGGCTCCTGAAAATCCCCGCCCCGCAGGATGGTTCCCAGACCCAAGGTGGCACCAGTGCCGAGTCGGGCTGGCTGATAGAGCCAAGTGGCTCCTGCAATCTGCCAGCCAGAAGCGGGGCAGGTGAGTTTTGTTTGCCAGGGAAAAACGGACGTGGTTTGCGTTCGGTGGCCTGTGGCTGGGAGTGGCTGGCTGGCTCCTGAAAATCCACACCGCGCAGGATGGTTCCCGGACCCAAGTGGAACCTGTACCAAGTCGGGCTGGCTGATAGAGTCAAGTGGCTCCTGCAATCTGCAGCCCAGAAGCAGGGCAGGCGAATTTTGTTTGCTAGGAAAAAGGGCCGTGGTTTGTGTTTGGGGCCCTGTGGCTGGCTGTGGCCGGCTGGCTCCTGAAATTCCACGCCGCACAGGATGGTTCCCAGACCCAAGGTGGCAGCAGTGCTGAGTCGGGCTGGTTTGATAGAGCCAAGTGGCTCCTGCGATCTGCAGCCCAGAAGCAGGGCAGTGGAGTTTAGCTTGCCACGGAAATGGGCCGTGGTTTGCGTTCGGGGGCCTGTGGCTGGGAGTGGCCGGCTGGCTCCTGAAAATCCACGCCGCGCAGGATGGTTCCCAGACCCAAGGTGGCACCTGTGCCCAGTCGGGCTGGCTGATAGAGCCAAGTGGCTCCTGAAATCTGCCAGCCAGAAGCCGGGCAGGTGAGTTTTGCTTTCCCGGGAAAAGGGCCATGGTTTGCGTTCAGGGGCCTGTGGCCGGGAGTGGCCGGCTGGCTCCTGAAAATCCACGCCGCGCACGATGGTTCCCAGTCCCAAGGGGGCACCAGTGCCGAGTCGGGCTGGTTTGATAGGGCCAAGTGGCTCCTGCAATCTGCCAGCCAAAAGCGGGGCAGGTGAGTTTTGTTTGCCGGGAAAAACGGCCGTGGTTTGCGTTCGGGGGCCTGTGGCTGGGAGTGGCCGGCTGGCTCCTGAAATTCCTTGTTATACAGGATGGTTCCCACAGGATGGTTCCCACCAGTGCCAAGTCGAGCTGGTTTGACAGTGCCAAGTAGCTGCTGCAATCCGCCATCCAGAAACGGGGCAAGTGAGTTTTGTTTGCCAGGGAAAAGGGCCGTGGTTTTTGTTTGGGGGCCTGTGGCCAGGAGTGGCCGGCTGGTTCCTGAAAATCCACGCTGCGCAGGATGGTTCCCAGAACCAAGGTGGCGCCAGTGCCAAGTCGGGCTGGTTTGATACAGCCAAGTGGCTCCTGCAATCTGCAGCCCAGAAGCAGGGCAGGTGAGTTTTGTTTGCCAGGAAAAAGGGCCCTGGTTTGTGTTCGGGGGCCTGTGGCTGGGAGTGGCCGGCTGGCTCCTGAAAATCCACATTTCAAAAGATGGTTCCCAGACCCAAGGTGGCACCAGTGCCGAGTCGGGCTGGTTTGATAGAGCCAAGTGGCTCCTGCAATCTGCCAGCCAAAAGCGGGGCAGGTGAGTTTTGTTTGATACGGAAAAACGGCCGTGGTGTGAGTTCGGGGGCCTATGGCTGGGAGTGGGCAGCTGGCTCCTGAAATTCCTTGATATGCAGGATGGTTCCCAGACCCAAAATGGCACCAGTGCCAAGTCGAGCTGGTTTGACAGTGCCAAGTAGCTGCTGCAATCCGCCATCCAGAAACGGGGCAGGTGAGTTTTGATTGCCAGGGAAAATGGCCCTGGTTTGTGCTTGGGGGCCTGTGGCTGGGAGTGGCCGGCTGGCTCCTGAAAATCCACGCCGCGCAGGATGATTCCCAGACCCAAGGTGGCACCAGTGCCGGGTCGGGCTGGTTTGATAGAGCCAAGTGGCTCCTGCAATCTGCCAGCCAGAAGCGGGGCAGGTGAGTTTTGTTTCTCAGGGAAAAACGGCCGTGGTTTGCGTTCGGGGCCCTGTGGCTGGGAGTGGCCGTCTGGCTCCTGAAAATCCCCGCCGCGCAGGATGGCTCCCCATCCCAAGGCGGCACCAGTGCCGAGTCGGGCTGGTTTGATAGAGCCAAGTGGCTCCTGCAATCTGCAGCCCAGAAGCAGGGCAGGTGAGTTGTGTTTGCCACAGAAAAGCGGACGTGGTTTGCGTTCAGGGCACTGTGGCTGGGAGTGACCGGCTGGCTCCTGAAAATCCACGCCGCGCAGGATGGTTCCCAGACCCAAGGTGGCACCAGTGCCGGGTCGGGCTGGTTTGATAGAGCCAAGTGGCTCCTGCAATCTGCCAGCCAGAAGCGGGGCAGGTGAGTTTTGTTTGTCAGGGAAAAACGGCCGTGGTTTGCGTTCGGGGCCCTGTGGCTGGGAGTGGCCGTCTGGCTCCTGAAAATCCCCGCCGCGCAGGATGGCTCCCAAACCCTAGGCGGCACCAGTGCCGAGTCGGGCTGGTTTGATAGAGCCAAGTGGCTCCTGCGATCTGCAGCCCAGAAGCAGGGCAGGTGAGTTTTGCTTGCCACGGAAATGGGCCGTGGTTTGCGTTCGGGGGCCTGTGGCTGGGAGTGGCCGGCTGGCTCCTGAAAATCCACGCCGCGCAGGATGGTTCCCAGACCCAAGGTGGCACCTGTGCCCAGTCGGGCTGGCTGATAGAGCCAAGTGGCTCCTGCAATCTGCCAGCCAGAAGCCGGGCAGGTGAGTTTTGCTTGCCAGGGAAAAGGGCCATGGTTTGCGTTCAGGGGCCTGTGGCCGGGAGTGGCTGGCTGGCTCCTGAAAATCCACGGTAGGCACGATATTTCCCAGACCCAAGGTGTCACCAGTACTAAGTCAGGCTAGTTTGATAGTACCAAGAGGCTCCTGCAATCTGCCATCCAATGCGGAGCAGGCGAATTTTTTTTTCTAGGAAAAAGGGCCGTGGTTTATTTTTGGGGGCCAGTGGCTGGGAGTGGCTGGCTGGCTCCTGAAAATCCACAGTAGGCAGGATAGTTACAAGACCCAAGGTGTCACCAGTGCGAAATCAGGCTGGTTTATACAACCAAGTGGCTCCAGCAATCTGCCACCCAGAAGCGGAGTTGGTGAGTTTTGTTTCCTGGGAACGTGGCCTTGGAGTGTGTTTGGGGGCCTGTGGCTAAGTGTGGCTGACTGGCTCCTGGAAATCCACGGCACGCAAGATAGTCTCCAGTCCAAAGCTGGCACCACTGCCAAGTCAGGCCGGTTTGATAGTACCAAGTGGCTCCTGCAATCTGCCTGCCAGAAGCGGGGCAGGTGAGTTTTGTTTGCCGGGAAAAACGGCCGTGGTGTGAGTTCAGGGGCCTGTGCCTGGGAGTGGGCGGCTGGCTCCTGAAATTCCTTGATATGCAGGATGGTTCCCAGACCCAAAATGGCACCAGTGCCAAGTCGAGCTGGTTTGACAGTGCCATGTAGCTGCTGCAATCTGCCATCCAGAAACGGGGCAGGTGAGTTGTGTTTGCCAGGGAAAAGGGCCCTGGTTTGTGCTTGGGGCCCTGTGGCTGGGAGTGGCCGGCTGGCTCCTGAAAATACACGCCGCGCAGGATGATTCCCAGACCCAAGGTGGCACCAGTGCTGGGTCGGGTTGGTTCGATAGAGCCCAGTGGCTCCTGCAATCTGCCAGCCAGAAGCGGGGCAGGTGAGTTTGGTTTGCCAGGAGAAAGGGCCCTGGTTTGTGTTCGGGGCCCTGTGGCTGGCAGTGGCCGGCTGGCTCCTGAAAATCCCCGCCGCGCAGGATAGTTCCCAGACCCAAGGTGGCACCAGGGCTGAGTCGGGCTGGTTTGATAGAGCCAAGTGGCTCCTGCAATCTGCAGCCCAGAAGCAGGGCAGGTGACTTTTGTTTGCCAAGGAAAAGGGCTGTGGTTTGCGTTCGGGGGCCTGTGGCTGGGAGCGGCGATCTTCCTCTGGAAAATCCACATTTTAAAAGATGGTTCCCAGACCCAAGGTGGCACCAGTGCCGAGTCGGGCTGGTTTGATAGGGCCAAGTGGCTCCTGCAATCTGCCAGCCAAAAGCGGGGCAGGTGAGTTTTGTTTGCCGGGAAAAATGGCCGTGGTTTGCGTTCGGGGGCCTGTGGCCGGGAGTGGCCGGCTGGCTCCTGAAATTCCTTGATATCCAGGATGGTTCCCAGACCTAAAATGGCACCAATGCCAAATCGAGCTGGTTTGACAGTGCCAAGTAGCTGCTGCAATCCTCCATCCAGAAACGGGGCAGGTGAGTTTTGTTTGCCAGGGAAAAGGGCCCTGGTTTGTGCTTGGGGGCCTGTGGCTGGGAGTGGCCGGCTGGCTCCTGAAAATCCATGCCGCGCAGGATGATTCCCAGACCCAAAATGGCCCCGGTGCCAAGTCGAACTGGTTTGACATTGCCAAGTAGCTCCTGCAATCTGCCAGGCAGAAGCGGGGCAGGTGAGTTTTGTCTTCTTGGAAAAAGGGCCCTGGTTTGTGTTCCAGGGCCTGTGGCTGGGAGTGGCCGTCTGGCTCCTGAAAATCCACAGTAGGCAGGATTGTTCGAAGACCCAATGTGTCACCAGTGCTAAATCAGGTTGGTTTGATAGAGCCAAGTGGCTCCTGCAATCTGCAGCCCAGAAGCAGGGCAGGTGACTCTTGATTGCCAGGGAAACGGGCCGTGGTTTGTGTTCGGGGGCCTGTGGCCGGCAGTGGCCCGCTGGCTCCTGAAAATGCACGCCGCGCAGGATGGTTCCCAAACCAAAGGGGGCCCCAGTGCCGAGTCGGGCTGGTTTCATAGAACCAAGTGGCTCTTGCAATTTGCCAGCCAGAAGCGGGACAGGTGAGTATTGTTTGCCAGGGAAAAGGGCCGTGGTTTCTGTTCAGGGGCCTGTGGCTGGCAGTGGCTGGCTGGCTCCTGAAAATCCACGCCGCGCAGGATGGTTCCCAGACCCAAGGTGGCACCTGTGCCCAGTCGGGCTGGCTGATAGAGTCAAGTGTCTCCTGCAATCTGCCAGCCAGAAGCGGGGCAGGTGAGTTTTGTTTGCCAGGAGAAATGGCTTTGGTTTGTGTTCGGGGCCTGTGGCTGAGAGTGTCCGGCTGGCTCCTGAAAATCCACATTTCAAAAGATGGTTCCCAGACCCCAGGTGGCACCAGTGCCGAGTCGGCCTGGTTTGATAGTACCATGTGGCTCCTGCAATCTGCTATCCAAAGCGGAGCAGGCGAATTTTGTTTTCTAGGAAAAAGGGCCGTGGTTTGTTTTTGGGGGCCAGTGGCTGGGAGTGGCTGGCTGGCTCCTGAAAATCCACAGTAGGCAGGACAGTTACAAGACCCATGGTGTCACCAGTGATAAATCAGGCTGGTTTATAGAACCAAGTGGCTCCAGCAATCTGCCATCCAGAAGCGGAGTTGGTGAGTTTTGTTTCCTGGGAACGTGGCCTTGGAGTGTGTTTGGGGGCCTGTGGCTGGGTGTGGCTGACTGGCTCCTGGAAATCCACAGCACGCAAGATAGTCTCAAGTCCAAAGGTGGCACCACTGCCAAGTCAGGCCGGTTTGATAGTACCAAGTGGCTCCTGCAATCTGCCATCCAGAAGCGGGGCAGGTGAGTTTTGTTTGCCGGGAAAAACGGCAGTGGTTTGTGTTCGGGGCCCTGTGGCGGGCAGTGGCCGGCTGGCTCCTGAAAATCCACGCCGCGCAGGATGATTCCCAGACCCAAGGTGGAACCAGTGCCAAGTCGAGCTGGTTCTACAGTGCCAAGTAGCTCCTGCAATCTTCCAGCCAGAAGCAGGGCAGGTGAGTTTGTTTGCTTGGAAAAAGGGCCGTGGTTTGCGTTCGGGGCCCTGTGGCTGGGAGTGGCCGGCTGGCTCCTGAAAATCCACGCCGCGCAGGATTGTTCGAAGACCCAAGGTGTCACCAGTGCAAAATCAGGCTGGTTTGATAGAGCCAAGGGGCTCCTGCAATCTCCCAGCGAGAAGCGGGGCAGCTGAGTTTTGTTTGCCAGGAAAAAGGGCCCTGGTTTGTGTTCAGGGGCCTGTGGCTGGGAGTGGCCGCCTGGCTCCTGAAAATCCACATTTCAAAAGATGGTTCCCAGATCCAAGGTGGCACCAGCGCCGAGTCGGGCTGGTTTGATAGTACCAAGTGGCTCCTGCAATCTGCTATCCAAAAGCGGAGCAGGCGAATTTTGTTTGCTAGGAAAAAGGGCCGTGGTTTGTGTTTGGGGGACAGTGGCTGGGAGTGGCTGGCTGGCTCCTGAAAATCCAGAGTAGGAAGGATTGTTCGAAGACCCAAGGTGTCACCAGTGCCAAATCAGGCTGGTTTGATAGAACCAAGTGGTTCCAGCAATCTGCCACGCAGAAGCGGGGCAGGTGAGTTTTGTTTGCCAGGGAAAGGGCCGTGGTTTGTGTTTGGGGGCCTGTGGCTGGGAGTGGCCGGCTGGCTCCTGAAAATCCACGCTGCGCAGGATGGTTCCCAGACCCAAGGTGGCACCAGTGCCGAGTCGGGCTGGTTTGATAGAGCCAAGTGGCCCCTGCAATCTGCAGCCCAGAAGCAGGGCAGGTGAGTTTTGCTTGCCACGGAAAAGGGCTGTGGTTTGCGTTCGGGGCCTGTGGCTGGGAGCGGCGATCTTCCTCTGGAAAATCCACATTTTAAAAGATGGTTCCCAGACCCAAGGACGCACCAGTACCGAATCGGGCTGGTTTGATAGAGCCAAGTGTCTCCTGCAATCTGCCAGCCAGAAGCGGGGCAGGTGAATTTTGTTTGCCACGGAAAAGGGCTGTGGTTTCTGTTTGTGGGCCTGTGGCTGGGACTGGCCGGCTGGCTCCTGAAAATCCACACAGCGCAGGATGGTTCCCAGACCCAAGATGGAACCTGTGCCAAGTCGGGCTGGCTGAAAGAGTCAAGTGGCTCCTGCAATCTGCCATCCAGAAGCAGGGCACGTGATTTTTGTTTGCCAGGGAAAAGGGCCGTGGTTTGTGTTTGGGGCCCTGTGGCTGGGAGTGGCCGGCTGGCTCCTGAAAATCCACATTTCAAAAGATGGTTCCCAGTCCCAAGGTGGCACCAGTGCCGAGTCGGGCTGGTTTGATAGTACCAAGTTACTCCTGCAATCTGCTATCCAAAAGCGGAGCAGGCGAATTTTGTTTCTAGGAAAAACGGCCGTGGTTTGTTTTTGGGGGCCAGTGGCTGGGAGTGGCTGGCTGGCTCCTGAAAATCCACAGTAGGCAGGATAGTTACAAGACCCAAGGTGTCACCAATGCTATATCAGGCTGTTTTGATAGAACCAAGTGGCTTCTGCAATCTGCCACCCAGAAGCGGAGTAGGTGAGTTTTGTTTCCAGGGAACGTGGCCGTGGTGTGTGTTTGGGGGCCTGTGGCTGGTTGTGGCTGGCTGGCTCCTGGAAATCCACGGCACGCAAGATAGTCCCCAGTCCAAAGGTGGCACCACTGCCAAGTCAGGCTGGTTTGATAGTACCAAGTGGCTCCTGCAATCTGCCATCCAGAAGCAGGGCAGGTGAGTTTTGTTTGACAGGGAATGGGCCGTGGTTTCTGTTTGGGGGCTGTGGCTGGGAGTGGCCGGCTGGCTCCTGAAAATCCACATTTTGCAGGATGGTTCCCAGACCCAAGGTGGAACCAGTGCCGAGTCGGGCAGGTTTGATAGTACCAAGTGGCTCCTGCAATCTGCTATCGAAACGCCGACCAGGTGAATTTTGTTTTCGAGGAAAAAGGGCCGTGGTTTGAGTTTGGGGGCCTGTGGCCGGGAGTGGCTGGCTGGCTCCTGAAAATCCACGGTAGGCACGATAGTTCCCAGACCCAAGGTGTCACCACTACTAAGTCAGGCTAGTTTGATAGTACAAAGTGGCTACTGCAATCTGCCAGCCAGAAGTGGAGCATATGAGTTTTGATTGCCAAGGAAAATGGCCCTGGTTTGTGTTCGGGGGCCTGTGGCTGGGAGTGGCCGCCTGGCTCCTGAAAATCCCCGCTGCGCAGGAGGGTTCCCAGACCCAAGGTGGCACCAGTGCCGAGTCGGGCTGGCAGATAGTGCCAAGTGGCTCCTGCAATCTGCCAGCCAGAAGCCGGGTAGGTGAGTTTTGATTGCCAGGGAAAAGGGCCGTGGTTTGTGTTCAGGGGCCTGTGGCCGGGAGTGGCCGGCTGGCTCCTGAAAATCCACGCCGCGCAGGATGGTTCCCAGACCCGAGGTGGCACCAGTGCCGAGTCGGGGTGGCTGATAGAGCCAAGTGGCTCCTGCAATCTACTAGCCAGAAGCGGGGCAGGTGAGTTTTGACTGCCAGGGAAAAGGGCCGTGGTTTGTGGTCGGGGGCCTGTGGCCGGGAGTGGCCGGCTGGCTCCTGAAAATCCACGCCGCGCAGCATGGTTCCCTAACCCAAGGGGGCCCCAGTGCCGAGTCGGGCTGGTTTCATAGAACTAAGTGGCTCCTGCAATCTGCCAGCCAGAAGCAGGGCAGGTGAGTTTTGTTTGCCAGGGAAAGGGCTGTGGTTTGGGTTTGGGGGCCTGTGGCTGGGAGTGGCCGGCTGGATCCTGAAAATCCACGCCGCGCAGGATGGTTCCCAGACCCAAGGTGGAACCTGCGCCGAGTCCGGCTGGCTGATAGAGCCAAAGGGCTCCTGCAATCTGCCAGCCAGAAGCGGGGCAGGTGAGTTTTGTTTGTTAGGGAAAAGGGCCGTGGTTTGCGTTCGGTGGCCTATGGCTGGGAATGGCTGGCTGGCTCCTGAAAATCCACGGTAGGCAGTATAGTTACAATACCCAAGGTGTCACCAGTGCTATATCAGGCTTGTTTGATAGAACCAAGTGGCTTCTGCAATCTGCCACCGAGAAGTGGAGTAGGTGAGTTTTGTTTCCAGGGAACGTGGCCGTGGTTTGTGTTTGGGGGCCTGTGGCTGGGTGTGGCTGGCTGGCTCCTGGAAATCCACGGTACGCAAGATAGTCCCCAGTCCAAAGGTGGCACCACTGCCAAGTCAGGCTGGTTTGATAGTACTAAGTGGCTCCTGCAATCTGCCATCCAGAAGCATGGCAGGTGAGTTTTGTTTGCCAGGGATTGGGCCGTGGTTTCTGTTTGGGGGCTTGTGGCTGGGAGTGGCCGGCTGGCACCTGAAAATCCACATTTCGCAGGATGGTTCCCAGACCCAAGGTGGAACCAGTGCCGAGTCGGGCTGGATTGATAGTACCAAGTGGCTCCTGCAATCTGCTATCGAAACGTCGACCAGGTGAATTTTGTTTTCGAGGAAAAAGGGCCGTGGTTTGAGTTTGGGGGCCTGTGGCCGGGAGTGGCTGGCTGGCTCCTGAAAATCCACGCCGCGCAGGATGATTCCCAGACCCAAGGTGGCACCAGTGCCGGATCGGGCTGGTTTGATAGAGCCAAGTGGCTCCTACAATCTGCCAGCCAGAAGCGGAGCCGGTGAGTTTTGTTTGTTAGGGAAAAGGGCCGTGGTTTGCGTTCGGTGGCCTATGGCTGGGAGTGGCTGGCTGGCTCCTGAAAATCCACGGTAGGCACGATAGTTCCCAGACCCAAGGTGTCACCAGTGCTAAATCAGGCTGGTTTGATATAACCAAGTGGCTCCAGCAATCTGCCACCCAGAAGCGGGGCAGGTGAGTTTTGTTTGGCAGGGAAAGGGCTGTGGTTTGTGTTTGGGGGCCTGTGGCTGCGAGTGGCCGGCTGGCTCCTGAAAATCCACGATGCCCAGAATAGTTCCCAGACCCAAGGAGGCACCAGTGCCGAGTCGGGCTGGTTTGATAGAGCCAAGTGGCTCCTGCAATCTGGCAGCCAGAAGCAGGAAAGGTGAGTTTTCTTTGCCAGGGAAAAACGGCCGTGGTTTTCACTCGGGGGCCTGCGGCTGGGAGTGGCCGGCTGGCTCCTGAAAATCCACGCTGCACAGGATGGCTCCCAAACCCAAGGCGGCACCAGTGCCGAGTCGGGCTGGTTTGATAGAGCCAAGTGGCTCCTGCAATCTGCCAGCCAGAATTCAGGCAGGTTACCTTTGATTGCCAGGGAAAAGGGCCGTGGTTTCTGTTCAGGGGCCTGTGGACGGGAGTGGCCGGCTGGCTCCTGAAAATCCACGCCGCGCAGGATGGTTCCCAGACCCAAGGTGGCACCAGTGCCGTGTCGGGCTGGCTGATAGAGCCAAGTGGCTCTTGCAATCTGCCAGCCAGAAGCGGGGCAGGTGAGTTTTGTTTGCCAGGAGAAAGGGCCCTGGTTTGTGTTCGGGGCCCTGTGGCTGGCAGTGGCCGGCTGGCCATGAAAATTCCCGCCGCGCAGGTTAGTTCCCAGACCCAAGGTGGCACCAGTGCTGAGTCGGGCTGGTTTGATAGAGCCAAGTGGCTCCTGCAATCTGCCAGCCAGAAGCGGGGCAGGTGAGTTTTGTTTGCCGGGAAAAACGGCCGTGGTTTGCGTTCGGGGGCCTGTAGCCGGGAGTGGCCGGCTGGCTCCTGAAAATCCACGCCGCGCACGATGGTTCCCAGACCTAAGGTGGAACCTGTGCCAAGTCGGGCTGGTTTGATAGTACCAAGTGGCTCCTGCAATCTGCTATCCAAAAGCGGAGCAGGCGAATTTTGTTTCTAGGAAAAACGGCCGTGGTTTTTTTTTGGGCGCCAGTGGCTGGGAGTGGCTGGCTGGCTCCTGAAAATCCACAGTAGGCAGGATAGTTACAAGACCCATGGTGTCACCAGTGCTATATCAGGCTGGTTTATATAACCAAGTGGCTCCAGCAATCTGCCACCCAGAAGCGGAGTTGGTGAGTTTTGTTTCCTGGGAACGTGGCCTTGGAGTGTGTTTGGGGGCCTGTGGCTGGGTGTGGCTGACTGGCTCCTGGAAATCCACTGTACGCAAGATAGTCCCCAGTCCAAAGGTGGCACCACTGCCAAGTCAGGCTGGTTTGATAGTACCAAGTGGCTCCTGCAATCTGCCATCCAGAAGCAGGGCAGGTGAGTTTTGTTTGCCAGGGAATGGGCCGTGGTGTGAGTTCGGGGGCCTGTGGCTGGGAGTGGCCGGCTGGCTCCTGAAAATCCACATTTTGCAGGATGGTTCCCAGACCCAAGGTGGAACCAGTGCCGAGTCAGGCTGGTTTGATAGTACCAAGTGGCTCCTGCAATCTGCTATCGAAACGCCGACCAGGTGAATTTTGTTTTCGAGGAAAAAGGGCCGTGGTTTGAGTTTGGGGGCCTGTGGCCGGGAGTGGCTGGCTGGCTCCTGAAAATCCACGGTAGGCAGGATAGTTCCCAGACCCAAGGTGTCACCAGTACTAAGTCAGGCTAGTTTGATAGTACCAAGTGGCTACTGCAATCTGCCATTCAGAAGCGGAGCATATGAGTTTTGTTTGCCAGGGAAAAGGGCCGTGGTTTGTGTTCGGGGGCCTGGGGCTGGGAGTGGCCGGCTGGCTCCTGAAGATCCACGCCGCGCAGGAGGGTTCCCAGACTCAAGGTGGCACCAGTGCCGAGTCGGGCTGGTTTGATAGAGCCAAGTGGCTCCTGCAATCTGCCAGCCAGAAGCAGGGCAGGTGAGTTTTGTTTGCCAGGGAAAGGGCCGTGGTTTGGGTTTGGGGGCCTGTGGCTGGGAGTGGCCGGCTGGCTCCTGAAAATCCACGCCGCGCAGGATGGTTCTCAGACCAAAGGTGGAACCTGCGCCGAGTCCGGCTGGCTGATAGAGCCAAAGGGCTCCTGCAATCTGCTATCCAAAGCGGAGCAGGCGAATTTTGTTTTCTAGGAAAAAGGGTTGTGGTTTGTTTTTGGGGGCCAGTGGCTGGGAGTGGCTGGCTGGCTCCTGAAAATCCACGGTAGGCAGGATAGTTACAAGACCCAAGGTGTCACCAGTGCTATATCAGGCTGGTTTGATAGAACCAAGTGGCTTCTGCAATCTGCCACCCAGAAGCGGAGTAGATGAGTTTTCTTTCCAGGGAACGTGGCCGTGGTTTGTGTTTGGGGGCCTGTGGCTGGGTGTGGCTGGCTGGCTCCTGGAAATCCACGGTACGCAAGATAGTCCCCAGTCCAAAGGTGGCACCACTGCCAAGTCAGGCTGGTTTGATAGTACCAAGTGGCTCCTGCAATCTGCCATCCAGAAGCAGGGCAGGTGAGTTTTGTTTGCCAGGGATTGGGCCGTAGTTTCTGTTTGGGGGCCTGTGGCTGGGAGTGGCCGGCTGGCTCCTGAAAATCCACATTTTGCAGGATGGTTCCCAGACCCAAGGTGGAACCAGTGCCGAGTCGGGCTGGTTTGATAGTACCAAGTGGCTCCTGCAATCTGCTATTGAAACGTCGACCAGGCGAATTTTGTTTTCGAGGAAAAAGGGCCGTGGTTTGAGTTTGGGGGCCT
This sequence comes from Zonotrichia albicollis, assembly GCF_047830755.1. Classification (NCBI taxonomy): domain Eukaryota; kingdom Metazoa; phylum Chordata; class Aves; order Passeriformes; family Passerellidae; genus Zonotrichia; species Zonotrichia albicollis. The sequence goes on from NC_133824.1 coordinate 46,213,088, forward strand.
GTGTCCGGGAGTGGCTGGCTGGCTCCTGAAAATCCACGGTAGGCACGATAGTTCCCAGACCCAAGGTGTCACCAGTACTAAGTCAGGCTAGTTTGATAGTGCCAAGTGGCTACTGCAATCTGCCATTCAGAAGCGGAGCATATGAGTTTTGTTTGCCAGGGAAAAGGGCCGTTGTCGCAGTCGAGGCGGTCACGACCTAAAGCAGAGACCACAAGTAGTCTCAGTTGGTAACACTTGGCAACAGTTTATTAATGAAAATGGCTGATCTTTTATACACTTTCCAGTTGTTTACCCTTCTTCTACCTTAGCTATTGGCCACAATAATTCAATATCATGCCATTGGTGAAAAGTTACTCTGACTCCACCTAACTTTCTAAAATCGCTTCGTCCAGCTGCAGAATGCTCTTATCTTCCTTCTCTCGATCTCCTTGGTTACGGCCTTGGAGAAAGCTCCTTATCAGCTTCTTCTTCTTCTTACTTCTTGCTCCTTTAGCTAACAGGCCCGCTGCTAGCCCCTTCCACAATTCCCCCTTTTTTGTTTTTGAACTGTAAATACAGCTGCTATGGATTTTTGCAGGGCCCTTTGCAAAAACCCAAGCAGAGAGGGGACATACAAAATCACAATCACAACCATCAACAAAATTCCCACTCTTAATACAATTGTTCCTGTCCTTCATCCATCTTCAAGTACCGATATATGGTCTTAGCCAGTGTCATCCGGACGCTCTGCTTCAGCTGCAGAACCATCGACCCTGTCCTTTCCCACACGCTCTAGGTAAGGTTTGACACAGCGAGCAGGAACCCATCGAGGACCATTATCTGTCAAAACACAAGCATAACCCCTTCCCCAGGTTATCAGTTCCACTGGACTAGACCATATACCAGTAATCAAATCCTTGAACATGAGTCATATGACAGTCGGGACAAGAGGAAAGAATAGCCTTTGCTTCAGCAGTAGACAATTTGAATTGCTGCTGTAAAGCTTGAGCACTCTGATGAAAAAATTGTTGGGATAAAATTGCCTGCTGCAACACATTGGGTACAGTTTTGATTGCAGCAGCAGCTACTAAAGAATCTACATAGGCATTGCCTTCAGCAAAAAATCCTGGTAATGATGTATGGCTGCGAATGTGCATAATAAAGTAAGAATGTTTTCGAGCACCAATAACTGTCCACAACTTCACTAATATGGTAAACAATGGTTTCTCTTGAATATTATACAACACTGCTTGATCTAAATGCTTAACCAAATTGGCAACATAAACTGAATCAGTAACTATGTTTACAGAACCAGGAAACAAAGTAAAAGCCAAAAGAACAGCAGAAAGTTCAACCAGTTGAGGAGATCCCTGCTGAATCACTGTCTGATATTCCCAGTGATCATCCTTTCTCCAAGCCACAGCTGCTTTTCCGGTTTTCCCGGACCCATCTGTAAAAACTGTTATACCTTCCACTGGAACAGGAGAACAAATTTGCTTGCCTTCAAAAGGGATCTCTTTAGTCAGTGTTAGAACAGGATGAGAAGGCAAATGATATGAGACTTGGCCTGTAAAACAAGATAAGGCAGATTGCAATTCATGATTATTTTGAAAGCACCATTCGAAATACCACTGTTGTACAGGTATCACAATGGTCACAGGGTCCTGTCCCAAAATCTCATGACAACGCCTGCGACCCTTGATGATAATATCTGCAAAAAGCTCATAAAGTCCTGGAGCTGTTTTCCGAGATCTGAAAGATAAAAATATCCATTCCAGAATATGCAACTGATCTTCCCAATTATCATTCCATTGACACAGTATTCCACATGGTATTTCGTGGTCCTTCAAAATAAACAATTGAACAT